>NC_091987.1:164345619-164654073 GCF_044704955.1 Pristiophorus japonicus
TGTCTGATGTTGGGGTCACTGTCTATGTCTGATGTTGAGGTCACTGTCGATGTCTGATGTTGGGGTCACTGTCAATGTCTGATGTTGGAGGTCGCTCTCAATGTCTGATATTGGGGTCACTGTCAATGTCTGATGTTGGGGTCACTGTCGATGTCTGATGTTGGGGGACAATGTCTGATATTGGGGAGACTGTCGATGTCTGATTTTGGGGTAACTATCAATGTCTGATGTTGGGGGGTCCCTGTCGATGTCTGATGTTGGGGTCACTGTCGATGTCTGATGTTGGGGGTCAATGTCTGATGTTGGGGTCACTGTCCATGTCTGATGTTGGGGTCCCTGTCGATGTCTGATCTTGAGGTCACTGACGATTTCTGATGTTGGGGCCACTGTCGATGTCTGATATTGGGGTCACTGTCGATGTCTGATATTGGGGGTCACTGTCGATATCTGATGTTGGGGCCCCTGTCGATGTCTGATGTTGGGGTCACTGTCGATGTCTGATGTTGGGGTCACTCTCAATGTCTGATGTTGGGGTCCCTGTCGATGTCTGATGTTGGGGTCACTGTCGATGTCTGATGTTGGGGTCACTGTTGATGTCTGATGCTGGGGGTCACTGCGGATGTCTGATGTTGGGGTCACTGTCGATGTCTGATGTTGGGGTCACTGTCGATGTCTGATATTGGGGTCACTGTCGATGTCTGATGTTGGGGTCACTGTCGATGTCTGATGTTGGGGGTCAATGTCTGATGTTGAGGGATCCCTGTCGATGTCTGATGTTGGGGTCACTGTCAATGTCTGATGTTGAGATCACTGACGATGTCTGATATTGGGGTCACTGTCACTGTCTGATGTTGTGGGTAACTGTCGATGTCTGATGTTGGGGTCACTGTCAATGTCTGATGTTGGGGTCACTGTTGATGTCTGACGTTGGGGTCACTGTCGATGTCTGATGTTGGGGACGCTGTCGATGTCTGATGTTGGGGTCACTGTCAATGTCTGATGTTGGGGTCACTCTCGATGTTTGATGCTGGGGTCACTGTCGATGTCTGATGTTGGGGGGGCCCCTGTCGATGTCTGATGTTCGGGGTCACTGTCGATGTCTGATGTTGGGGTCACTGTCGATGTCTGATGTTGGGGTCCCTGTCGATGTCTGATGTTTGGGTCACTGTCGATGTCTGATGTTTGGGGGCCCCTGTCGATGTCTGATGTTGTGGTCACTGTCGATGTCTGATGTTGGGGGGCCCCTGTCGATGTCTGATGTTGGGGTCACTGTCGATGTCTGATGTTGGGGGTCACTGTCGATGTCTGATGTTGGGGGTCACTGTCGATGTCTGATGTTGGGGTCACTGTCAATGTCTGATGTTGGGGTCACTATCAATGTCTGATGTTGGGGTCACTGTCGATGTCTGATGTTGGGGGTCACTGTCGATGTCTGATGTTGGAGGTCAATGTCTGATTTTGGGGTCACTGCCGATGTCTGATGTTGGGGGTCACTGTCGATGTCTGATGTTGGGGGTCAATGTCTGATGTTCGGGTCACTGTCGATGTCTGATGCTGGGGTCACTGTCGATGTCTGATGTTGGGGTCACTGTCGATGTCTGATGTTGGGGGTCACTGTCGATGTCTGATGTTAGGGGGGCCCCTGTCGATGTCTGATGTTGGGGGTCACAGTCGATCTCTGATGTTGGGGTCACTGTCGATGTCTGATTTTGAGGGGTCCCTGTCGATGTCTGATGTTGGGGTCACTGTCGATGTCTGATGTTGGGGTCACTGTCTATGTCTGATGTTGGGGTCACTGTCTATGTCTGATGTTGGGGTCACTGTCAATGTCTGATGTTGGGGTCACTGTCAATGTCTGATGTTGGGGTCACTGTCAAAGTCTGATGTTGTGGTCACTGTCAATGTCTGATGTTGGGGTCACTGTCGATGTCTGATGTTGGGGTCACTGTCGATGCCTGATGTTGGGGGCCCCTGTCGATGTCTGATGTTGGTGTCACTGTCAATGTCTGATGTTGGGGGTCGATATCGGACGTCTGATGTTGGGGTCACTGTCGATGTCTGATGTTGGAGGGCCCCTGTCGATGACTGATGTTGGGGTCACTGTCAATGTCTGATGTTGGGGTCACTGTCGATGTCTGATGTTGGGGGGGCCCTGTCGTTGTCTGATGTTGGTGGGGCCCTGTCAATATCTGATGTTGGGGGGGCCCCTGTCGATGTCTGATGTTGGGGTCACTGTCGCTATCTGATGTTGGGGTCACTGTCAATGTCTGATGTTGGGGGGGCCCCTGTCGATGTTTGATGTTGGGGGGCCCCTGTCGATGTCTGATGTTGAGGTCACTGTCGATGTCTGATGTTGGGGTCCCTATCGATGTCTGATGTTGGGGTCACTGTCGATGTCTGATGTTGGGGGGTCACTGTCGATGTCTGATGTTGGGGGTCAATGCCTGATGTTGGGGGTCACTCTCGATGTATGATGTTGGGGTCACTGTCAATGTCTGATGTTGGGGTCACTGCCGATGTCTGATGTTGGGGACACTGTCAATGTCTGACGTTGGGGTCACTGTCGACGTCTGATGTTGGGGTCACTGTCAATGTCTGATGTTGGGTTCACTGTCGATGTCTGATGTTGGGGTCACTGTCGATGTCTGATGTTGGGGTCACTGTCGATGTCTGATGTTGGGGTCACTGTCGATGTCTGATGTTGGGGGTCAATGTCTGATGTTTGGGGTCACTGTCGATGTCTGATGTTGGGTTCACTGTCAATGTCTGATGTTGTGGTCACTGTCGATGTCTGATGTTGTGGTCACTGTCAATGTCTGATGTTGGGGTCACTGTCGATGTCTGATGTTGGGGGGGCCCCTGTCGATGTCTGATGTTGGGGTCACTGTCGATGTCTGATCTTGGGGTCACTGTCGATGTCTGATGTTGGGGTCACTGTCAATGTCTGATGTTGGGTTCACTGTCGATGTCTGATGTTGGGGTCACTGTCGATGTCTGATGTTGGGGTCACTGTCGATGTCTGATGTTGGGGTCACTGTCGATGCCTGATGTTGGGGGTCAATGTCTGATGTTTGGGGTCACTGTCGATGTCTGATGTTGGGTTCACTGTCAATGTCTGATGTTGGGGTCACTGTCGATGTCTGATGTTGTGGTCACTGTCAATGTCTGATGTTGGGGTCACTGTCGATGTCTGATGTTGGGGGTCCCCTGTCGATGTCTGATGTTGGGGTCACTGTCGATGTCTGATCTTGGGGTCACTGTCGATGTCTGATGTTGGGGTCACTGTCGTTGTCTGATGTTGGGGGGTCCCTGTCGATGTCTGATGATGGGGTCACTGTCGATGTCTGATGTTGGGGGGGTCCCTGTCGATGTCTGATGTTGGGGTCACTGTCGATGTCTGATGTTGGGGTCACTGTCAATGTCTGATGTTGGGGTCACTGTCAATGTCTGATGTTGGGGTCCCTGTCGATGTCTGATGTTGGGGTCACTGTCGATGTCTGATGTTGGGGTCACTGTCGATGTCTGATGTTGGGGTCACTGTCAATGTCTGATGTTGGGGTCACTGTCAATGTCTGATGTTGGGGTCACTGTCAATGTCTGATGTTGGGGTCACTGAGATGTCTGATGTTGGGGGTCAATGTCTGATGTTGGGGGCACGGTCGATGTCTGATGTTGGGGTCACTGTCGATGTCTGATGTTGGGGTCACTGTCGATGTCTGATGTTGGGGGTCACTATCGATGTCTGATGTTGGGGTCACTGTCGATGTCTGATGTTGGGGTCACTGTCGATGTCTGATGTTGGGGTCACTGTCGACGACTGATGTTGGGGGTCAATGTCAGATGTTGGGGGGTTCCTGTCGATGTGTGATGTTGGGGGTCAATGTCTGATGTTGGGGAGACTGTCGACGTCTGATTTTGGGGTAAATATCAATGTCTGATGTTGGGGGGACCCTGTCGATGTCTGATGTTGGGGTCACTGTCGATGTCTGATGTTGGGGACACTGTCAATGTCTGATGTTGGGGTCACTGTCGATGTCTGATGTTGGGTTCACTGTCAATGTCTGATGTTGGGGTCACTGTCGATGCCTGATGTTGGGGGCCCCTGTCGATGTCTGATGTTGGTGTCACTGTCAATGTCTGATGTTGGGGGTCGATATCGGACGTCTGATGTTGGGGTCACTGTCGATGTCTGATGTTGGAGGGCCCCTGTCGATGACTGATGTTGGGGTCACTGTCAATGTCTGATGTTGGGGTCACTGTCGATGTCTGATGTTGGGGGGGCCCTGTCGTTGTCTGATGTTGGTGGGGCCCTGTCAATATCTGATGTTGGGGGGGCCCCTGTCGATGTCTGATGTTGGGGTCACTGTCGCTATCTGATGTTGGGGTCACTGTCAATGTCTGATGTTGGGGGGGCCCCTGTCGATGTTTGATGTTGGGGGGCCCCTGTCGATGTCTGATGTTGAGGTCACTGTCGATGTCTGATGTTGGGGTCCCTATCGATGTCTGATGTTGGGGTCACTGTCGATGTCTGATGTTGGGGGGTCACTGTCGATGTCTGATGTTGGGGGTCAATGCCTGATGTTGGGGGTCACTCTCGATGTATGATGTTGGGGTCACTGTCAATGTCTGATGTTGGGGTCACTGCCGATGTCTGATGTTGGGGACACTGTCAATGTCTGACGTTGGGGTCACTGTCGACGTCTGATGTTGGGGTCACTGTCAATGTCTGATGTTGGGTTCACTGTCGATGTCTGATGTTGGGGTCACTGTCGATGTCTGATGTTGGGGTCACTGTCGATGTCTGATGTTGGGGTCACTGTCGATGTCTGATGTTGGGGGTCAATGTCTGATGTTTGGGGTCACTGTCGATGTCTGATGTTGGGTTCACTGTCAATGTCTGATGTTGTGGTCACTGTCGATGTCTGATGTTGTGGTCACTGTCAATGTCTGATGTTGGGGTCACTGTCGATGTCTGATGTTGGGGGGGCCCCTGTCGATGTCTGATGTTGGGGTCACTGTCGATGTCTGATCTTGGGGTCACTGTCGATGTCTGATGTTGGGGTCACTGTCAATGTCTGATGTTGGGTTCACTGTCGATGTCTGATGTTGGGGTCACTGTCGATGTCTGATGTTGGGGTCACTGTCGATGTCTGATGTTGGGGTCACTGTCGATGCCTGATGTTGGGGGTCAATGTCTGATGTTTGGGGTCACTGTCGATGTCTGATGTTGGGTTCACTGTCAATGTCTGATGTTGGGGTCACTGTCGATGTCTGATGTTGTGGTCACTGTCAATGTCTGATGTTGGGGTCACTGTCGATGTCTGATGTTGGGGGTCCCCTGTCGATGTCTGATGTTGGGGTCACTGTCGATGTCTGATCTTGGGGTCACTGTCGATGTCTGATGTTGGGGTCACTGTCGTTGTCTGATGTTGGGGGGTCCCTGTCGATGTCTGATGATGGGGTCACTGTCGATGTCTGATGTTGGGGGGGTCCCTGTCGATGTCTGATGTTGGGGTCACTGTCGATGTCTGATGTTGGGGTCACTGTCAATGTCTGATGTTGGGGTCACTGTCAATGTCTGATGTTGGGGTCCCTGTCGATGTCTGATGTTGGGGTCACTGTCGATGTCTGATGTTGGGGTCACTGTCGATGTCTGATGTTGGGGTCACTGTCAATGTCTGATGTTGGGGTCACTGTCAATGTCTGATGTTGGGGTCACTGTCAATGTCTGATGTTGGGGTCACTGAGATGTCTGATGTTGGGGGTCAATGTCTGATGTTGGGGGCACGGTCGATGTCTGATGTTGGGGTCACTGTCGATGTCTGATGTTGGGGTCACTGTCGATGTCTGATGTTGGGGGTCACTATCGATGTCTGATGTTGGGGTCACTGTCGATGTCTGATGTTGGGGTCACTGTCGATGTCTGATGTTGGGGTCACTGTCGACGACTGATGTTGGGGGTCAATGTCAGATGTTGGGGGGTTCCTGTCGATGTGTGATGTTGGGGGTCAATGTCTGATGTTGGGGAGACTGTCGACGTCTGATTTTGGGGTAAATATCAATGTCTGATGTTGGGGGGACCCTGTCGATGTCTGATGTTGGGGTCACTGTCGATGTCTGATGTTGGGGACACTGTCAATGTCTGATGTTGGGGTCACTGTCGATGTCTGATGTTGGGTTCACTGTCAATGTCTGATGTTGGGGTCACTGTCGATGTCTGATGTTGGGGGGGCCCCTGTCGATGTCTGATGTTGGGGTCACTGTCGATGTCTGATCTTGGGGTCACTGTCGATGTCTGATGTTGGGGGTCAATGCCTGATGTTGGGGGTCACTCTCGATATATGATGTTGGGGTCACTGTCAATGTCTGATGTTGGGGTCACTGCCGATGTCTGATGTTGGGGACACTGTCAATGTCTGATGTTGGGGTCACTGTCGATGTCTGATGTTGGGGTCACTGTCAATGTCTGATGTTGGGTTCACTGTCGATGTCTGATGTTGGGGTCACTGTCGATGTCTGATGTTGGGGGACAATGTCTGATGTTTGGGGTCACTTTCGATGTCTGATGTTGGGTTCACTGTCAATGCCTGATGTTGGGGTCACTGTCGATGTCTGATGTTGTGGTCACTGTCAATGTCTGATGTTGGGGTCACTGTCGATGTCTGATGTTGGGGTCACTGTCAATGTCTGATGTTGGGGTCACTGTCAATGTCTGATGTTGGGGTCACTGCCGATGTCTGATGTTGGGGGTCAATGTCTGATGTTGGGGGCACTGTCGATGTCTGATGTTGGGGTCACTGTCGATGTCTGATGTTGGGGTCACTGTCGATGTCTGATGTTGGGGGTCACTATCGATGTCTGATGTTGGGGTCACTGTCGATGTCTGATGTTGGGGTCACTGTCGATGTCTGATGTTGGGGTCACTGTCGACGACTGATGTTGGGGGTCAATGTCAGATGTTGGGGGGTTCCTGTCGATGTGTGATGTTGGGGGTCAATGTCTGATATTGGGGTGACTGTCGACGTCTGATTTTGGGGTAAATATCAATGTCTGATGTTGGGGGGTCCCTGTCGATGTCTGATGTTGTGGTCACTGTCGATGTCTGATGTTGGGGACACTGTCAATGTCTGATGTTGGGGTCAATGTCGATGTCTGATGTTGGGGTCACTGTCAATGTCTGATGTTGGGTTCACTGTCGATGTCTGATGTTGGGGTCACTGTCGATGTCTGATGTTGGGGTCACTGTCGATGTCTGATGTTGGGGTCACTGTCGATGTCTGATGTTGGGGGTCAATGTATGATGTTTGGGGTCACTGTCGATGTCTGATGTTGGGTTCACTGTCAATGTCTGATGTTGGGGTCACTGTCGATGTCTGATGTTGGGGGGGCCCCTGTCGATGTCTGATGTTGGGGTCACTGTCGATGTCTGATCTTGGGGTCACTGTCGATGTCTGATGTTGGGGGTCAATGCCTGATGTTGGGGGTCACTCTCGATATATGATGTTGGGGTCACTGTCAATGTCTGATGTTGGGGTCACTGCCGATGTCTGATGTTGGGGACACTGTCAATGTCTGATGTTGGGGTCACTGTCGATGTCTGATGTTGGGGTCACTGTCAATGTCTGATGTTGGGTTCACTGTCGATGTCTGATGTTGGGGTCACTGTCGATGTCTGATGTTGGGGTCACTGTCGATGTCTGATGTTGGGGTCACTGTCGATGTCTGATGTTGGGGGTCAATGTCTGATGTTTGGGGTCACTTTCGATGTCTGATGTTGGGTTCACTGTCAATGTCTGATGTTGGGGTCACTGTCGATGTCTGATGTTGTGGTCACTGTCAATGTCTGATGTTGGGGTCACTGTCGATGTCTGATGTTGGGGGGGGCCCCTGTCGATGTCTGATGTTGGGGTCACTGTCGATGTCTGATCTTGGGGTCACTGTCGATGTCTGATGTTGGGGTCACTGTCGATGTCTGATGTTGGGGGGTCCCTGTCGATGTCTGATGATGGGGTCACTGTCGATGTCTGATGTTGGGGGGGTCCCTGTCGATGTCTGATGTTGGGGTCACTGTCGATGTCTGATGTTGGGGTCACTGTCAATGTCTGATATTGGGGTCACTGTCAATGTCTGATGTTGGGGTCCCTGTCGATGTCTGATGTTGGGGTCACTGTCGATGTCTGATGTTGGGGTCACTGTCGATGCCTGATGTTGGGGTCACTGTCAATGTCTGATGTTGGGGTCACTGTCAATGTCTGATGTTGGGGTCACTGTCAATGTCTGATGTTGGGGGTCACTGCCGATGTCTGATGTTGGGGCTCAATGTCTGATGTTGAGGGCACTGTCGATGTCTGATGTTGGGGTCACTGTCGATGTCTGATGTTGGGGTCACTGTCGATGTCTGATGTTGGGGGTCACTATCGATGTCTGATGTTGGGGTCACTGTCGATGTCTGATGTTGGGGTCACTGTCGATGTCTGATGTTGGGGTCACTGTCGACGACTGATGTTGGGGGTCAATGTCAGATGTTGGGGGGTTCCTGTCGATGTGTGATGTTGGGGGTCAATGTCTGATATTGGGGTGACTGTCGACGTCTGATTTTGGGGTAAATATCAATGTCTGATGTTGGGGGGTCCCTGTCGATGTCTGATGTTGGGGTCACTGTCGATGTCTGATGTTGGGGGTCAATGTCTGATGTTGGGGTCACTGTCCATGTCTGATGTTGGGGCCCCTGTCGATGTCTGATCTTGAGGTCACTGACGATTTCTGATGTTGGGGTCACTGTCGATTTCTGATATTGGGGTCACTGTCGATGTCTGATGTTGGGGGTCACTGTCGATATCTGATGTTGGGGCACCTGTCGATGTCTGATGTTGGGGTCACTGTCGATGTCTGATGTTGGGGTCACTCTCAATGTCTGATGTTGGGGTCCCTGTCGATGTCTGATGTTGGGGTCACTTTCGATGTCTGATGTTGGGGTCACTGTTGATGTCTGATGTTGGGGGTCACTGTCAATGTCTGATGTTGGGGTCACTGTCGATGTCTGATGTTGGGGTAACTGTCGATGTCTGATATTGGGGTCACTGTCGATGTCTGATGTTGGGGTCACTGTCGATGTCTGATGTTGGGGGTCAATGTCTGATGTTGAGGGATCCCTGTCGATGTCTGATGTTGGGGTCACTGTCAATGTCTGATGTTGAGATCACTGACGATGTCTGATATTGGGGTCACTGTCACTGTCTGATGTTGTGGGTAACTGTCGATGTCTGATGTTTGAGTCACTGTCAATGTCTGATGTTGGGGTCACTGTTAATGTCTGACGTTGGGGTCACTGTCGATGTCTGATGTTGGGGACACTGTCGATGTCTGATGTTGGGGTCACTGTCAATGTCTGATGTTGGGGTCACTCTCGATGTTTGATGCTGGGGTCACTGTCGATGTCTGATGTTGGGGGTCACTGTCGATGTCTGATGTTGGGGGTCACTGTCGATGTCTGATGTTGGGGTCACTGTCTATGTCTGATGTTGAGGTCACTGTCGATGTCTGATGTTGGGGTCACTGTCAATGTCTGATGTTGGAGGTCGCTCTCAATGTCTGATATTGGGGTCACTGTCAATGTCTGATGTTGGGGTCACTGTCGATGTCTGATGTTGGGGTACAATGTCTGAAGTTAGGGGGTCCCAGTCGATGTTTGATGCTGGGGGTCGATGTCTGATCTCTGATGTTGTGGTCACTGTCGATGTCCGATGTCTGATGTTGGAGTCACGATCAATGTCTGATGTTGGGGTCACTGTCGATGTCTGATGTTGGGGTCACTGTCGATGTCTGATGTTGGGGTCACTTTCAATGTCTGATGTTGGGGTCACTGTCGATGTCTGATGTTGGGGTCACTGTCAATGTCTGATGTTGGGGGGGCCCTTGTCGATGTCTGATGTTGGGGATCACAGTCGATGTCTGATGTTGGGGTCACTGTCGATGTCTGATGTTGGGGACCCTGTCGATGTCTGATGTTGTGGTCACTGTCGATGTCTGATGTTGGGGTCACTGTCGATGTCTGATGTTGGGGTCCCTGTCGATGTCTGATGTTTGGGTCACTGTCGATGTCTGATGTTTGGGGGCCCCTGTCGATGTCTGATGTTGGGGTCACTGTCGATGTCTGATGTTGGGGGGCCCCTGTCGATGTCTGATGTTGGGGTCACTGTCGATGTCTGATGTTGGGGGTCACTGTCGATGTCTGCTGTTGGGGGTCACTGTCGATGTCTGATGTTGGGGTCACTGTCAATGTCTGATGTTGGGGTCACTGTCAATGTCTGATGTTGGGGTCACTGTCGATGTCTGATGTTGGGGGTCACTTTCGATGTCTGATGTTGGAGGTCAATGTCTGATGTTGGGGTCACTGTCGATGTCTGATGTTGGGGGTCACTGTCGATGTCTGATGTTGGGGGTCAATGTCGGATGTTCGGGTCACTGTCGATGTCTGATGCTGGGGTCACTATCGATGTCTGATGTTGGGGTCACTGTCGATGTCTGATGTTGGGGGTCACTATCGATGTCTGATGTTGGGGGGCCCCTGTCGATGTCTGATGTTGGGGGTCACAGTCAATCTCTGATGTTGGGGTCACTGTCGATGTCTGATGTTGGGTCACTGTCAATGTCTGATGTTGGGGTCACTGTCAATGTCTGATGTTGGGGTCACTGTCAATATCTGATGTTGGGGTTACTGTCGATGTCTGTTGTTAGGATCACTGTCAATGTCTGATGTTGCGGTCACTGTCGATGTCTGATGTTGGAGGTCGCTCTCAATGTCTGATGTTGGGGTCACTGTCAATGTCTGATGTTGGGGTCACTGTGGATGTCTGATGTTGGGGTCACTGTCAATGTCTGATGTTGCGGCCCCTGTCGAGGTCTGATGTTGGGGGTCACTGTCGATGTCTGATGTTGGGGGTCAATGTCTGATGTTAGGGTCACTATCAATGTCTGATGTTGGGGTCACTGTCGATGTCTGATGTTGGGGGTCACTGTCGATGTCTGATGTTGGGGGTCAATGTCTGATGTTGGGGTCACTGTCCATGTCTGATGTTGGGGTCCCTGTTGATGTCTGATCTTGAGATCACTGACGATTTCTGATGTTGGGGTCACTGTCGATGTCTGATATTGGGGGTCAATGTCTGATGTTAGGGTCACTGTCAGTGTCTGAAGTTGGGGTCACTGTCGATGTCTGATGTTGGGGGTCACTTTCGATGTCTGATGTTGGAGGTCAATGTCTGATGTTGGGGTCACTGTCGATGTCTGATGTTGGGGGTCACTGTCGATGTCTGATGTTGGGGGTCAATGTCGGATGTTCGGGTCACTGTCGATGTCTGATGCTGGGGTCACTATCGATGTCTGATGTTGGGGTCACTGTCGATGTCTGATGTTGGGGGTCACTATCGATGTCTGATGTTGGGGGGCCCCTGTCGATGTCTGATGTTGGGGGTCACAGTCGATCTCTGATGTTGGGGTCACTGTCGATGTCTGATGTTGGGGTCACTGTCAATGTCTGATGTTGGGGTCACTGTCAATGTCTGATGTTGGGGTCACTGTCAATATCTGATGTTGGGGTCACTGTCGATGTCTGTTGTTCGGGTCACTGTCAATGTCTGATGTTGCGGTCACTGTCGATGTCTGATGTTGGAGGTCGCTCTCAATGTCTGATGTTGGGGTCACTGTCAATGTCTGATGTTGGGGTCACTGTGGATGTCTGATGTTGGGGTCACTGTCAATGTCTGATGTTGCGGCCCCTGTCGATGTCTGATGTTGGGGTCACTGTCGATGTCTGATGTTGCGGGTCAATGTCTGATGTTGGGGTCACTGTCAATGTCTGATGTTGGGGTCACTGTCGATGTCTGATTTTGGGCACCCCTGCCGATGTCTGATGTTGGGGTCACTGGCGATGTCTGATGTTGGGGGTCACTGTCGATGTCTGATGTTGGGGGTCAATGTCTGATGTTAGGGTCACTGTCAATGTCTGATGTTGGGGTCACTGTCGATGTCTGATGTTGGGGGTCACTGTCGATGTCTGATGTTGGGGGTCAATGTCTGATGTTGGGGTCACTGTCCATGTCTGATGTTGGGGTCCCTGTCGATGTCTGATCTTGAGGTCACTGACTATTTCTGATGTTGGGGTCACTGTCGATGTCTGATATTGGGGGTCAATGTCTGATGTTAGGGTCACTGTCAATGTCTGATGTTGGGGTCACTGTCGATGTCTGATGTTGGGGGTCACTGTCGATGTCTGATGTTGGGGGTCAATGTCTGATGTTGGGGTCACTGTCCATGTCTGATGTTGTGGTCCCTGTCGATATCTGATCTTGAGGTCACTGACGATTTCTGATGTTGGGGTCACTGTCGATGTCTGATATTGGGGTCACTGTCGATGTCTGATGTTGGGGTCACTGTCGATATCTGATGTTGGGGCCCCTGTCGATGTCTGATGTTGGGGTCACTGTCGATGTCTGATGTTGGGGTCACTGTCAATGTCTGATGTTGGGGCCCCTGTCGATGTCTGATGTTGGGGTCACTGTCGATGTCTGATGTTGGGGGACAATGTCTGATGTTAGGGGGTCCCAGTCGTTGTTTGATGCTGGGGGTCGATGTCTGATCTCTGATGTTGGGGTCACTGTCGATGTCCGATGTCTGATGTTGGGGTCACGATCAATGTCTGATGTTGGGGTCACTGTCGATGTCGGATGTTGGGGTCACTGTCGATGTCTGATGTTGGGGTCACTTTCAATGTCTGATGTTGGGGTCACTGTCGATGTCTGATGTTGGGGTCACTGTCAATGTCTGATGTTGGGGGGGCCCTTGTCGATGTCTGATGTTGGGGTCACAGTCGATGTCTGATGTTGGGGTCACTGTCGATGTCTGATGTTGGGGACCCTGTCGATGTCTGATGTTGGGGTCACTGTCGATGTCTGATGTGGGGGTCACTGTCGATGTCTGATGTTGGGGTCCCTGTCGATGTCTGATGTTTGGGTCACTGTCGATGTCTGATGTTTGGGGGCCCCTGTCGATGTCTGATGTTGGGGTCACTGTCGATGTCTGATGTTGGGGGGCCCCTGTCGATGTCTGATGTTGGGGTCACTGTCGATGTCTGATGTTGGGGGTCACTGTCGATGTCTGATGTTGGGGGTCACTGTCGATGTCTGATGTTGGGGTCACTGTCAATGTCTGATGTTGGGGTCACTGTCAATGTCTGATGTTGGGGTCACTGTCGATGTCTGATGTTGGGGGTCACTTTCGATGTCTGATGTTGGAGGTCAATGTCTGATGTTGGGGTCACTGTCGATGTCTGATGTTGGGGGTCACTGTCGATGTCTGATGTTGGGGGTCAATGTCGGATGTTCGGGTCACTGTCGATGTCTAATGCTGGGGTCACTATCGATGTCTGATGTTGGGGTCACTGTCGATGTCTGATGTTGGGGGTCACTGTCGATGTCTGATGTTTGGGGGCCCCTGTCGATGTCTGATGTTGGGGGTCACAGGCGATCTCTGATGTTGGGTTCACTGTCGATGTCTGATGTTGGGGTCACTGTCTATGTCTGATGTTGAGGTCACTGTCGATGTCTGATGTTGGGGTCACTGTCAATGTCTGATGTTGGAGGTCGCTCTCAATGTCTGATATTGGGGTCACTGTCAATGTCTGATGTTGCGGTCACTGTCGATGTCTGATGTTGGGGTCACTGTCAATGTCTGATGTTGGGGCCCCTGTCGATGTCTGATGTTGGGGTCACTGTCGATGTCTGATGTTGGGGGACAATGTCTGAAGTTAGGGGGTCCCAGTCGATGTTTGATGCTGGGGGTCGATGTCTGATCTCTGATGTTGTGGTCACTGTCGATGTCCGATGTCTGATGTTGGGGTCACGATCAATGTCTGATGTTGGGGTCACTGTCGATGTCTGATGTTGGGGTCACTGTCGATGTCTGATGTTGGGGTCACTTTCAATGTCTGATGTTGGGGTCACTGTCGATGTCTGATGTTGGGGTCACTGTCAATGTCTGATGTTGGGGGGGCCCTTGTCGATGTCTGATGTTGGGGATCACAGTCGATGTCTGATGTTGGGGTCACTGTTGATGTCTGATGTTGGGGACCCTGTCGATGTCTGATGTTGTGGTCACTCTCGATGTCTCATGTTGGGGTCACTGTCGATGTCTGATGTTGGGGTCACTGTCGATGTCTGATGTTGGGGGTCACTGTCGATGTCTGCTGTTGGGGGTCACTGTCGATGTCTGATGTTGGGGTCACTGTCAATGTCTGATGTTGGGGTCACTGTCAATGTCTGATGTTGGGGTCACTGTCGATGTCTGATGTTGGGGGTCACTTTCGATGTCTGATGTTGGAGGTCAATGTCTGATGTTGGGGTCACTGTCGATGTCTGATGTTGGGGGTCACTGTCGATGTCTGATGTTGGGGGTCAATGTCGGATGTTCGGGTCACTGTCGATGTCTGATGCTGGGGTCACTATCGATGTCTGATGTTGGGGTCACTGTCGATGTCTGATGTTGGGGGTCACTATCGATGTCTGATGTTGGGGGGCCCCTGTCGATGTCTGATGTTGGGGGTCACAGTCGATCTCTGATGTTGGGGTCACTGTCGATGTCTGATGTTGGGGTCACTGTCAATGTCTGATGTTGGGGTCACTGTCAATGTCTGATGTTGGGGTCACTGTCAATATCTGATGTTGGGGTCACTGTCGATGTCTGTTGTTCGGGTCACTGTCAATGTCTGATGTTGCGGTCACTGTCGATGTCTGATGTTGGAGGTCGCTCTCAATGTCTGATGTTGGGGTCACTGTCAATGTCTGATGTTGGGGTCACTGTGGATGTCTGATGTTGGGGTCACTGTCAATGTCTGATGTTGCGGCCCCTGTCGATGTCTGATGTTGGGGTCACTGTCGATGTCTGATGTTGCGGGTCAATGTCTGATGTTGGGGTCACTGTCAATGTCTGATGTTGGGGTCACTGTCGATGTCTGATTTTGGGCACCCCTGCCGATGTCTGATGTTGGGGTCACTGGCGATGTCTGATGTTGGGGGTCACTGTCGATGTCTGATGTTGGGGGTCAATGTCTGATGTTAGGGTCACTGTCAATGTCTGATGTTGGGGTCACTGTCGATGTCTGATGTTGGGGGTCACTGTCGATGTCTGATGTTGGGGGTCAATGTCTGATGTTGGGGTCACTGTCCATGTCTGATGTTGGGGTCCCTGTCGATGTCTGATCTTGAGGTCACTGACTATTTCTGATGTTGGGGTCACTGTCGATGTCTGATATTGGGGGTCAATGTCTGATGTTAGGGTCACTGTCAATGTCTGATGTTGGGGTCACTGTCGATGTCTGATGTTGGGGGTCACTGTCGATGTCTGATGTTGGGGGTCAATGTCTGATGTTGGGGTCACTGTCCATGTCTGATGTTGTGGTCCCTGTCGATATCTGATCTTGAGGTCACTGACGATTTCTGATGTTGGGGTCACTGTCGATGTCTGATATTGGGGTCACTGTCGATGTCTGATGTTGGGGTCACTGTCGATATCTGATGTTGGGGCCCCTGTCGATGTCTGATGTTGGGGTCACTGTCGATGTCTGATGTTGGGGTCACTGTCAATGTCTGATGTTGGGGCCCCTGTCGATGTCTGATGTTGGGGTCACTGTCGATGTCTGATGTTGGGGGACAATGTCTGATGTTAGGGGGTCCCAGTCGTTGTTTGATGCTGGGGGTCGATGTCTGATCTCTGATGTTGGGGTCACTGTCGATGTCCGATGTCTGATGTTGGGGTCACGATCAATGTCTGATGTTGGGGTCACTGTCGATGTCGGATGTTGGGGTCACTGTCGATGTCTGATGTTGGGGTCACTTTCAATGTCTGATGTTGGGGTCACTGTCGATGTCTGATGTTGGGGTCACTGTCAATGTCTGATGTTGGGGGGGCCCTTGTCGATGTCTGATGTTGGGGTCACAGTCGATGTCTGATGTTGGGGTCACTGTCGATGTCTGATGTTGGGGACCCTGTCGATGTCTGATGTTGGGGTCACTGTCGATGTCTGATGTGGGGGTCACTGTCGATGTCTGATGTTGGGGTCCCTGTCGATGTCTGATGTTTGGGTCACTGTCGATGTCTGATGTTTGGGGGCCCCTGTCGATGTCTGATGTTGGGGTCACTGTCGATGTCTGATGTTGGGGGGCCCCTGTCGATGTCTGATGTTGGGGTCACTGTCGATGTCTGATGTTGGGGGTCACTGTCGATGTCTGATGTTGGGGGTCACTGTCGATGTCTGATGTTGGGGTCACTGTCAATGTCTGATGTTGGGGTCACTGTCAATGTCTGATGTTGGGGTCACTGTCGATGTCTGATGTTGGGGGTCACTTTCGATGTCTGATGTTGGAGGTCAATGTCTGATGTTGGGGTCACTGTCGATGTCTGATGTTGGGGGTCACTGTCGATGTCTGATGTTGGGGGTCAATGTCGGATGTTCGGGTCACTGTCGATGTCTAATGCTGGGGTCACTATCGATGTCTGATGTTGGGGTCACTGTCGATGTCTGATGTTGGGGGTCACTGTCGATGTCTGATGTTTGGGGGCCCCTGTCGATGTCTGATGTTGGGGGTCACAGGCGATCTCTGATGTTGGGTTCACTGTCGATGTCTGATGTTGGGGTCACTGTCTATGTCTGATGTTGAGGTCACTGTCGATGTCTGATGTTGGGGTCACTGTCAATGTCTGATGTTGGAGGTCGCTCTCAATGTCTGATATTGGGGTCACTGTCAATGTCTGATGTTGCGGTCACTGTCGATGTCTGATGTTGGGGTCACTGTCAATGTCTGATGTTGGGGCCCCTGTCGATGTCTGATGTTGGGGTCACTGTCGATGTCTGATGTTGGGGGACAATGTCTGAAGTTAGGGGGTCCCAGTCGATGTTTGATGCTGGGGGTCGATGTCTGATCTCTGATGTTGTGGTCACTGTCGATGTCCGATGTCTGATGTTGGGGTCACGATCAATGTCTGATGTTGGGGTCACTGTCGATGTCTGATGTTGGGGTCACTGTCGATGTCTGATGTTGGGGTCACTTTCAATGTCTGATGTTGGGGTCACTGTCGATGTCTGATGTTGGGGTCACTGTCAATGTCTGATGTTGGGGGGGCCCTTGTCGATGTCTGATGTTGGGGATCACAGTCGATGTCTGATGTTGGGGTCACTGTTGATGTCTGATGTTGGGGACCCTGTCGATGTCTGATGTTGTGGTCACTCTCGATGTCTCATGTTGGGGTCACTGTCGATGTCTGATGTTGGGGTCACTGTCGATGTCTGATGTTGGGGGTCACTGTCGATGTCTGCTGTTGGGGGTCACTGTCGATGTCTGATGTTGGGGTCACTGTCAATGTCTGATGTTGGGGTCACTGTCAATGTCTGATGTTGGGGTCACTGTCGATGTCTGATGTTGGGGGTCACTTTCGATGTCTGATGTTGGAGGTCAATGTCTGATGTTGGGGTCACTGTCGATGTCTGATGTTGGGGGTCACTGTCGATGTCTGATGTTGGGGGTCAATGTCGGATGTTCGGGTCACTGTCGATGTCTGATGCTGGGGTCACTATCGATGTCTGATGTTGGGGTCACTGTCGATGTCTGATGTTGGGGGTCACTATCGATGTCTGATGTTGGGGGGCCCCTGTCGATGTCTGATGTTGGGGGTCACAGTCGATCTCTGATGTTGGGGTCACTGTCGATGTCTGATGTTGGGGTCACTGTCAATGTCTGATGTTGGGGTCACTGTCAATGTCTGATGTTGGGGTCACTGTCAATATCTGATGTTGGGGTCACTGTCGATGTCTGTTGTTCGGGTCACTGTCAATGTCTGATGTTGCGGTCACTGTCGATGTCTGATGTTGGAGGTCGCTCTCAATGTCTGATGTTGGGGTCACTGTCAATGTCTGATGTTGGGGTCACTGTGGATGTCTGATGTTGGGGTCACTGTCAATGTCTGATGTTGCGGCCCCTGTCGATGTCTGATGTTGGGGTCACTGTCGATGTCTGATGTTGCGGGTCAATGTCTGATGTTGGGGTCACTGTCAATGTCTGATGTTGGGGTCACTGTCGATGTCTGATTTTGGGCACCCCTGCCGATGTCTGATGTTGGGGTCACTGGCGATGTCTGATGTTGGGGGTCACTGTCGATGTCTGATGTTGGGGGTCAATGTCTGATGTTAGGGTCACTGTCAATGTCTGATGTTGGGGTCACTGTCGATGTCTGATGTTGGGGGTCACTGTCGATGTCTGATGTTGGGGGTCAATGTCTGATGTTGGGGTCACTGTCCATGTCTGATGTTGGGGTCCCTGTCGATGTCTGATCTTGAGGTCACTGACTATTTCTGATGTTGGGGTCACTGTCGATGTCTGATATTGGGGGTCAATGTCTGATGTTAGGGTCACTGTCAATGTCTGATGTTGGGGTCACTGTCGATGTCTGATGTTGGGGGTCACTGTCGATGTCTGATGTTGGGGGTCAATGTCTGATGTTGGGGTCACTGTCCATGTCTGATGTTGTGGTCCCTGTCGATATCTGATCTTGAGGTCACTGACGATTTCTGATGTTGGGGTCACTGTCGATGTCTGATATTGGGGTCACTGTCGATGTCTGATGTTGGGGTCACTGTCGATATCTGATGTTGGGGCCCCTGTCGATGTCTGATGTTGGGGTCACTGTCGATGTCTGATGTTGGGGTCACTGTCAATGTCTGATGTTGGGGCCCCTGTCGATGTCTGATGTTGGGGTCACTGTCGATGTCTGATGTTGGGGGACAATGTCTGATGTTAGGGGGTCCCAGTCGTTGTTTGATGCTGGGGGTCGATGTCTGATCTCTGATGTTGGGGTCACTGTCGATGTCCGATGTCTGATGTTGGGGTCACGATCAATGTCTGATGTTGGGGTCACTGTCGATGTCGGATGTTGGGGTCACTGTCGATGTCTGATGTTGGGGTCACTTTCAATGTCTGATGTTGGGGTCACTGTCGATGTCTGATGTTGGGGTCACTGTCAATGTCTGATGTTGGGGGGGCCCTTGTCGATGTCTGATGTTGGGGTCACAGTCGATGTCTGATGTTGGGGTCACTGTCGATGTCTGATGTTGGGGACCCTGTCGATGTCTGATGTTGGGGTCACTGTCGATGTCTGATGTGGGGGTCACTGTCGATGTCTGATGTTGGGGTCCCTGTCGATGTCTGATGTTTGGGTCACTGTCGATGTCTGATGTTTGGGGGCCCCTGTCGATGTCTGATGTTGGGGTCACTGTCGATGTCTGATGTTGGGGGGCCCCTGTCGATGTCTGATGTTGGGGTCACTGTCGATGTCTGATGTTGGGGGTCACTGTCGATGTCTGATGTTGGGGGTCACTGTCGATGTCTGATGTTGGGGTCACTGTCAATGTCTGATGTTGGGGTCACTGTCAATGTCTGATGTTGGGGTCACTGTCGATGTCTGATGTTGGGGGTCACTTTCGATGTCTGATGTTGGAGGTCAATGTCTGATGTTGGGGTCACTGTCGATGTCTGATGTTGGGGGTCACTGTCGATGTCTGATGTTGGGGGTCAATGTCGGATGTTCGGGTCACTGTCGATGTCTAATGCTGGGGTCACTATCGATGTCTGATGTTGGGGTCACTGTCGATGTCTGATGTTGGGGGTCACTGTCGATGTCTGATGTTTGGGGGCCCCTGTCGATGTCTGATGTTGGGGGTCACAGGCGATCTCTGATGTTGGGTTCACTGTCGATGTCTGATGTTGGGGTCACTGTCTATGTCTGATGTTGAGGTCACTGTCGATGTCTGATGTTGGGGTCACTGTCAATGTCTGATGTTGGAGGTCGCTCTCAATGTCTGATATTGGGGTCACTGTCAATGTCTGATGTTGCGGTCACTGTCGATGTCTGATGTTGGGGTCACTGTCAATGTCTGATGTTGGGGCCCCTGTCGATGTCTGATGTTGGGGTCACTGTCGATGTCTGATGTTGGGGGACAATGTCTGAAGTTAGGGGGTCCCAGTCGATGTTTGATGCTGGGGGTCGATGTCTGATCTCTGATGTTGTGGTCACTGTCGATGTCCGATGTCTGATGTTGGGGTCACGATCAATGTCTGATGTTGGGGTCACTGTCGATGTCTGATGTTGGGGTCACTGTCGATGTCTGATGTTGGGGTCACTTTCAATGTCTGATGTTGGGGTCACTGTCGATGTCTGATGTTGGGGTCACTGTCAATGTCTGATGTTGGGGGGGCCCTTGTCGATGTCTGATGTTGGGGATCACAGTCGATGTCTGATGTTGGGGTCACTGTTGATGTCTGATGTTGGGGACCCTGTCGATGTCTGATGTTGTGGTCACTCTCGATGTCTGATGTTGGGGTCACTGTCGATGTCTGATGTTGGGGTCACTGTCGATGTCTGATGTTGGGGGTCACTGTCGATGTCTGCTGTTGGGGGTCACTGTCGATGTCTGATGTTGGGGTCACTGTCAATGTCTGATGTTGGGGTCACTGTCAATGTCTGATGTTGGGGTCACTGTCGATGTCTGATGTTGGGGGTCACTTTCGATGTCTGATGTTGGAGGTCAATGTCTGATGTTGGGGTCACTGTCGATGTCTGATGTTGGGGGTCACTGTCGATGTCTGATGTTGGGGGTCAATGTCGGATGTTCGGGTCACTGTCGATGTCTGATGCTGGGGTCACTATCGATGTCTGATGTTGGGGTCACTGTCGATGTCTGATGTTGGGGGTCACTATCGATGTCTGATGTTGGGGGGCCCCTGTCGATGTCTGATGTTGGGGGTCACAGTCAATCTCTGATGTTGGGGTCACTGTCGATGTCTGATGTTGGGTCACTGTCAATGTCTGATGTTGGGGTCACTGTCAATGTCTGATGTTGGGGTCACTGTCAATATCTGATGTTGGGGTTACTGTCGATGTCTGTTGTTAGGGTCACTGTCAATGTCTGATGTTGCGGTCACTGTCGATGTCTGATGTTGGAGGTCGCTCTCAATGTCTGATGTTGGGGTCACTGTCAATGTCTGATGTTGGGGTCACTGTGGATGTCTGATGTTGGGGTCACTGTCAATGTCTGATGTTGCGGCCCCTGTCGAGGTCTGATGTTGGGGGTCACTGTCGATGTCTGATGTTGGGGGTCAATGTCTGATGTTAGGGTCACTGTCAATGTCTGATGTTGGGGGTCACTGTCGATGTCTGATGTTGGGGGTCAATGTCTGATGTTGGGGTCACTGTCCATGTCTGATGTTGGGGTCCCTGTCGATGTCTGATCTTGAGATCACTGACGATTTCTGATGTTGGGGTCACTGTCGATGTCTGATATTGGGGGTCAATGTCTGATGTTGGGGTCACTGTCGATGTCTGATGTTGGGGTCACTGTCAATGTCTGATGTTGGGGTCACTGTCAATGTCTGATGTTGGGGTCCCTGTCGATGTCTGATGTTGGGGTCACTGTCGATGTCTGATGTTGGGGTCACTGTCGATGTCTGATGTTGGGGTCACTGTCAATGTCTGATGTTGGGGTCACTGTCAATGTCTGATGTTGGGGTCACTGCCGATGTCTGATGTTGGGGGTCAATGTCTGATGTTGGGGGCACTGTCGATGTCTGATGTTGGGGTCACTGTCGATGTCTGATGTTGGGGTCACTGTCGATGTCTGATGTTGGGGGTCACTATCGATGTCTGATGTTGGGGTCACTGTCGATGTCTGATGTTGGGGTCACTGTCGATGTCTGATGTTGGGGTCACTGTCGACGACTGATGTTGGGGGTCAATGTCAGATGTTGGGGGGTTCCTGTCGATGTGTGATGTTGGGGGTCAATGTCTGATATTGGGGTGACTGTCGACGTTTGATTTTGGGGTAAATATCAATGTCTGATGTTGGGGGGTCCCTGTCGATGTCTGATGTTGTGGTCACTGTCGATGTCTGATGTTGGGGACACTGTCAATGTCTGATGTTGGGGTCAATGTCGATGTCTGATGTTGGGGTCACTGTCAATGTCTGATGTTGGGTTCACTGTCGATGTCTGATGTTGGGGTCACTGTCGATGTCTGATGTTGGGGTCACTGTCGATGTCTGATGTTGGGGTCACTGTCGATGTCTGATGTTGGGGTCACTGTCCATGTCTGATGTTGGGGGACAATGTCTGATGTTAGGGGGTCCCAGTCGTTGTTTGATGCTGGGGGTCGATGTCTGATCTCTGATGTTGGGGTCACTGTCGATGTCCGATGTCTGATGTTGGGGTCACGATCAATGTCTGATGTTGGGGTCACTGTCGATGTCGGATGTTGGGGTCACTGTCGATGTCTGATGTTGGGGTCACTTTCAATGTCTGATGTTGGGGTCACTGTCGATGTCTGATGTTGGGGTCACTGTCAATGTCTGATGTTGGGGGGGCCCTTGTCGATGTCTGATGTTGGGGTCACAGTCGATGTCTGATGTTGGGGTCACTGTCGATGTCTGATGTTGGGGACCCTGTCGATGTCTGATGTTGGGGTCACTGTCGATGTCTGATGTGGGGGTCACTGTCGATGTCTGATGTTGGGGTCCCTGTCGATGTCTGATGTTTGGGTCACTGTCGATGTCTGATGTTTGGGGGCCCCTGTCGATGTCTGATGTTGGGGTCACTGTCGATGTCTGATGTTGGGGGGCCCCTGTCGATGTCTGATGTTGGGGTCACTGTCGATGTCTGATGTTGGGGGTCACTGTCGATGTCTGATGTTGGGGGTCACTGTCGATGTCTGATGTTGGGGTCACTGTCAATGTCTGATGTTGGGGTCACTGTCAATGTCTGATGTTGGGGTCACTGTCGATGTCTGATGTTGGGGGTCACTTTCGATGTCTGATGTTGGAGGTCAATGTCTGATGTTGGGGTCACTGTCGATGTCTGATGTTGGGGGTCACTGTCGATGTCTGATGTTGGGGGTCAATGTCGGATGTTCGGGTCACTGTCGATGTCTAATGCTGGGGTCACTATCGATGTCTGATGTTGGGGTCACTGTCGATGTCTGATGTTGGGGGTCACTGTCGATGTCTGATGTTTGGGGGCCCCTGTCGATGTCTGATGTTGGGGGTCACAGGCGATCTCTGATGTTGGGTTCACTGTCGATGTCTGATGTTGGGGTCACTGTCTATGTCTGATGTTGAGGTCACTGCCGATGTCTGATGTTGGGGTCACTGTCAATGTCTGATGTTGGAGGTCGCTCTCAATGTCTGATATTGGGGTCACTGTCAATGTCTGATGTTGCGGTCACTGTCGATGTCTGATGTTGGGGTCACTGTCAATGTCTGATGTTGGGGCCCCTGTCGATGTCTGATGTTGGGGTCACTGTCGATGTCTGATGTTGGGGGACAATGTCTGAAGTTAGGGGGTCCCAGTCGATGTTTGATGCTGGGGGTCGATGTCTGATCTCTGATGTTGTGGTCACTGTCGATGTCCGATGTCTGATGTTGGGGTCACGATCAATGTCTGATGTTGGGGTCACTGTCGATGTCTGATGTTGGGGTCACTGTCGATGTCTGATGTTGGGGTCACTTTCAATGTCTGATGTTGGGGTCACTGTCGATGTCTGATGTTGGGGTCACTGTCAATGTCTGATGTTGGGGGGGCCCTTGTCGATGTCTGATGTTGGGGATCACAGTCGATGTCTGATGTTGGGGTCACTGTTGATGTCTGATGTTGGGGACCCTGTCGATGTCTGATGTTGTGGTCACTCTCGATGTCTGATGTTGGGGTCACTGTCGATGTCTGATGTTGGGGTCACTGTCGATGTCTGATGTTGGGGGTCACTGTCGATGTCTGCTGTTGGGGGTCACTGTCGATGTCTGATGTTGGGGTCACTGTCAATGTCTGATGTTGGGGTCACTGTCAATGTCTGATGTTGGGGTCACTGTCGATGTCTGATGTTGGGGGTCACTTTCGATGTCTGATGTTGGAGGTCAATGTCTGATGTTGGGGTCACTGTCGATGTCTGATGTTGGGGGTCACTGTCGATGTCTGATGTTGGGGGTCAATGTCGGATGTTCGGGTCACTGTCGATGTCTGATGCTGGGGTCACTATCGATGTCTGATGTTGGGGTCACTGTCGATGTCTGATGTTGGGGGTCACTATCGATGTCTGATGTTGGGGGGCCCCTGTCGATGTCTGATGTTGGGGGTCACAGTCAATCTCTGATGTTGGGGTCACTGTCGATGTCTGATGTTGGGTCACTGTCAATGTCTGATGTTGGGGTCACTGTCAATGTCTGATGTTGGGGTCACTGTCAATATCTGATGTTGGGGTTACTGTCGATGTCTGTTGTTAGGGTCACTGTCAATGTCTGATGTTGCGGTCACTGTCGATGTCTGATGTTGGAGGTCGCTCTCAATGTCTGATGTTGGGGTCACTGTCAATGTCTGATGTTGGGGTCACTGTGGATGTCTGATGTTGGGGTCACTGTCAATGTCTGATGTTGCGGCCCCTGTCGAGGTCTGATGTTGGGGGTCACTGTCGATGTCTGATGTTGGGGGTCAATGTCTGATGTTAGGGTCACTGTCAATGTCTGATGTTGGGGGTCACTGTCGATGTCTGATGTTGGGGGTCAATGTCTGATGTTGGGGTCACTGTCCATGTCTGATGTTGGGGTCCCTGTCGATGTCTGATCTTGAGATCACTGACGATTTCTGATGTTGGGGTCACTGTCGATGTCTGATATTGGGGGTCAATGTCTGATGTTGGGGTCACTGTCGATGTCTGATGTTGGGGTCACTGTCAATGTCTGATGTTGGGGTCACTGTCAATGTCTGATGTTGGGGTCCCTGTCGATGTCTGATGTTGGGGTCACTGTCGATGTCTGATGTTGGGGTCACTGTCGATGTCTGATGTTGGGGTCACTGTCAATGTCTGATGTTGGGGTCACTGTCAATGTCTGATGTTGGGGTCACTGCCGATGTCTGATGTTGGGGGTCAATGTCTGATGTTGGGGGCACTGTCGATGTCTGATGTTGGGGTCACTGTCGATGTCTGATGTTGGGGTCACTGTCGATGTCTGATGTTGGGGGTCACTATCGATGTCTGATGTTGGGGTCACTGTCGATGTCTGATGTTGGGGTCACTGTCGATGTCTGATGTTGGGGTCACTGTCGACGACTGATGTTGGGGGTCAATGTCAGATGTTGGGGGGTTCCTGTCGATGTGTGATGTTGGGGGTCAATGTCTGATATTGGGGTGACTGTCGACGTTTGATTTTGGGGTAAATATCAATGTCTGATGTTGGGGGGTCCCTGTCGATGTCTGATGTTGTGGTCACTGTCGATGTCTGATGTTGGGGACACTGTCAATGTCTGATGTTGGGGTCAATGTCGATGTCTGATGTTGGGGTCACTGTCAATGTCTGATGTTGGGTTCACTGTCGATGTCTGATGTTGGGGTCACTGTCGATGTCTGATGTTGGGGTCACTGTCGATGTCTGATGTTGGGGTCACTGTCGATGTCTGATGTTGGGGGTCAATGTATGATGTTTGGGGTCACTGTCGATGTCTGATGTTGGGTTCACTGTCAATGTCTGATGTTGGGGTCACTGTCGATGTCTGATGTTGGGGGGGCCCCTGTCGATGTCTGATGTTGGGGTCACTGTCGATGTCTGATCTTGGGGTCACTGTCGATGTCTGATGTTGGGGGTCAATGCCTGATGTTGGGGGTCACTCTCGATATATGATGTTGGGGTCACTGTCAATGTCTGATGTTGGGGTCACTGCCGATGTCTGATGTTGGGGACACTGTCAATGTCTGATGTTGGGGTCACTGTCGATGTCTGATGTTGGGGTCACTGTCAATGTCTGATGTTGGGTTCACTGTCGATGTCTGATGTTGGGGTCACTGTCGATGTCTGATGTTGGGGTCACTGTCGATGTCTGATGTTGGGGTCACTGTCGATGTCTGATGTTGGGGGTCAATGTCTGATGTTTGGGGTCACTTTCGATGTCTGATGTTGGGTTAACTGTCAATGTCTGATGTTGGGGTCACTGTCGATGTCTGATGTTGTGGTCACTGTCAATGTCTGATGTTGGGGTCACTGTCGATGTCTGATGTTGGGGGGGGGCCCTGTCGATGTCTGATGTTGGGGTCACTGTCGATGTCTGATCTTGGGGTCACTGTCGATGTCTGATGTTGGGGTCACTGTCGATGTCTGATGTTGGGGGGTCCCTGTCGATGTCTGATGATGGGGTCACTGTCGATGTCTGATGTTGGGGGGTTCCCTGTCGATGTCTGATGTTGGGGTCACTGTCGATGTCTGATGTTGGGGTCACTGTCAATGTCTGATATTGGGGTCACTGTCAATGTCTGATGTTGGGGTCCCTGTCGATGTCTGATGTTGGGGTCACTGTCGATGTCTGATGTTGGGGTCACTGTCGATGCCTGATGTTGGGGTCACTGTCAATGTCTGATGTTGGGGTCACTGTCAATGTCTGATGTTGGGGTCACTGTCAATGTCTGATGTTGGGGGTCACTGCCGATGTCTGATGTTGGGGCTCAATGTCTGATGTTGAGGGCACTGTCGATGTCTGATGTTGGGGTCACTGTCGATGTCTGATGTTGGGGTCACTGTCGATGTCTGATGTTGGGGGTCACTATCGATGTCTGATGTTGGGGTCACTGTCGATGTCTGATGTTGGGGTCACTGTCGATGTCTGATGTTGGGGTCACTGTCGACGACTGATGTTGGGGGTCAATGTCAGATGTTGGGGGGTTCCTGTCGATGTGTGATGTTGGGGGTCAATGTCTGATATTGGGGTGACTGTCGACGTCTGATTTTGGGGTAAATATCAATGTCTGATGTTGGGGGGTCCCTGTCGATGTCTGATGTTGGGGTCACTGTCGATGTCTGATGTTGAGATCACTGTCAATGTCTGATATTGGGGTAAATATCAATGTCTGATGTTGGGGGGTCCCTGTCGATGTCTGATGTTGGGGTCACTGTCGATGTCTGATGTTGGGGGTCAATGTCTGATGTTGGGGTCACTGTCCATGTCTGATGTTGGGGTCCCTGTCGATGTCTGATCTTGAGGTCACTGACGATTTCTGATGTTGGGGTCACTGTCGATTTCTGATATTGGGGTCACTGTCGATGTCTGATGTTGGGGGTCACTGTCGATATCTGATGTTGGGGCACCTGTCGATGTCTGATGTTGGGGTCACTGTCGATGTCTGATGTTGGGGTCACTCTCAATGTCTGATGTTGGGGTCCCTGTCGATGTCTGATGTTGGGGTCACTGTCGATGTCTGATGTTGGGGTCACTGTTGATGTCTGATGTTGGGGGTCACTGTCAATGTCTGATGTTGGGGTCACTGTCGATGTCTGATGTTGGGGTAACTGTCGATGTCTGATATTGGGGTCACTGTCGATGTCTGATGTTGGGGTCACTGTCGATGTCTGATGTTGGGGGTCAATGTCTGATGTTGAGGGATCCCTGTCGATGTCTGATGTTGGGGTCACTGTCAATGTCTGATGTTGAGATCACTGACGATGTCTGATATTGGGGTCACTGTCACTGTCTGATGTTGTGGGTAACTGTCGATGTCTGATGTTTGAGTCACTGTCAATGTCTGATGTTGGGGTCACTGTTAATGTCTGACGTTGGGGTCACTGTCGATGTCTGATGTTGGGGACACTGTCGATGTCTGATGTTGGGGTCACTGTCAATGTCTGATGTTGGGGTCACTCTCGATGTTTGATGCTGGGGTCACTGTCGATGTCTGATGTTGGGGGTCACTGTCGATGTCTGATGTTGGGGGTCACTGTCGATGTCTGATGTTGGGGTCACTGTCTATGTCTGATGTTGAGGTCACTGTCGATGTCTGATGTTGGGGTCACTGTCAATGTCTGATGTTGGAGGTCGCTCTCAATGTCTGATATTGGGGTCACTGTCAATGTCTGATGTTGCGGTCACTGTCGATGTCTGATGTTGGGGTCACTGTCAATGTCTGATGTTGGGGCCCCTGTCGATGTCTGATGTTGGGGTCACTGTCGATGTCTGATGTTGGGGGACAATGTCTGAAGTTAGGGGGTCCCAGTCGATGTTTGATGCTGGGGGTCGATGTCTGATCTCTGATGTTGTGGTCACTGTCGATGTCCGATGTCTGATGTTGTGGTCACTGTCAATGTCTGATGTTGGGGTCACTGTCGATGTCTGATGTTGGGGGGGGGCCCTGTCGATGTCTGATGTTGGGGTCACTGTCGATGTCTGATCTTGGGGTCACTGTCGATGTCTGATGTTGGGGTCACTGTCGATGTCTGATGTTGGGGGGTCCCTGTCGATGTCTGATGATGGGGTCACTGTCGATGTCTGATGTTGGGGGGGTCCCTGTCGATGTCTGATGTTGGGGTCACTGTCGATGTCTGATGTTGGGGTCACTGTCAATGTCTGATATTGGGGTCACTGTCAATGTCTGATGTTGGGGTCCCTGTCGATGTCTGATGTTGGGGTCACTGTCGATGTCTGATGTTGGGGTCACTGTCGATGCCTGATGTTGGGGTCACTGTCAATGTCTGATGTTGGGGTCACTGTCAATGTCTGATGTTGGGGTCACTGTCAATGTCTGATGTTGGGGGTCACTGCCGATGTCTGATGTTGGGGCTCAATGTCTGATGTTGAGGGCACTGTCGATGTCTGATGTTGGGGTCACTGTCGATGTCTGATGTTGGGGTCACTGTCGATGTCTGATGTTGGGGGTCACTATCGATGTCTGATGTTGGGGTCACTGTCGATGTCTGATGTTGGGGTCACTGTCGATGTCTGATGTTGGGGTCACTGTCGACGACTGATGTTGGGGGTCAATGTCAGATGTTGGGGGGTTCCTGTCGATGTGTGATGTTGGGGGTCAATGTCTGATATTGGGGTGACTGTCGACGTCTGATTTTGGGGTAAATATCAATGTCTGATGTTGGGGGGTCCCTGTCGATGTCTGATGTTGGGGTCACTGTCGATGTCTGATGTTGAGATCACTGTCAATGTCTGATATTGGGGTAAATATCAATGTCTGATGTTGGGGGGTCCCTGTCGATGTCTGATGTTGGGGTCACTGTCGATGTCTGATGTTGGGGGTCAATGTCTGATGTTGGGGTCACTGTCCATGTCTGATGTTGGGGTCCCTGTCGATGTCTGATCTTGAGGTCACTGACGATTTCTGATGTTGGGGTCACTGTCGATTTCTGATATTGGGGTCACTGTCGATGTCTGATGTTGGGGGTCACTGTCGATATCTGATGTTGGGGCACCTGTCGATGTCTGATGTTGGGGTCACTGTCGATGTCTGATGTTGGGGTCACTCTCAATGTCTGATGTTGGGGTCCCTGTCGATGTCTGATGTTGGGGTCACTGTCGATGTCTGATGTTGGGGTCACTGTTGATGTCTGATGTTGGGGGTCACTGTCAATGTCTGATGTTGGGGTCACTGTCGATGTCTGATGTTGGGGTAACTGTCGATGTCTGATATTGGGGTCACTGTCGATGTCTGATGTTGGGGTCACTGTCGATGTCTGATGTTGGGGGTCAATGTCTGATGTTGAGGGATCCCTGTCGATGTCTGATGTTGGGGTCACTGTCAATGTCTGATGTTGAGATCACTGACGATGTCTGATATTGGGGTCACTGTCACTGTCTGATGTTGTGGGTAACTGTCGATGTCTGATGTTTGAGTCACTGTCAATGTCTGATGTTGGGGTCACTGTTAATGTCTGACGTTGGGGTCACTGTCGATGTCTGATGTTGGGGACACTGTCGATGTCTGATGTTGGGGTCACTGTCAATGTCTGATGTTGGGGTCACTCTCGATGTTTGATGCTGGGGTCACTGTCGATGTCTGATGTTGGGGGTCACTGTCGATGTCTGATGTTGGGGGTCACTGTCGATGTCTGATGTTGGGGTCACTGTCTATGTCTGATGTTGAGGTCACTGTCGATGTCTGATGTTGGGGTCACTGTCAATGTCTGATGTTGGAGGTCGCTCTCAATGTCTGATATTGGGGTCACTGTCAATGTCTGATGTTGCGGTCACTGTCGATGTCTGATGTTGGGGTCACTGTCAATGTCTGATGTTGGGGCCCCTGTCGATGTCTGATGTTGGGGTCACTGTCGATGTCTGATGTTGGGGGACAATGTCTGAAGTTAGGGGGTCCCAGTCGATGTTTGATGCTGGGGGTCGATGTCTGATCTCTGATGTTGTGGTCACTGTCGATGTCCGATGTCTGATGTTGGGGTCACGATCAATGTCTGATGTTGGGGTCACTGTCGATGTCTGATGTTGGGGTCACTGTCGATGTCTGATGTTGGGGTCACTTTCAATGTCTGATGTTGGGGTTACTGTCGATGTCTGATGTTGGGGTCACTGTCAATGTCTGATGTTGGGGGGGCCCTTGTCGATGTCTGATGTTGGGGATCACAGTCGATGTCTGATGTTGGGGTCACTGTCGATGTCTGATGTTGGGGACCCTGTCGATGTCTGATGTTGTGGTCACTGTCGATGTCTGATGTTGGGGTCACTGTCGATGTCTGATGTTGGGGTCCCTGTCGATGTCTGATGTTTGGGTCACTGTCGATGTCTGATGTTTGGGGGCCCCTGTCGATGTCTGATGTTGGGGTCACTGTCGATGTCTGATGTTGGGGGGCCCCTGTCGATGTCTGATGTTGGGGTCACTGTCGATGTCTGATGTTGGGGGTCACTGTCGATGTCTGCTGTTGGGGGTCACTGTCGATGTCTGATGTTGGGGTCACTGTCAATGTCTGATGTTGGGGTCACTGTCAATGTCTGATGTTGGGGTCACTGTCGATGTCTGATGTTGGGGGTCACTTTCGATGTCTGATGTTGGAGGTCAATGTCTGATGTTGGGGTCACTGTCGATGTCTGATGTTGGGGGTCACTGTCGATGTCTGATGTTGGGGGTCAATGTCGGATGTTCGGGTCACTGTCGATGTCTGATGTTGGGGATCACAGTCGATGTCTGATGTTGGGGTCACTGTCGATGTCTGATGTTGGGGACCCTGTCGATGTCTGATGTTGTGGTCACTGTCGATGTCTGATGTTGGGGTCACTGTCGATGTCTGATGTTGGGGTCCCTGTCGATGTCTGATGTTTGGGTCACTGTCGATGTCTGATGTTTGGGGGCCCCTGTCGATGTCTGATGTTGGGGTCACTGTCGATGTCTGATGTTGGGGGGCCCCTGTCGATGTCTGATGTTGGGGTCACTGTCGATGTCTGATGTTGGGGGTCACTGTCGATGTCTGCTGTTGGGGGTCACTGTCGATGTCTGATGTTGGGGTCACTGTCAATGTCTGATGTTGGGGTCACTGTCAATGTCTGATGTTGGGGTCACTGTCGATGTCTGATGTTGGGGGTCACTTTCGATGTCTGATGTTGGAGGTCAATGTCTGATGTTGGGGTCACTGTCGATGTCTGATGTTGGGGGTCACTGTCGATGTCTGATGTTGGGGGTCAATGTCGGATGTTCGGGTCACTGTCGATGTCTGATGCTGGGGTCACTATCGATGTCTGATGTTGGGGTCACTGTCGATGTCTGATGTTGGGGGTCACTATCGATGTCTGATGTTGGGGGGCCCCTGTCGATGTCTGATGTTGGGGGTCACAGTCAATCTCTGATGTTGGGGTCACTGTCGATGTCTGATGTTGGGTCACTGTCAATGTCTGATGTTGGGGTCACTGTCAATGTCTGATGTTGGGGTCACTGTCAATATCTGATGTTGGGGTTACTGTCGATGTCTGTTGTTAGGGTCACTGTCAATGTCTGATGTTGCGGTCACTGTCGATGTCTGATGTTGGAGGTCGCTCTCAATGTCTGATGTTGGGGTCACTGTCAATGTCTGATGTTGGGGTCACTGTGGATGTCTGATGTTGGGGTCACTGTCAATGTCTGATGTTGCGGCCCCTGTCGAGGTCTGATGTTGGGGGTCACTGTCGATGTCTGATGTTGGGGGTTAATGTCTGATGTTAGGGTCACTATCAATGTCTGATGTTGGGGTCACTGTCGATGTCTGATGTTGGGGGTCACTGTCGATGTCTGATGTTGGGGGTCAATGTCTGATGTTGGGGTCACTGTCCATGTCTGATGTTGGGGTCCCTGTCGATGTCTGATCTTGAGATCACTGACGATTTCTGATGTTGGGGTCACTGTCGATGTCTGATATTGGGGGTCAATGTCTGATGTTAGGGTCACTGTCAATGTCTGAAGTTGGGGTCACTGTCGATGTCTGATGTTGGGGGTCACTTTCGATGTCTGATGTTGGAGGTCAATGTCTGATGTTGGGGTCACTGTCGATGTCTGATGTTGGGGGTCACTGTCGATGTCTGATGTTGGGGGTCAATGTCGGATGTTCGGGTCACTGTCGATGTCTGATGCTGGGGTCACTATCGATGTCTGATGTTGGGGTCACTGTCGATGTCTGATGTTGGGGGTCACTATCGATGTCTGATGTTGGGGGGCCCCTGTCGATGTCTGATGTTGGGGGTCACAGTCGATCTCTGATGTTGGGGTCACTGTCGATGTCTGATGTTGGGGTCACTGTCAATGTCTGATGTTGGGGTCACTGTCAATGTCTGATGTTGGGGTCACTGTCAATATCTGATGTTGGGGTCACTGTCGATGTCTGTTGTTCGGGTCACTGTCAATGTCTGATGTTGCGGTCACTGTCGATGTCTGATGTTGGAGGTCGCTCTCAATGTCTGATGTTGGGGTCACTGTCAATGTCTGATGTTGGGGTCACTGTGGATGTCTGATGTTGGGGTCACTGTCAATGTCTGATGTTGCGGCCCCTGTCGATGTCTGATGTTGGGGTCACTGTCGATGTCTGATGTTGCGGGTCAATGTCTGATGTTGGGTTCACTGTCAATGTCTGATGTTGGGGTCACTGTCGATGTCTGATGTTGGGGTCACTGTCGATGTCTGATGTTGGGGTCACTGGCGATGTCTGATGTTGGGGGTCACTGTCGATGTCTGATGTTGGGGGTCAATGTCTGATGTTAGGGTCACTGTCAATGTCTGATGTTGGGGTCACTGTCGATGTCTGATGTTGGGGGTCACTGTCGATGTCTGATGTTGGGGGTCAATGTCTGATGTTGGGGTCACTGTCCATGTCTGATGTTGGGGTCCCTGTCGATGTCTGATCTTGAGGTCACTGACGATTTCTGATGTTGGGGTCACTGTCGATGTCTGATATTGGGGGTCAATGTCTGATGTTAGGGTCACTGTCAATGTCTGATGTTGGGGTCACTGTCGATGTCTGATGTTGGGGGTCACTGTCGATGTCTGATGTTGGGGGTCAATGTCTGATGTTGGGGTCACTGTCCATGTCTGATGTTGTGGTCCCTGTCGATATCTGATCTTGAGGTCACTGACGATTTCTGATGTTGGGGTCACTGTCGATGTCTGATATTGGGGTCACTGTCGATGTCTGATGTTGGGGTCACTGTCGATATCTGATGTTGGGGCCCCTGTCGATGTCTGATGTTGGGGTCACTGTCGATGTCTGATGTTGGGGTCACTGTCAATGTCTGATGTTGGGGCCCCTGTCGATGTCTGATGTTGGGGTCACTGTCGATGTCTGATGTTGGGGGACAATGTCTGATGTTAGGGGGTCCCAGTCGTTGTTTGATGCTGGAGGTCGATGTCTGATCTCTGATGTTGGGGTCACTGTCGATGTCCGATGTCTGATGTTGGGGTCACGATCAATGTCTGATGTTGGGGTCACTGTCGATGTCGGATGTTGGGGTCACTGTCGATGTCTGATGTTGGGGTCACTTTCAATGTCTGATGTTGGGGTCACTGTCGATGTCTGATGTTGGGGTCACTGTCAATGTCTGATGTTGGGGGGGCCCTTGTCGATGTCTGATGTTGGGGTCACAGTCGATGTCTGATGTTGGGGTCACTGTCGATGTCTGATGTTGGGGACCCTGTCGATGTCTGATGTTGGGGTCACTGTCGATGTCTGATGTGGGGGTCACTGTCGATGTCTGATGTTGGGGTCCCTGTCGATGTCTGATGTTTGGGTCACTGTCGATGTCTGATGTTTGGGGGCCCCTGTCGATGTCTGATGTTGGGGTCACTGTCGATGTCTGATGTTGGGGGGCCCCTGTCGATGTCTGATGTTGGGGTCACTGTCGATGTCTGATGTTGGGGGTCACTGTCGATGTCTGATGTTGGGGGTCACTGTCGATGTCTGATGTTGGGGTCACTGTCAATGTCTGATGTTGGGGTCACTGTCAATGTCTGATGTTGGGGTCACTGTCGATGTCTGATGTTGGGGGTCACTTTCGATGTCTGATGTTGGAGGTCAATGTCTGATGTTGGGGTCACTGTCGATGTCTGATGTTGGGGGTCACTGTCGATGTCTGATGTTGGGGGTCAATGTCGGATGTTCGGGTCACTGTCGATGTCTAATGCTGGGGTCACTATCGATGTCTGATGTTGGGGTCACTGTCGATGTCTGATGTTGGGGGTCACTGTCGATGTCTGATGTTTGGGGGCCCCTGTCGATGTCTAATGTTGGGGGTCACAGGCGATCTCTGATGTTGGGGTCACTGTCGATGTCTGATGTTGGGGTCACTGTCTATGTCTGATGTTGAGGTCACTGTCGATGCCTGATGTTGGGGTCACTGTCAATGTCTGATGTTGGAGGTCGCTCTCAATGTCTGATATTGGGGTCACTGTCAATGTCTGATGTTGCGGTCACTGTCGATGTCTGATGTTGGGGTCACTGTCAATGTCTGATGTTGGGGCCCCTGTCGATGTCTGATGTTGGGGTCACTGTCGATGTCTGATGTTGGGGGACAATGTCTGAAGTTAGGGGGTCCCAGTCGATGTTTGATGCTGGGGGTCGATGTCTGATCTCTGATGTTGTGGTCACTGTCGATGTCCGATGTCTGATGTTGGGGTCACGATCAATGTCTGATGTTGGGGTCACTGTCGATGTCTGATGTTGGGGTCACTCTCGATGTCTGATGTTGGGGTCACTTTCAATGTCTGATGTTGGGGTCACTGTCGATGTCTGATGTTGGGGTCACTGTCAATGTCTGATGTTGGGGGGGCCCTTGTCGATGTCTGATGTTGGGGATCACAGTCGATGTCTGATGTTGGGGTCACTGTCGATGTCTGATGTTGGGGACCCTGTCGATGTCTGATGTTGTGGTCACTGTCGATGTCTGATGTTGGGGTCACTGTCGATGTCTGATGTTGGGGTCCCTGTCGATGTCTGATGTTTGGGTCACTGTCGATGTCTGATGTTTGGGGGCCCCTGTCGATGTCTGATGTTGGGGTCACTGTCGATGTCTGATGTTGGGGGGCCCCTGTCGATGTCTGATGTTGGGGTCACTGTCGATGTCTGATGTTGGGGGTCACTGTCGATGTCTGCTGTTGGGGGTCACTGTCGATGGCTGATGTTGGGGTCACTGTCAATGTCTGATGTTGGGGTCACTGTCAATGTCTGATGTTGGGGTCACTGTCGATGTCTGATGTTGGGGGTCACTTTCGATGTCTGATGTTGGAGGTCAATGTCTGATGTTGGGGTCACTGTCGATGTCTGATGTTGGGGGTCACTGTCGATGTCTGATGTTGGGGGTCAATGTCGGATGTTCGGGTCACTGTCGATGTCTGATGCTGGGGTCACTATCGATGTCTGATGTTGGGGTCACTGTCGATGTCTGATGTTGGGGGTCACTATCGATGTCTGATGTTGGGGGGCCCCTGTCGATGTCTGATGTTGGGGGTCACAGTCAATCTCTGATGTTGGGGTCACTGTCGATGTCTGATGTTGGGTCACTGTCAATGTCTGATGTTGGGGTCACTGTCAATGTCTGATGTTGGGGTCACTGTCAATATCTGATGTTGGGGTTACTGTCGATGTCTGTTGTTAGGGTCACTGTCAATGTCTGATGTTGCGGTCACTGTCGATGTCTGATGTTGGAGGTCGCTCTCAATGTCTGATGTTGGGGTCACTGTCAATGTCTGATGTTGGGGTCACTGTGGATGTCTGATGTTGGGGTCTCTGTCAATGTCTGATGTTGCGGCCCCTGTCGAGGTCTGATGTTGGGGGTCACTGTCGATGTCTGATGTTGGGGGTCAATGTCTGATGTTAGGGTCACTGTCAATGTCTGATGATGGGGGTCACTGTCGATGTCTGATGTTGGGGGTCAATGTCTGATGTTGGGGTCACTGTCCATGTCTGATGTTGGGGTCCCTGTCGATGTCTGATCTTGAGATCACTGACGATTTCTGATGTTGGGGTCACTGTCGATGTCTGATGTTGGAGGTCAATGTCTGATGTTGGGGTCACTGTCGATGTCTGATGTTGGGGGTCACTGTCGATGTCTGATGTTGGGGGTCAATGTCGGATGTTCGGGTCACTGTCGATGTCTGATGCTGGGGTCACTATCGATGTCTGATGTTGGGGTCACTGTCGATGTCTGATGTTGGGGGTCACTATCGATGTCTGATGTTGGGGGGCCCCTGTCGATGTCTGATGTTGGGGGTCACAGTCGATCTCTGATGTTGGGGTCACTTTCGATGTCTGATGTTGGGGTCACTGTCAATGTCTGATGTTGGGGTCACTGTCAATGTCTGATGTTGGGGTCACTGTCAATATCTGATGTTGGGGTCACTGTCGATGTCTGTTGTTCGGGTCACTGTCAATGTCTGATGTTGCGGTCACTGTCGATGTCTGATGTTGGAGGTCGCTCTCAATGTCTGATGTTGGGGTCACTGTCAATGTCTGATGTTGGGGTCACTGTGGATGTCTGATGTTGGGGTCACTGTCAATGTCTGATGTTGCGGCCCCTGTCGATGTCTGATGTTGGGGTCACTGTCGATGTCTGATGTTGCGGGTCAATGTCTGATGTTGGGGTCACTGTCAATGTCTGATGTTGGGGTCACTGTCGATGTCTGATGTTGGGGTCACTGTCGATGTCTGATGTTGGGGTCACTGTCAATGTCTGATGTTGGGGGTCACTGTCGATGTCTGATGTTGGGGGTCACTGTCGATGTCTGATGTTGGGGGTCAATGTCTGATGTTAGGGTCACTGTCAATGTCTGATGTTGGGGTCACTGTCGATGTCTGATGTTGGGGGTCACTGTCGATGTCTGATGTTGGGGGTCAATGTCTGATGTTGGGGTCACTGTCCATGTCTGATGTTGGGGTCCCTGTCGATGTCTGATCTTGAGGTCACTGACGATTTCTGATGTTGGGGTCACTGTCGATGTCTGATATTGGGGGTCAATGTCTGATGTTAGGGTCACTGTCAATGTCTGATGTTGGGGTCACTGTCGATGTCTGATGTTGGGGGTCACTGTCGATGTCTGATGTTGGGGGTCAATGTCTGATGTTGGGGTCACTGTCCATGTCTGATGTTGGGGTCCCTGTCGATATCTGATCTTGAGGTCACTGACGATTTCTGATGTTGGGGTCACTGTCGATGTCTGATATTGGGGTCACTGTCGATGTCTGATGTTGGGGTCACTGTCGATATCTGATGTTGGGGCCCCTGTCGATGTCTGATGTTGGGGTCACTGTCGATGTCTGATGTTGGGGTCACTGTCAATGTCTGATGTTGGGGCCCCTGTCGATGTCTGATGTTGGGGTCACTGTCGATGTCTGATGTTGGGGGACAATGTCTGATGTTAGGGGGTCCCAGTCGTTGTTTGATGCTGGGGGTCGATGTCTGATCTCTGATGTTGGGGTCACTGTCGATGTCCGATGTCTGATGTTGGGGTCACGATCAATGTCTGATGTTGGGGTCACTGTCGATGTCGGATGTTGGGGTCACTGTCGATGTCTAATGTTGGGGTCACTTTCAATGTCTGATGTTGGGGTCACTGTCGATGTCTGATGTTGGGGTCACTGTCAATGTCTGATGTTGGGGGGGCCCTTGTCGATGTCTGATGTTGGGGTCACAGTCGATGTCTGATGTTGGGGTCACTGTCGATGTCTGATGTTGGGGACCCTGTCGATGTCTGATGTTGGGGTCACTGTCGATGTCTGATGTGGGGGTCACTGTCGATGTCTGATGTTGGGGTCCCTGTCGATGTCTGATGTTTGGGTCACTGTCGATGTCTGATGTTTGGGGGCCCCTGTCGATGTCTGATGTTGGGGTCACTGTCGATGTCTGATGTTGGGGTCCCCTGTCGATGTCTGATGTTGGGGTCACTGTTGATGTCTGATGTTGGGGGTCACTGTCGATGTCTGATGTTGGGGGTCACTGTCGATGTCTGATGTTGGGGTCACTGTCAATGTCTGATGTTGGGGTCACTGTCAATGTCTGATGTTGGGGTCACTGTCGATGTCTGATGTTGGGGGTCACTTTCGATGTCTGATGTTGGAGGTCAATGTCTGATGTTGGGGTCACTGTCGATGTCTGATGTTGGGGGTCACTGTCGATGTCTGATGTTGGGGGTCAATGTCGGATGTTCGGGTCACTGTCGATGTCTAATGCTGGGGTCACTATCGATGTCTGATGTTGGGGTCACTGTCGATGTCTGATGTTGGGGGTCACTGTCGATGTCTGATGTTTGGGGGCCCCTGTCGATGTCTGATGTTGGGGGTCACAGGCGATCTCTGATGTTGGGGTCACTGTCGATGTCTGATGTTGGGGTCACTGTCAATGTCTGATGTTGGGGTCACTGTCAATGTCTGATGTTGGGGTCACTGTCAATATCTGATGTTGGGGTCACTGTCGATGTCTGTTGTTAGGGTCACTGTCAATGTCTGATGTTGCGGTCACAGTCGATGTCTGATGTTGGAGGTCGCTCTCAATGTCTGATGTTGGGGTCACTGTCAATGTCTGATGTTGGGGTCACTGTGGATGTCTGATGTTGGGGTCACTGTCAATGTCTGATGTTGCGGCCCCTGTCGATGTCTGATGTTGGGGTCACTGTCGATGTCTGATGTTGGGGGTCAATGTCTGATGTTGGGTTCACTGTCAATGTCTGATGTTGGGGTCACTGTCGATGTCTGATGTTGTGGTCACTGTCGATGTCTGATGTTGGGGTCACCGGCGATGTCTGATGTTGGGGGTCACTGTCGATGTCTGATGTTGGGGGTCAATGTCTGATGTTAGGGTCAGTGTCAATGTCTGATGTTGGGGTCACTGTCGATGTCTGATGTTGGGGGTCACTGTCGATGTCTGATGTTGGGGGTCACTGTCGATGTCTGATGTTGGGGGTCAATGTCTGATTTTGGGGTCACTGTCCATGTCTGATGTTGGGGTCCCTGTCGATGTCTGATCTTGAGGTCACTGACGATTTCTGATGTTGGGGTCACTGTCGATGTCTGATATTGGGGTCACTGTCGATGTCTGATGTTGGGGGTCACTGTCGATATCTGATGTTGGGGCCCCTGTCGATGTCTGATGTTGGGGTCACTGTCGATGTCTGATGTTGGGGTCACTCTCAATGTCTGATGTTGGGGTCCCTGTCGATGTCTGATGTTGGGGTCACTGTCGATCTCTGATGTTGGGGTCACTGTTGATGTCTGATGTTGGGGGTCACTGTCGATGTCTGATGTTGGGGTCACTGTCGATGTCTGATGTTGGGGTCACTGTCGATGTCTGATATTGGGGTCACTGTCGATGTCTGATGTTGGGGTCACTGTCGATGTCTGATGTTGGGGGTCAATGTCTGATGTTGAGGGATCCCTGTCGATGTCTGATGTTGGGGTCACTGTCAATGTCTGATGTTGAGATCACTGACGATGTCTGATATTGGGGTCACTGTCACTGTCTGATGTTGTGGGTAACTGTCGATGTCTGATGTTGGGGTCACTGTCAATGTCTGATGTTGGGGTCACTGTTGATGTCTGACGTTGGGGTCACTGTCGATGTCTGATGTTGGGGACACTGTCGATGTCTGATGTTGGGGTCACTATCAATGTCTGATGTTGGGGTCACTCTCGATGTTTGATGCTGGGGTCACGGTCGATGTCTGATGTTGGGGGTCACTGTCGATGTCTGATGTTGGGGGTCACTGTCGATGTCTGATGTTGGGGTCACTCTCTATGTCTGATGTTGAGGTCACTGTCGATGTCTGATGTTGGGGTCACTGTCAATGTCTGATGTTGGAGGTCGCTCTCAATGTCTGATATTGGGGTCACTGTCGATGTCTGATGTTGCGGTCACTGTCGATGTCTGATGTTGGGGTCACTTTCAATGTCTGATGTTGGGGCCCCTGTCGATGTCTGATGTTGGGGTCACTGTCGATGTCTGATGTTGGGGGACAATGTCTGATGTTAGGGGGTCCCAGTCGATGTTTGATGCTGGGGGTCGATGTCTGATCTCTGATGTTGGGGTCACTGTCGATGTCCGATGTCTGATGTTGGGGTCACGATCAATGTCTGATGTTGGGGTCACTGTCGATGTCTGATGTTGGGGTCACTGTCGATGTCTGATGTTGGGGTCACTTTCAATGTCTGATGTTGGGGTCACTGTCGATGTCTGATGTTGGGGTCACTGTCAAGGTCTGATGTTGGGGGTGCCCTTGTCGATGTCTGATGTTGGGGATCACAGTCGATGTCTGATGTTGGGGTCACTGTCGATGTCTGATGTTGGGGACCCTGTCGATGTCTGATGTTGGGGTCACTGTCGATGTCTGATGTTGGAGTCACTGTCGATGTCTGATGTTGGGATCCCTGTCGATGTCTGATGTTTGGGTCACTGTCGATGTCTGATGTTTGGGGGCCCCTGTCGATGTCTGATGTTGGGGTCACGGTCGATGTCTGATGTTTGGGGGCCCCTGTCGATGTCTGATGTTGGGGTCACTGTCGATGTCTGATGTTGGGGGTCACTGTCGATGTCTGATGTTGGGGGTCACTGTCGATGTCTGATGTTGGGGTCACTGTCAATGGCTGATGTTGGGGTCACTGTCAATGTCTGATGTTGGGGTCACTGTCGATGTCTGATGTTGGGGGTCACTTTCGATGTCTGATGTTGGAGGTCAATGTCTGATGTTGGGGTCACTGTCGATGTCTGATGTTGGGGGTCACTGTCGAATGTCTGATGTTGGGGGTCAATGTCGGATGTTCGGGTCACTGTCGATGTCTGATGCTGGGGTCACTATCGATGTCTGATGTTGGGGTCACTGTCGATGTCTGATGTTGGGGGTCACTGTCGATGTCTGATGTTGGGGGGCCCCTGTCGATGTCTGATGTTGGGGGTCACAGTCGATCTCTGATGTTGGGGTCACTGTCGATGTCTGATGTTGGGGTCACTGTCAATGTCTGATGTTGGGGTCACTGTCAATGTCTGATGTTGGGGTCACTGTCAATATCTGATGTTGGGGTCACTGTCGATGTCTGTTGTTAGGGTCACTGTCAATGTCTGATGTTGCGGTCACTGTCGATGTCTGATGTTGGAGGTCGCTCTCAATGTCTGATGTTGGGGTCACTGTCAATGTCTGATGTTGGGGTCACTGTGGATGTCTGATGTTGGGGTCACTGTCAATGTCTGATGTTGCAGCCCCTGTCGATGTCTGATGTTGGGGTCACTGTCGATGTCTGATGTTGGGGGTCAATGTCTGATGTTGGGGTCACTGTCAATGTCTGATGTTGGGGTCACTGTCGATGTCTGATGTTGGGGTCACTGTCGATGTCTGATGTTGGGGCCACTGGCGATGTCTGATGTTGGGGGTCACTGTCGATGTCTGATGTTGGGGGTCAATGTCTGATGTTAGGGTCACTGTCAATGTCTGATGTTGGGGTCACTGTCGATGTCTGATGTTGGGGGTCACTGTCGATGTCTGATGTTGGGGTCACTGTCGATGTCTGATGTTGGGGTCACTGTCGATGTCTGATGTTAGGGTCACTGTCAATGTCTGATGTTGGAGGTCGCTCTCAATGTCTGATATTGGGGTCACTGTCAATGTCTGATGTTGCGGTCACTGTCGATGTCTGATGTTGGGGTCAATGTCTGATGTTGGGGCACCTGTCGATGTCTGATGTTGGGGGACAATGTCTGATGTTAGGGGGTCCCAGTCGATGTGTGATGTTGGGGGTCGATGTCTGATCTCTGATGTTGGGGTCACTGTCGATGTCCGATGTCTGATGTTGGGGTCACGATCAATGCCTGATTTTGGGGTCACTGTCGATGTCTGATGTTGGGGTCACTGTCGATGTCTGATGTTGGGGTCACTGTCAATGTCTAATGTTGGGGTCACTGTCGATGTCTGATGTTGGGGTCATTGTCGATGTCTGATGTTGGGGTCACTGTCGATGTCTAATGTTGTGCTCCCTGTCGATGTCTGCTGTTTGGGTCACTGTCGATGTCTGATGCTTGGGGGCCCCTGTCGATGTCTGATGTTGGGGTCACTGTCGATGTCTGATGTTGTGGTCACTGTCAATGTCTGATGTTGGGGTCACTGTCGATGTCTGATGTTGTGGTCACTGTCGATGTCTGATGTTGGGGGGCCCCTGTCGATGTCTGATGTTGGGGGTCACTGTCGATGTCTGATGTTGGGGGTCACTGTCGATGTCTGATGTTGGAGTTCAATGTCTGATGTTGGGGTCACTGTCGATGTCTGATGTTGGGGGTCACTGTCGATGTCTGATGTTGGGGGTCAAATGTCTGATGTTCGGGTCACTGTCGATGTATGATGCTGGGGTCACTGTCGATGTCTGATGTTGGGGTCACTGTCGATGTCTGATGTTGGGGGTCACTGTCGATGTCTGATGTTAGGCGGGCCCCAGTCGATGTCTGATGTTGGGGGTCACAGTCGATCTCTGATGTTGGGGTCACTGTCGATGTCTGATTTTGAGGGGTCCCTGTCGATGTCTGATGTTGGGGTCACTGTCGATGTCTGATGTTGGGGTCACTGTCTATGTCTGATGTTGGGGTCACTGTCAATGTCTGATGTTGGGGTCACTGTCAATGTCTGATATTGGGGTCACTGTCAAAGTCTGATGTTGTGGTCACTGTCAATGTCTGATGTTGGGGTCACCGTCGATGTCTGATGTTGTGGTCACTGTCGATGTCTGATGTTGGGGGCCCCTGTCGATGTCTGATGTAGGTGTCACTGTCAATGTCTGATGTTGGGGTTCGATATCGGACGTCTGATGTTGGTGTCACTGTCGATGTCTGATGTTGGAGGGCCCCTGTCGATGACTGATGTTGGGGTCACTGTCAATGTCTGATGTAGGGGTCACTGTCGATGTCTGATGTTGGGGGGGCCCTGTCGATGTCTGATGTTGGTGGGGCCCTGTCAATATCTGATGTTGGGGGTCCCCTGTCGATGTATGATGTTGGGGTCACTGTCGATATCTGATGTTGGGGTCACTGTCAATGTCTGATGTTGGGGGGGCCCCTGTCGATGTTTGATGTTGGGGGGCCCCAGTCAAAGTCTGATGTTGGGGTCACTGTCAATGTCTGATGTTGGGGTCACTGTCGATGTCTGATTTTGGGGTCACTGTCGATGTCTGATGTTGGGGTCCCTATCGATGTCTGATGTTGGGGTCACTGTCGATGTCTCATGTTAGGGGGTCACTGTCGATGTCTGATGTTGGGGGTCAATGTCTGATGTTGAGGGTCACTCTCGATGTCTGATGTTGGGGTCACTGTCAATGTCTGATGTTGGGGTCACTGCCGATGTCTGATGTTAGGGACACTGTCAATGTCTGATGTTGGGGTCACTGTCGATTTCTGATGTTGGAGTCACTGTCAATGTCTGATGTTGGGGTCACTGTCGATGTCTGATGTTGGGGTCACTGTCGATGTCTGATGTTGGGATCACTGTCGATGTCTGATGTTGGGGTCACTGTCGATGTCTGATGTTGGGGGTCACTGTCGATGTCTGATGTTGGGGTCACTGTCAATGTCTGATGTTGGGGTCACTGTCGATGTCTGATGTTGGGGTCACTGTCAATGTCTGATGTTGGGGTCACTGTCGATGTCTGATGTTGGGGGGGCCCCTGTCGATGTCTGATGTTGGGGTCACTGTCGATGTCTGATGTTGGGGTCACTGTCGATGTCTGATGTTGGGGTCACTGTCGATGTCTGATGTTGGGGGGTCCCTGTCGATGTCTGATGTTGGGGTCACTGTCGATGTCTGATGTTGGGGGGGTCCCTGTCGAAGTGTGATGTTGGGTTCACTGTCGATGTCTGATGTTGGGGTCACTGTCAATGTCTGATGTTGGGGTGACTGTCAATGTCTGATGTTGGGGTCCCTGTCGATGTCTGATGTTGGGGTCACTGTCGATGTCTGATGTTGGGGTCACTGTCGATGTCTGATGTTGGGGTCACTGTCAATGTCTGATGTTGGGGTCACTGTCAATGTCTGATGTTGGGGTCACTGCCGATGTCTGATGTTGGGGGTCAATGTCTGATGTTGGGGGCACTGTCGATGTCTGATGTTGGGGTCACTGTCGATGTCTGATGTTGGGGTCACTGTCGATGTCTGATGTTGGGGGTCACTATCGATGTCTGATGTTGGGGTCACTGTCGATGTCTGATGTTGGGGTCACTGTCGATGTCTGATGTTGGGGTCACTGTCGACGACTGATGTTGGGGGTCAATGTCAGATGTTGGGGGTTTCCTGTCGATGTGTGATGTTGGGGGTCAATGTCTGATATTGGGGTGACTGTCGACGTCTGATTTTGGGGTAACTATCAATGTCTGATGTTGGGGGATCCCTGTCGATGTCTGATGTTGGGGTCACTGTCGATGTCTGATGTTGGGGTCCCTGTCGAAGTCTAATGTTTGGGTCACTGTCGATGTCTGATGCTTGGGGGCCCCTGTCGATGTCTGATGTTGTGGTCACTGTCGATGTCTGATGTTGGGGGGCCCCTGTCGATGTCTGATGTTGGGGGTCACTGTCGATGTCTGATGTTGGTGGTCACTGTCGATATCTGATGTTGGGGTCACTGTCAATGTCTGATGCTGGGGTCACTGTCGATGTCTGATGTTGGGGTCACTGTCGATGTCTGATGTTGGGGGTCACTGTCGATGTCTGATGTTGGGGTCACTGTCAATGTCTGATGTTGGGGTTACTGTCGATATCTGATGTTGGAGGTCAATGTCTGATGTTGGGGTCACTGTCGATGTCTGATTTTGGGGGTCACTGTCGATGTCTGATGTTGGGGGTCAATGTCTGATGCTGGGGTCACTGTCGATGTCTGATGTTGGGGTCACTGTCGATGTCTGATGTTGGGGTCACTGTCGATGTCTGATGTTAGGGGGGCCCCTGTCGATGTCTGATGTTGGGGGTCACAGTCGATCTCTGATGTTGGGGGTCGATATCGGACGTCTGATGTTGGGGTCACTGTCGATGTCTGATGTTGGAGGGCCCCTGTCGATGACTGATGTTGGGGTCATTGTCAATGTCTGGTGTTGGGGTCACTGTCGATGTCTGATGTTGGGGGGGCCCTGTCGTTGTCTGATGTTGGTGGGGCCCTGTCAATATCTGATGTTGGTGTCACTGTCAATGTCTGATGTTGGGGGTCGATATCGGACGTCTGATGTTGGGGTCACTGTCGATGTCTGATGTTGGAGGGCCCCTGTCGATGACTGATGTTGGGGTCATTGTCAATGTCTGGTGTTGGGGTCACTGTCGATGTCTGATGTTGGGGGGGCCCTGTCGTTGTCTGATGTTGGTGGGGCCCTGTCAATATCTGATGTTGGGGGGGCCCCTGTCGATGTCTGATGTTGGGGTCACTGTCGCTATCTGATGTTGGGGTCACTGTCAATGTCTGATGTTGGGGGGGCCCCTGTCGATGTTTGATGTTGAGGGGCCCCTGTCGAAGTCTGATGTTGGGGTCACTGTCAATGTCTGATGTTGGGGTCACTGTCGATGTCTGATGTTGGGGGGCCCCTGTCGATGTGTGATGTTGGGGTCACTGTCGATGTCTAATGTTGGGGTCACTGTCGATGTCTGATGTTGGGGTCCCTATCGATGTCTGATGTTGGGGTCACTGTCGATGTCTGATGTTGGGGGGTCACTGTCGATGTCTGATGTTGGGGGTCAATGTCTGATGTTGGGGGTCACTCTCGATGTATGATGTTGGGGTCACTGTCAATGTCTGATGTTGGGGTCACTGCCGATGTCTGATGTTGGGGGTCACTGTCGATGTCTGATGTTGGGGGTCACTGTTAATGTCTGACGTTGGGGACACTGTCGATGTCTGATGTTGGGGTCACTGTCAATGTCTGATGTTGGGGTCACTCTCGATGTTTGATGCTGGGGTCACTGTCGATGTCTGATGTTGGGGGTCACTGTCGATGTCTGATGTTGGGGGTCACTGTCGATGTCTGATGTTGGGGTCACTGTCTATGTCTGATGTTGAGGTCACTGTCGATGTCTGATGTTGGGGTCACTGTCAATGTCTGATGTTGGAGGTCGCTCTCAATGTCTGATATTGGGGTCACTGTCAATGTCTGATGTTGCGGTCACTGTCGATGTCTGATGTTGGGGTCACTGTCAATGTCTGATGTTGGGGCCCCTGTCGATGTCTGATGTTGGGGTCACTGTCGATGTCTGATGTTGGGGGACAATGTCTGAAGTTAGGGGGTCCCAGTCGATGTTTGATGCTGGGGGTCGATGTCTGATCTCTGATGTTGTGGTCACTGTCGATGTCCGATGTCTGATGTTGGGGTCACGATCAATGTCTGATGTTGGGGTCACTGTCGATGTCTGATGTTGGGGTCACTGTCGATGTCTGATGTTGGGGTCACTTTCAATGTCTGATGTTGGGGTCACTGTCGATGTCTGATGTTGGGGTCACTGTCAATGTCTGATGTTGGGGGGGCCCTTGTCGATGTCTGATGTTGGGGATCACAGTCGATGTCTGATGTTGGGGTCACTGTCGATGTCTGATGTTGGGGACCCTGTCGATGTCTGATGTTGTGGTCACTGTCGATGTCTGATGTTGGGGTCACTGTCGATGTCTGATGTTGGGGTCCCTGTCGATGTCTGATGTTTGGGTCACTGTCGATGTCTGATGTTTGGGGGCCCCTGTCGATGTCTGATGTTGGGGTCACTGTCGATGTCTGATGTTGGGGGGCCCCTGTCGATGTCTGATGTTGGGGTCACTGTCGATGTCTGATGTTGGGGGTCACTGTCGATGTCTGCTGTTGGGGGTCACTGTCGATGTCTGATGTTGGGGTCACTGTCAATGTCTGATGTTGGGGTCACTGTCAATGTCTGATGTTGGGGTCACTGTCGATGTCTGATGTTGGGGGTCACTTTCGATGTCTGATGTTGGAGGTCAATGTCTGATGTTGGGGTCACTGTCGATGTCTGATGTTGGGGGTCACTGTCGATGTCTGATGTTGGGGGTCAATGTCGGATGTTCGGGTCACTGTCGATGTCTGATGCTGGGGTCACTATCGATGTCTGATGTTGGGGTCACTGTCGATGTCTGATGTTGGGGGTCACTATCGATGTCTGATGTTGGGGGGCCCCTGTCGATGTCTGATGTTGGGGGTCACAGTCAATCTCTGATGTTGGGGTCACTGTCGATGTCTGATGTTGGGTCACTGTCAATGTCTGATGTTGGGGTCACTGTCGATGTCTGATGTTGGGGGTCACTTTCGATGTCTGATGTTGGAGGTCAATGTCTGATGTTGGGGTCACTGTCGATGTCTGATGTTGGGGGTCACTGTCGATGTCTGATGTTGGGGGTCAATGTCGGATGTTCGGGTCACTGTCGATGTCTGATGCTGGGGTCACTATCGATGTCTGATGTTGGGGTCACTGTCGATGTCTGATGTTGGGGGTCACTATCGATGTCTGATGTTGGGGGGCCCCTGTCGATGTCTGATGTTGGGGGTCACAGTCAATCTCTGATGTTGGGGTCACTGTCGATGTCTGATGTTGGGTCACTGTCAATGTCTGATGTTGGGGTCACTGTCAATGTCTGATGTTGGGGTCACTGTCAATATCTGATGTTGGGGTTACTGTCGATGTCTGTTGTTAGGGTCACTGTCAATGTCTGATGTTGCGGTCACTGTCGATGTCTGATGTTGGAGGTCGCTCTCAATGTCTGATGTTGGGGTCACTGTCAATGTCTGATGTTGGGGTCACTGTGGATGTCTGATGTTGGGGTCACTGTCAATGTCTGATGTTGCGGCCCCTGTCGAGGTCTGATGTTGGGGGTCAATGTCGATGTCTGATGTTGGGGGTCAATGTCTGATGTTAGGGTCACTGTCAATGTCTGATGTTGGGGTCACTGTCGATGTCTGATGTTGGGGGTCACTGTCGATGTCTGATGTTGGGGGTCAATGTCTGATGTTGGGGTCACTGTCCATGTCTGATGTTGGGGTCCCTGTCGATGTCTGATCTTGAGATCACTGACGATTTCTGATGTTGGGGTCACTGTCGATGTCTGATATTGGGGGTCAATGTCTGATGTTAGGGTCACTGTCAATGTCTGAAGTTGGGGTCACTGTCGATGTCTGATGTTGGGGGTCACTTTCGATGTCTGATGTTGGAGGTCAATGTCTGATGTTGGGGTCACTGTCGATGTCTGATGTTGGGGGTCACTGTCGATGTCTGATGTTGGGGGTCAATGTCGGATGTTCGGGTCACTGTCGATGTCTGATGCTGGGGTCACTATCGATGTCTGATGTTGGGGTCACTGTCGATGTCTGATGTTGGGGGTCACTATCGATGTCTGATGTTGGGGGGCCCCTGTCGATGTCTGATGTTGGGGGTCACAGTCGATCTCTGATGTTGGGGTCACTGTCGATGTCTGATGTTGGGGTCACTGTCAATGTCTGATGTTGGGGTCACTGTCAATGTCTGATGTTGGGGTCACTGTCAATATCTGATGTTGGGGTCACTGTCGATGTCTGTTGTTCGGGTCACTGTCAATGTCTGATGTTGCGGTCACTGTCGATGTCTGATGTTGGAGGTCGCTCTCAATGTCTGATGTTGGGGTCACTGTCAATGTCTGATGTTGGGGTCACTGTGGATGTCTGATGTTGGGGTCACTGTCAATGTCTGATGTTGCGGCCCCTGTCGATGTCTGATGTTGGGGTCACTGTCTATGTCTGATGTTGCGGGTCAATGTCTGATGTTGGGGTCACTGTCAATGTCTGATGTTGGGGTCACTGTCGATGTCTGATGTTGGGGTCACTGTCGATGTCTGATGTTGGGGTCGATGTCTGATCTCTGATGTTGGGGTCACTGTCGATGTCCGATGTCTGATGTTGGGGTCACGATCAATGTCTGATGTTGGGGTCACTGTCGATGTCGGATGTTGGGGTCACTGTCGATGTCTGATGTTGGGGTCACTTTCAATGTCTGATGTTGGGGTCACTGTCGATGTCTGATGTTGGGGTCACTGTCAATGTCTGATGTTGGGGGGGCCCTTGTCGATGTCTGATGTTGGGGTCACAGTCGATGTCTGATGTTGGGGTCACTGTCGATGTCTGATGTTGGGGACCCTGTCGATGTCTGATGTTGGGGTCACTGTCGATGTCTGATGTGGGGGTCACTGTCGATGTCTGATGTTGGGGTCCCTGTCGATGTCTGATGTTTGGGTCACTGTCGATGTCTGATGTTTGGGGGCCCCTGTCGATGTCTGATGTTGGGGTCACTGTCGATGTCTGATGTTGGGGGGCCCCTGTCGATGTCTGATGTTGGGGTCACTGTCGATGTCTGATGTTGGGGGTCACTGTCGATGTCTGATGTTGGGGGTCACTGTCGATGTCTGATGTTGGGGTCACTGTCAATGTCTGATGTTGGGGTCACTGTCAATGTCTGATGTTGGGGTCACTGTCGATGTCTGATGTTGGGGGTCACTTTCAATGTCTGATGTTGGAGGTCAATGTCTGATGTTGGGGTCACTGTCGATGTCTGATGTTGGGGGTCACTGTCGATGTCTGATGTTGGGGGTCAATGTCGGATGTTCGGGTCACTGTCTATGTCTAATGCTGGGGTCACTATCGATGTCTGATGTTGGGGTCACTGTCGATGTCTGATGTTGGGGGTCACTGTCGATGTCTGATGTTGGGGGGCCCCTGTCGATGTCTGATGTTGGGGGTCACAGGCGATCTCTGATGTTGGGGTCACTGTCGATGTCTGATGTTGGGGTCACTGTCTATGTCTGATGTTGAGGTCACTGTCGATGTCTGATGTTGGGGTCACTGTCAATGTCTGATGTTGGAGGTCGCTCTCAATGTCTGATATTGGGGTCACTGTCAATGTCTGATGTTGCGGTCACTGTCGATGTCTGATGTTGTGGTAACTGTCGATGTCTGATGTTGGGGTCACTGTCGATGTCTGATGCTGGGGTCAATGTCTGATGTTGGGGGTCACTGTCAATGTCTGATGTTGGGGTCACTGTCGATGTCTGATGTTGGGGGTCACTTTCGATGTCTGATGTTGGAGGTCAATGTCTGATGTTGGGGTCACTGTCGATGTCTGATGTTGGGGGTCACTGTCGATGTCTGATGTTGGGGGTCAATGTCGGATGTTCGGGTCACTGTCGATGTCTGATGCTGGGGTCACTATCGATGTCTGATGTTGGGGTCACTGTCGATGTCTGATGTTGGGGGTCACTATCGATGTCTGATGTTGGGGGGCCCCTGTCGATGTCTGATGTTGGGGGTCACAGTCAATCTCTGATGTTGGGGTCACTGTCGATGTCTGATGTTGGGTCACTGTCAATGTCTGATGTTGGGGTCACTGTCGATGTCTGATGTTGGGGGTCACTTTCGATGTCTGATGTTGGAGGTCAATGTCTGATGTTGGGGTCACTGTCGATGTCTGATGTTGGGGGTCACTGTCGATGTCTGATGTTGGGGGTCAATGTCGGATGTTCGGGTCACTGTCGATGTCTGATGCTGGGGTCACTATCGATGTCTGATGTTGGGGTCACTGTCGATGTCTGATGTTGGGGGTCACTATCGATGTCTGATGTTGGGGGGCCCCTGTCGATGTCTGATGTTGGGGGTCACAGTCAATCTCTGATGTTGGGGTCACTGTCGATGTCTGATGTTGGGTCACTGTCAATGTCTGATGTTGGGGTCACTGTCAATGTCTGATGTTGGGGTCACTGTCAATATCTGATGTTGGGGTTACTGTCGATGTCTGTTGTTAGGGTCACTGTCAATGTCTGATGTTGCGGTCACTGTCGATGTCTGATGTTGGAGGTCGCTCTCAATGTCTGATGTTGGGGTCACTGTCAATGTCTGATGTTGGGGTCACTGTGGATGTCTGATGTTGGGGTCACTGTCAATGTCTGATGTTGCGGCCCCTGTCGAGGTCTGATGTTGGGGGTCAATGTCGATGTCTGATGTTGGGGGTCAATGTCTGATGTTAGGGTCACTGTCAATGTCTGATGTTGGGGTCACTGTCGATGTCTGATGTTGGGGGTCACTGTCGATGTCTGATGTTGGGGGTCAATGTCTGATGTTGGGGTCACTGTCCATGTCTGATGTTGGGGTCCCTGTCGATGTCTGATCTTGAGATCACTGACGATTTCTGATGTTGGGGTCACTGTCGATGTCTGATATTGGGGGTCAATGTCTGATGTTAGGGTCACTGTCAATGTCTGAAGTTGGGGTCACTGTCGATGTCTGATGTTGGGGGTCACTTTCGATGTCTGATGTTGGAGGTCAATGTCTGATGTTGGGGTCACTGTCGATGTCTGATGTTGGGGGTCACTGTCGATGTCTGATGTTGGGGGTCAATGTCGGATGTTCGGGTCACTGTCGATGTCTGATGCTGGGGTCACTATCGATGTCTGATGTTGGGGTCACTGTCGATGTCTGATGTTGGGGGTCACTATCGATGTCTGATGTTGGGGGGCCCCTGTCGATGTCTGATGTTGGGGGTCACAGTCGATCTCTGATGTTGGGGTCACTGTCGATGTCTGATGTTGGGGTCACTGTCAATGTCTGATGTTGGGGTCACTGTCAATGTCTGATGTTGGGGTCACTGTCAATATCTGATGTTGGGGTCACTGTCGATGTCTGTTGTTCGGGTCACTGTCAATGTCTGATGTTGCGGTCACTGTCGATGTCTGATGTTGGAGGTCGCTCTCAATGTCTGATGTTGGGGTCACTGTCAATGTCTGATGTTGGGGTCACTGTGGATGTCTGATGTTGGGGTCACTGTCAATGTCTGATGTTGCGGCCCCTGTCGATGTCTGATGTTGGGGTCACTGTCTATGTCTGATGTTGCGGGTCAATGTCTGATGTTGGGGTCACTGTCAATGTCTGATGTTGGGGTCACTGTCGATGTCTGATGTTGGGGTCACTGTCGATGTCTGATGTTGGGGTCGATGTCTGATCTCTGATGTTGGGGTCACTGTCGATGTCCGATGTCTGATGTTGGGGTCACGATCAATGTCTGATGTTGGGGTCACTGTCGATGTCGGATGTTGGGGTCACTGTCGATGTCTGATGTTGGGGTCACTTTCAATGTCTGATGTTGGGGTCACTGTCGATGTCTGATGTTGGGGTCACTGTCAATGTCTGATGTTGGGGGGGCCCTTGTCGATGTCTGATGTTGGGGTCACAGTCGATGTCTGATGTTGGGGTCACTGTCGATGTCTGATGTTGGGGACCCTGTCGATGTCTGATGTTGGGGTCACTGTCGATGTCTGATGTGGGGGTCACTGTCGATGTCTGATGTTGGGGTCCCTGTCGATGTCTGATGTTTGGGTCACTGTCGATGTCTGATGTTTGGGGGCCCCTGTCGATGTCTGATGTTGGGGTCACTGTCGATGTCTGATGTTGGGGGGCCCCTGTCGATGTCTGATGTTGGGGTCACTGTCGATGTCTGATGTTGGGGGTCACTGTCGATGTCTGATGTTGGGGGTCACTGTCGATGTCTGATGTTGGGGTCACTGTCAATGTCTGATGTTGGGGTCACTGTCAATGTCTGATGTTGGGGTCACTGTCGATGTCTGATGTTGGGGGTCACTTTCAATGTCTGATGTTGGAGGTCAATGTCTGATGTTGGGGTCACTGTCGATGTCTGATGTTGGGGGTCACTGTCGATGTCTGATGTTGGGGGTCAATGTCGGATGTTCGGGTCACTGTCTATGTCTAATGCTGGGGTCACTATCGATGTCTGATGTTGGGGTCACTGTCGATGTCTGATGTTGGGGGTCACTGTCGATGTCTGATGTTGGGGGGCCCCTGTCGATGTCTGATGTTGGGGGTCACAGGCGATCTCTGATGTTGGGGTCACTGTCGATGTCTGATGTTGGGGTCACTGTCTATGTCTGATGTTGAGGTCACTGTCGATGTCTGATGTTGGGGTCACTGTCAATGTCTGATGTTGGAGGTCGCTCTCAATGTCTGATATTGGGGTCACTGTCAATGTCTGATGTTGCGGTCACTGTCGATGTCTGATGTTGGGGTCACTGTCAATGTCTGATGTTGGGGCCCCTGTCGATGTCTGATGTTGGGGTCACTGTCGATGTCTGATGTTGGGGGACAATGTCTGAAGTTAGGGGGTCCCAGTCGATGTTTGATGCTGGGGGTCGATGTCTGATCTCTGATGTTGTGGTCACTGTCGATGTCCGATGTCTGATGTTGGGGTCACGATCAATGTCTGATGTTGGGGTCACTTTCAATGTCTGATGTTGGGGTCACTGTCGATGTCTGATGTTGGGGTCACTGTCAATGTCTGATGTTGGGGTCACTGTCGATGTCTGATGTTGGGGTCACTGTCAATGTCTGATGTTGGGGGGGCCCTTGTCGATGTCTGATGTTGGGGATCACAGTCGATGTCTGATGTTGGGGTCACTGTCGATGTCTGATGTTGGGGACCCTGTCGATGTCTGATGTTGTGGTCACTGTCGATGTCTGATGTTGGGGTCACTGTCGATGTCTGATGTTGGGGTCCCTGTCGATGTCTGATGTTTGGGTCACTGTCGATGTCTGATGTTTGGGGGCCCCTGTCGATGTCTGATGTTGGGGTCACTGTCGATGTCTGATGTTGGGGGGCCCCTGTCGATGTCTGATGTTGGGGTCACTGTCGATGTCTGATGTTGGGGGTCACTGTCGATGTCTGCTGTTGGGGGTCACTGTCGATGTCTGATGTTGGGGTCACTGTCAATGTCTGATGTTGGGGTCACTGTCAATGTCTGATGTTGGGGTCACTGTCGATGTCTGATGTTGGGGGTCACTTTCGATGTCTGATGTTTGAGGTCAATGTCTGATGTTGGGGTCACTGTCGATGTCTGATGTTGGGGGTCACTGTCGATGTCTGATGTTGGGGGTCAATGTCGGATGTTCGGGTCACTGTCGATGTCTGATGCTGGGGTCACTATCGATGTCTGATGTTGGGGTCACTGTCGATGTCTGATGTTGGGGGTCACTATCGATGTCTGATGTTGGGGGGCCCCTGTCGATGTCTGATGTTGGGGGTCACAGTCAATCTCTGATGTTGGGGTCACTGTCGATGTCTGATGTTGGGTCACTGTCAATGTCTGATGTTGGGGTCACTGTCAATGTCTGATGTTGGGGTCACTGTCAATATCTGATGTTGGGGTTACTGTCGATGTCTGTTGTTAGGGTCACTGTCAATGTCTGATGTTGCGGTCACTGTCGATGTCTGATGTTGGAGGTCGCTCTCAATGTCTGATGTTGGGGTCACTGTCAATGTCTGATGTTGGGGTCACTGTGGATGTCTGATGTTGGGGTCACTGTCAATGTCTGATGTTGCGGCCCCTGTCGAGGTCTGATGTTGGGGGTCACTGTCGATGTCTGATGTTGGGGGTCAATGTCTGATGTTAGGGTCACTGTCAATGTCTGATGTTGGGGTCACTGTCGATGTCTGATGTTGGGGGTCACTGTCGATGTCTGATGTTGGGGGTCAATGTCTGATGTTGGGGTCACTGTCCATGTCTGATGTTGGGGTCCCTGTCGATGTCTGATCTTGAGATCACTGACGATTTCTGATGTTGGGGTCACTGTCGATGTCTGATATTGGGGGTCAATGTCTGATGTTAGGGTCACTGTCAATGTCTGAAGTTGGGGTCACTGTCGATGTCTGATGTTGGGGGTCACTTTCGATGTCTGATGTTGGAGGTCAATGTCTGATGTTGGGGTCACTGTCGATGTCTGATGTTGGGGGTCACTGTCGATGTCTGATGTTGGGGGTCAATGTCGGATGTTCGGGTCACTGTCGATGTCTGATGCTGGGGTCACTATCGATGTCTGATATTGGGGTCACTGTCGATGTCTGATGTTGGGGGTCACTATCGATGTCTGATGTTGGGGGGCCCCTGTCGATGTCTGATGTTGGGGGTCACAGTCGATCTCTGATGTTGGGGTCACTGTCGATGTCTGATGTTGGGGTCACTGTCAATGTCTGATGTTGGGGTCACTGTCAATGTCTGATGTTGGGGTCACTGTCAATATCTGATGTTGGGGTCACTGTCGATGTCTGTTGTTCGGGTCACTGTCAATGTCTGATGTTGCGGTCACTGTCGATGTCTGATGTTGGAGGTCGCTCTCAATGTCTGATGTTGGGGTCACTGTCAATGTCTGATGTTGGGGTCACTGTGGATGTCTGATGTTGGGGTCACTGTCAATGTCTGATGTTGCGGCCCCTGTCGATGTCTGATGTTGGGGTCACTGTCGATGTCTGATGTTGCGGGTCAATGTCTGATGTTGGGGTCACTGTCAATGTCTGATGTTGGGGTCACTGTCGATGTCTGATGTTGGGGTCACTGTCGATGTCTGATGTTGGGGTCACTGGCGATGTCTGATGTTGGGGGTCACTGTCGATGTCTGATGTTGGGGGTCAATGTCTGATGTTAGGGTCACTGTCAATGTCTGATGTTGGGGTCACTGTCGATGTCTGATGTTGGGGGTCACTGTCGATGTCTGATGTTGGGGGTCAATGTCTGATGTTGGGGTCACTGTCCATGTCTGATGTTGGGGTCCCTGTCGATGTCTGATCTTGAGGTCACTGACGATTTCTGATGTTGGGGTCACTGTCGATGTCTGATATTGGGGGTCAATGTCTGATGTTAGGGTCACTGTCAATGTCTGATGTTGGGGTCACTGTCGATGTCTGATGTTGGGGGTCACTGTCGATGTCTGATGTTGGGGGTCAATGTCTGATGTTGGGGTCACTGTCCATGTCTGATGTTGGGGTCCCTGTCGATATCTGATCTTGAGGTCACTGACGATTTCTGATGTTGGGGTCACTGTCGATGTCTGATATTGGGGTCACTGTCGATGTCTGATGTCGGGGTCACTGTCGATATCTGATGTTGGGGCCCCTGTCGATGTCTGATGTTGGGGTCACTGTCGATGTCTGATGTTGGGGTCACTGTCAATGTCTGATGTTGGGGCCCCTGTCGATGTCTGATGTTGGGGTCACTGTCGATGTCTGATGTTGGGGGACAATGTCTGATGTTAGGGGGTCCCAGTCGTTGTTTGATGCTGGGGGTCGATGTCTGATCTCTGATGTTGGGGTCACTGTCGATGTCCGATGTCTGATGTTGGGGTCACGATCAATGTCTGATGTTGGGGTCACTGTCGATGTCGGATGTTGGGGTCACTGTCGATGTCTGATGTTGGGGTCACTTTCAATGTCTGATGTTGGGGTCACTGTCGATGTCTGATGTTGGGGTCACTGTCAATGTCTGATGTTGGGGGGGCCCTTGTCGATGTCTGATGTTGGGGTCACAGTCGATGTCTGATGTTGGGGTCACTGTCGATGTCTGATGTTGGGGACCCTGTCGATGTCTGATGTTGGGGTCACTGTCGATGTCTGATGTGGGGGTCACTGTCGATGTCTGATGTTGGGGTCCCTGTCGATGTCTGATGTTTGGGTCACTGTCGATGTCTGATGTTTGGGGGCCCCTGTCGATGTCTGATGTTGGGGTCACTGTCGATGTCTGATGTTGGGGTCCCCTGTCGATGTCTGATGTTGGGGTCACTGTCGATGTCTGATGTTGGGGGTCACTGTCGATGTCTGATGTTGGGGGTCACTGTCGATGTCTGATGTTGGGGTCACTGTCAATGTCTGATGTTGGGGTCACTGTCAATGTCTGATGTTGGGGTCACTGTCGATGTCTGATGTTGGGGGTCACTTTCGATGTCTGATGTTGGAGGTCAATGTCTGATGTTGGGGTCACTGTCGATGTCTGATGTTGGGGGTCACTGTCGATGTCTGATGTTGGGGGTCAATGTCGGATGTTCGGGTCACTGTCGATGTCTAATGCTGGGGTCACTATCGATGTCTGATGTTGGGGTCACTGTCGATGTCTGATGTTGGGGGTCACTGTCGATGTCTGATGTTGGGGGGCCCCTGTCGATGTCTGATGTTGGGGGTCACAGGCGATCTCTGATGTTGGGGTCACTGTCGATGTCTGATGTTGGGGTCACTGTCAATGTCTGATGTTGGGGTCACTGTCAATGTCTGATGTTGGGGTCACTGTCAATATCTGATGTTGGGGTCACTGTCGATGTCTGTTGTTAGGGTCACTGTCAATGTCTGATGTTGCGGTCACAGTCGATGTCTGATGTTGGAGGTCGCTCTCAATGTCTGATGTTGGGGTCACTGTCAATGTCTGATGTTCGGGTCACTGTGGATGTCTGATGTTGGGGTCACTGTCAATGTCTGATGTTGCGGCCCCTGTCGATGTCTGATGTTGGGGTCACTGTCGATGTCTGATGTTGGGGGTCAATGTCTGATGTTGGGTTCACTGTCAATGTCTGATGTTGGGGTCACTGTCGATGTCTGATGTTGTGGTCACTGTCGATGTCTGATGTTGGGGTCACTGGCGATGTCTGATGTTGGGGGTCACTGTCGATGTCTGATGTTGGGGGTCAATGTCTGATGTTAGGGTCAGTGTCAATGTCTGATGTTGGGGTCACTGTCGATGTCTGATGTTGGGGGTCACTGTCGATGTCTGATGTTGGGGGTCAATGTCTGATTTTGGGGTCACTGTCCATGTCTGATGTTGGGGTCCCTGTCGATGTCTGATCTTGAGGTCACTGACGATTTCTGATGTTGGGGTCACTGTCGATGTCTGATATTGGGGTCACTGTCGATGTCTGATGTTGGGGGTCACTGTCGATATCTGATGTTGGGGCCCCTGTCGATGTCTGATGTTGGGGTCACTGTCAATGTCTGATGTTGGGGTCACTCTCAATGTCTGATGTTGGGGTCCCATTCGATGTCTGATGTTGGGGTCACTGTCGATGTCTGATGTTGGGGTCACTGTTGATGTCTGATGTTGGGGGTCACTGTCGATGTCTGATGTTGGGGTCACTGTCGATGTCTGATGTTGGGGTCACTGTCGATGTCTGATATTGGGGTCACTGTCGATGTCTGATGTTGGGGTCACTGTCGATGTCTGATGTTGGGGGTCAATGTCTGATGTTGAGGGATCCCTGTCGATGTCTGATGTTGGGGTCACTGTCAATGTCTGATGTTGAGATCACTGACGATGTCTGATATTGGGGTCACTGTCACTGTCTGATGTTGTGGGTAACTGTCGATGTCTGATGTTGGGGTCACTGTCAATGTCTGATGTTGGGGTCACTGTTGATGTCTGACGTTGGGGTCACTGTCGATGTCTGATGTTGGGGACACTGTCGATGTCTGATGTTGGGGTCACTGTCAATGTCTGATGTTGGGGTCACTCTCGATGTTTGATGCTGGGGTCACGGTCGATGTCTGATGTTGGGGGTCACTGTCGATGTCTGATGTTGGGGGTCACTGTCGATGTCTGATGTTGGGGTCACTGTCTATGTCTGATGTTGAGGTCACTGTCGATGTCTGATGTTGGGGTCACTGTCAATGTCTGATGTTGGAGGTCGCTCTCAATGTCTGATATTGGGGTCACTGTCAATGTCTGATGTTGCGGTCACTGTCGATGTCTGATGTTGGGGTCACTGTCAATGTCTGATGTTGGGGCCCCTGTCGATGTCTGATGTTGGGGTCACTGTCGATGTCTGATGTTGGGGGACAATGTCTGATGTTAGGGGGTCCCAGTCGATGTTTGATGCTGGGGGTCGATGTCTGATCTCTGATGTTGGGGTCACTGTCGATGTCCGATGTCTGATGTTGGGGTCACGATCAATGTCTGATGTTGGGGTCACTGTCGATGTCTGATGTTGGGGTCACTGTCGATGTCTGATGTTGGGGTCACTTTCAATGTCTGATGTTGGGGTCACTGTCGATGTCTGATGTTGGGGTCACTGTCAAGGTCTGATGTTGGGGGTGCCCTTGTCGATGTCTGATGTTGGGGATCACAGTCCATGTCTGATGTTGGGGTCACTGTCGATGTCTGATGTTGGGGACCCTGTCGATGTCTGATGTTGGGGTCACTGTCGATGTCTGATGTTGGGGTCACTGTCGATGTCTGATGTTGGGATCCCTGTCGATGTCTGATGTTTGGGTCACTGTCGATGTCTGATGTTTGGGGGCCCCTGTCGATGTTTGATGTTGGGGTCACGGTCGATGTCTGATGTTTGGGGGCCCCTGTCGATGTCTGATGTTGGGGTCACTGTCGATGTCTGATGTTGGGGGTCACTGTCGATGTCTGATGTTGGGGGTCACTGTCGATGTCTGATGTTGGGGTCACTGTCAATGTCTGATGTTGGGGTCACTGTCAATATCTGATGTTGGGGTCACTGTCGATGTCTGATGTTGGGGGTCACTTTCGATGTCTGATGTTGGAGGTCAATGTCTGATGTTGGGGTCACTGTCGATGTCTGATGTTGGGGGTCACTGTCGAATGTCTGATGTTGGGGGTCAATGTCGGATGTTCGGGTCACTGTCGATGTCTGATGCTGGGGTCACTATCGATGTCTGATGTTGGGGTCACTGTCGATGTCTGATGTTGGGGGTCACTGTCGATGTCTGATGTTGGGGGGCCCCTGTCGATGTCTGATGTTGGGGGTCACAGTCGATGTCTGATGTTGGGGTCACTGTCAATGTCTGATGTTGGGGTCACTGTCAATGTCTGATGTTGGGGTCACTGTCAATATCTGATGTTGGGGTCACTGTCGATGTCTGTTGTTAGGGTCACTGTCAATGTCTGATGTTGCGGTCACTGTCGATGTCTGATGTTGGAGGTCGCTCTCAATGTCTGATGTTGGGGTCACTGTCAATGTCTGATGTTGGGGTCACTGTGGATGTCTGATGTTGGGGTCACTGTCAATGTCTGATGTTGCAGCCCCTGTCGATGTCTGATGTTGGGGTCACTGTCGATGTCTGATGTTGGGGGTCAATGTCTGATGTTGGGGTCACTGTCAATGTCTGATGTTGGGGTCACTGTCGATGTCTGATGTTGGGGTCACTGTCGATGTCTGATGTTGGGGCCACTGGCGATGTCTGATGTTGGGGGTCACTGTCGATGTCTGATGTTGGGGGTCAATGTCTGATGTTAGGGTCACTGTCAATGTCTGATGTTGGGGTCACTGTCGATGTCTGATGTTGGGGGTCACTGTCGATGTCTGATGTTGGGGTCACTGTCGATGTCTGATGTTGGGGTCACTGTCGATGTCTGATGTTAGGGTCACTGTCAATGTCTGATGTTGGAGGTCGCTCTCAATGTCTGATATTGGGGTCACTGTCAATGTCTGATGTTGCGGTCACTGTCGATGTCTGATGTTGGGGTCAATGTCTGATGTTGGGGCACCTGTCGATGTCTGATGTTGGGGGACAATGTCTGATGTTAGGGGGTCCCAGTCGATGTGTGATGTTGGGGGTCGATGTCTGATCTCTGATGTTGGGGTCACTGTCGATGTCCGATGTCTGATGTTGGGGTCACGATCAATGCCTGATTTTGGGGTCACTGTCGATGTCTGATGTTGGGGTCACTGTCGATGTCTGATGTTGGGGTCACTGTCAATGTCTAATGTTGGGGTCACTGTCGATGTCTGATGTTGGGGTCATTGTCGATGTCTGATGTTGGGGTCACTGTCGATGTCTAATGTTGTGCTCCCTGTCGATGTCTGCTGTTTGGGTCACTGTCGATGTCTGATGCTTGGGGGCCCCTGTCGATGTCTGATGTTGTGGTCACTGTCGATGTCTGATGTTGGGGGGCCCCTGTCGATGTCTGATGTTGGGGGTCACTGTCGATGTCTGATGTTGGGGGTCACTGTCGATGTCTGATGTTGGAGTTCAATGTCTGATGTTGGGGTCACTGTCGATGTCTGATGTTGGGGGTCACTGTCGATGTCTGATGTTGGGGGTCAAATGTCTGATGTTCGGGTCACTGTCGATGTCTGATGCTGGGGTCACTGTCGATGTCTGATGTTGGGGTCACTGTCGATGTCTGATGTTGGGGGTCACTGTCGATGTCTGATGTTAGGGTGGCCCCTGTCGATGTCTGATGTTGGGGGTCACAGTCGATCTCTGATGTTGGGGTCACTGTCGATGTCTGATTTTGAGGGGTCCCTGTCGATGTCTGATGTTGGGGTCACTGTCGATGTCTGATGTTGGGGTCACTGTCTATGTCTGATGTTGGGGTCACTGTCAATGTCTGATGTTGGGGTCACTGTCAATGTCTGATATTGGGGTCACTGTCAAAGTCTGATGTTGTGGTCACTGTCAATGTCTGATGTTGGGGTCACCGTCGATGTCTGATGTTGTGGTCACTGTCGATGTCTGATGTTGGGGGCCCCTGTCGATGTCTGATGTTGGTGTCACTGTCAATGTCTGATGTTGGGGTTCGATATCGGACGTCTGATGTTGGTGTCACTGTCGATGTCTGATGTTGGAGGGCCCCTGTCGATGACTGATGTTGGGGTCACTGTCAATGTCTGATGTAGGGGTCACTGTCGATGTCTGATGTTGGGGGGGCCCTGTCGATGTCTGATGTTGGTGGGGCCCTGTCAATATCTGATGTTGGCGGGGCCCCTGTCGATGTATGATGTTGGGGTCACTGTCGATATCTGATGTTGGGGTCACTGTCAATGTCTGATGTTGGGGGGGCCCCTGTCGATGTTTGATGTTGGGGGGCCCCAGTCAAAGTCTGATGTTGGGGTCACTGTCAATGTCTGATGTTGGGGTCACTGTCGATGTCTGATTTTGGGGTCACTGTCGATGTCTGATGTTGGGGTCCCTATCGATGTCTGATGTTGGGGTCACTGTCGATGTCTCATGTTAGGGGGTCACTGTCGATGTCTGATGTTGGGGGTCAATGTCTGATGTTGGGGGTCACTCTCGATGTCTGATGTTGGGGTCACTGTCAATGTCTGATGTTGGGGTCACTGCCGATGTCTGATGTTGGGGACACTGTCAATGTCTGATGTTGGGGTCACTGTCGATTTCTGATGTTGGAGTCACTGTCAATGTCTGATGTTGGGGTCACTGTCGATGTCTGATGTTGGGGTCACTGTCGATGTCTGATGTTGGGATCACTGTCGATGTCTGATGTTGGGGTCACTGTCGATGTCTGATGTTGGGGGTCACTGTCGATGTCTGATGTTGGGGTCACTGTCAATGTCTGATGTTGGGGTCACTGTCGATGTCTGATGTTGGGGTCACTGTCAATGTCTGATGTTGGGGTCACTGTCGATGTCTGATGTTGGGGGGGCCCCTGTCGATGTCTGATGTTGGGGTCACTGTCGATGTCTGATGTTGGGGTCACTGTCGATGTCTGATGTTGGGGTCACTGTCGATGTCTGATGTTGGGGGGTCCCTGTCGATGTCTGATGTTGGGGTCACTGTCGATGTCTGATGTTGGGGGGGTCCCTGTCGAAGTGTGATGTTGGGTTCACTGTCGATGTCTGATGTTGGGGTCACTGTCAATGTCTGATGTTGGGGTGACTGTCAATGTCTGATGTTGGGGTCCCTGTCGATGTCTGATGTTGGAGGTCGCTCTCAATGTCTGATGTTGGGGTCACTGTCAATGTCTGATGTTGGGGTCACTGTGGATGTCTGATGTTGGGGTCACTGTCAATGTCTGATGTTGCGGCCCCTGTCGAGGTCTGATGTTGGGGGTCACTGTCGATGTGTGATGTTGGGGGTCAATGTCTGATGTTAGGGTCACTGTCAATGTCTGATGTTGGGGTCACTGTCGATGTCTGATGTTGGGGGTCACTGTCGATGTCTGATGTTGGGGGTCAATGTCTGATGTTGGGGTCACTGTCCATGTCTGATGTTGGGGTCCCTGTCGATGTCTGATCTTGAGATCACTGACGATTTCTGATGTTGGGGTCACTGTCGATGTCTGATATTGGGGGTCAATGTCTGATGTTAGGGTCACTGTCAATGTCTGAAGTTGGGGTCACTGTCGATGTCTGATGTTGGGGGTCACTTTCGATGTCTGATGTTGGAGGTCAATGTCTAATGTTGGGGTCACTGTCGATGTCTGATGTTGGGGGTCACTGTCGATGTCTGATGTTGGGGGTCAATGTCGGATGTTCGGGTCACTGTCGATGTCTGATGTTGGGGGTCAATGTCGGATGTTCGGGTCACTGTCGATGTCTGATGCTGGGGTCACTATCGATGTCTGATGTTGGGGTCACTGTCGATGTCTGATGTTGGGGGTCACTATCGATGTCTGATGTTGGGGGGCCCCTGTCGATGTCTGATGTTGGGGGTCACAGTCGATCTCTGATGTTGGGGTCACTGTCGATGTCTGATGTTAGGGGGTCACTGTCGATGTCTGATGTTGGGGGTCAATGTCTGATGTTGGGGGTCACTCTCGATGTCTGATGTTGGGGTCACTGTCAATGTCTGATGTTGGGGTCACTGTCGATGTCTGATGTTGGGGTCACTGTCGATGTCTGATGTTGGGATCACTGTCGATGTCTGATGTTGGGGTCACTGTCGATGTCTGATGTTGGGGGTCACTGTCGATGTCTGATGTTGGGGTCACTGTCAATGTCTGATGTTGGGGTCACTGTCGATGTCTGATGTTGGGGTCACTGTCAATGTCTGATGTTGGGGTCACTGTCGATGTCTGATGTTGGGGGGGCCCCTGTCGATGTCTGATGTTGGGGTCACTGTCGATGTCTGATGTTGGGGTCACTGTCGATGTCTGATGTTGGGGTCACTGTCGATGTCTGATGTTGGGGGGTCCCTGTCGATGTCTGATGTTGGGGTCACTGTCGATGTCTGATGTTGGGGGGGTCCCTGTCGAAGTGTGATGTTGGGTTCACTGTCGATGTCTGATGTTGGGGTCACTGTCAATGTCTGATGTTGGGGTGACTGTCAATGTCTGATGTTGGGGTCCCTGTCGATGTCTGATGTTGGAGGTCGCTCTCAATGTCTGATGTTGGGGTCACTGTCAATGTCTGATGTTGGGGTCACTGTGGATGTCTGATGTTGGGGTCACTGTCAATGTCTGATGTTGCGGCCCCTGTCGAGGTCTGATGTTGGGGGTCACTGTCGATGTGTGATGTTGGGGGTCAATGTCTGATGTTAGGGTCACTGTCAATGTCTGATGTTGGGGTCACTGTCGATGTCTGATGTTGGGGGTCAGTGTCGATGTCTGATGTTGGGGGTCAATGTCTGATGTTGGGGTCACTGTCCATGTCTGATGTTGGGGTCCCTGTCGATGTCTGATCTTGAGATCACTGACGATTTCTGATGTTGGGGTCACTGTCGATGTCTGATATTGGGGGTCAATGTCTGATGTTAGGGTCACTGTCAATGTCTGAAGTTGGGGTCACTGTCGATGTCTGATGTTGGGGGTCACTTTCGATGTCTGATGTTGGAGGTCAATGTCTGATGTTGGGGTCACTGTCGATGTCTGATGTTGGGGGTCACTGTCGATGTCTGATGTTGGGGGTCAATGTCGGATGTTCGGGTCACTGTCGATGTCTGATGCTGGGGTCACTATCGATGTCTGATGTTGGGGTCACTGTCGATGTCTGATGTTGGGGGTCACTATCGATGTCTGATGTTGGGGGGCCCCTGTCGATGTCTGATGTTGGGGGTCACAGTCGATCTCTGATGTTGGGGTCACTGTCGATGTCTGATGTTGGGGTCACTGTCAATGTCTGATGTTGGGGTCACTGTCAATGTCTGATGTTGGGGTCACTGTCAATATCTGATGTTGGGGTCACTGTCGATGTCTGTTGTTCGGGTCACTGTCAATGTCTGATGTTGCGGTCACTGTCGATGTCTGATGTTGGAGGTCGCTCTCAATGTCTGATGTTGGGGTCACTGTCAATGTCTGATGTTGGGGTCACTGTGGATGTCTGATGTTGGGGTCACTGTCAATGTCTGATGTTGCGGCCCCTGTCGATGTCTGATGTTGGGGTCACTGTCGATGTCTGATGTTGCGGGTCAATGTCTGATGTTGGGGTCACTGTCCATGTCTGATGTTGGGGTCCCTGTCGATATCTGATCTTGAGGTCACTGACGATTTCTGATGTTGGGGTCACTGTCGATGTCTGATATTGGGGTCACTGTCGATGTCTGATGTTGGGGTCACTGTCGATATCTGATGTTGGGGCCCCTGTCGATGTCTGATGTTGGGGTCACTGTCGATGTCTGATGTTGGGGTCACTGTCAATGTCTGATGTTGGGGCCCCTGTCGATGTCTGATGTTGGGGTCACTGTCGATGTCTGATGTTGGGGGACAATGTCTGATGTTAGGGGGTCCCAGTCGTTGTTTGATGCAGGGGGTCGATGTCTGATCTCTGATGTTGGGGTCACTGTCGATGTCCGATGTCTGATGTTGGGGTCACGATCAATGTCTGATGTTGGGGTCACTGTCGATGTCGGATGTTGGGGTCACTGTCGATGTCTGATGTTGGGGTCACTTTCAATGTCTGATGTTGGGGTCACTGTCGATGTCTGATGTTGGGGTCACTGTCAATGTCTGATGTTGGGGGGGCCCTTGTCGATGTCTGATGTTGGGGTCACAGTCGATGTCTGATGTTGGGGTCACTGTCGATGTCTGATGTTGGGGACCCTGTCGATGTCTGATGTTGGGGTCACTGTCGATGTCTGATGTGGGGGTCACTGTCGATGTCTGATGTTGGGGTCCCTGTCGATGTCTGATGTTTGGGTCACTGTCGATGTCTGATGTTTGGGGGCCCCTGTCGATGTCTGATGTTGGGGTCACTGTCGATGTCTGATGTTGGGGTCCCCTGTCGATGTCTGATGTTGGGGTCACTGTCGATGTCTGATGTTGGAGGTCGCTCTCAATGTCTGATGTTGGGGTCACTGTCAATGTCTGATGTTGGGGTCACTGTGGATGTCTGATGTTGGGGTCACTGTCAATGTCTGATGTTGCGGCCCCTGTCGATGTCTGATGTTGGGGTCACTGTCGATGTCTGATGTTGCGGGTCAATGTCTGATGTTGGGGTCACTGTCGATGTCTGATGTTGGGGTCACTGTCGATGTCTGATGTTGGGGTCACTGGCGATGTCTGATGTTGGGGGTCACTGTCGATGTCTGATGTTGGGGGTCAATGTCTGATGTTAGGGTCAGTGTCAATGTCTGATGTTGGGGTCACTGTCGATGTCTGATGTTGGGGGTCACTGTCGATGTCTGATGTTGGGGGTCAATGTCTGATGTTGGGGTCACTGTCCATGTCTGATGTTGGGGTCCCTGTCGATGTCTGATCTTGAGGTCACTGACGATTTCTGATGTTGGGGTCACTGTCGATGTCTGATATTGGGGGTCAATGTCTGATGTTAGGGTCACTGTCAATGTCTGATGTTGGGGTCACTGTCGATGTCTGATGTTGGGGGTCACTGTCGATGTCTGATGTTGGGGGTCAATGTCTGATGTTGGGGTCACTGTCCATGTCTGATGTTGGGGTCCCTGTCGATATCTGATCTTGAGGTCACTGACGATTTCTGATGTTGGGGTCACTGTCGATGTCTGATATTGGGGTCACTGTCGATGTCTGATGTTGGGGTCACTGTCGATATCTGATGTTGGGGCCCCTGTCGATGTCTGATGTTGGGGTCACTGTCGATGTCTGATGTTGGGGTCACTGTCAATGTCTGATGTTGGGGCCCCTGTCGATGTCTGATGTTGGGGTCACTGTCGATGTCTGATGTTGGGGGACAATGTCTGATGTTAGGGGGTCCCAGTCGTTGTTTGATGCAGGGGGTCGATGTCTGATCTCTGATGTTGGGGTCACTGTCGATGTCCGATGTCTGATGTTGGGGTCACGATCAATGTCTGATGTTGGGGTCACTGTCGATGTCGGATGTTGGGGTCACTGTCGATGTCTGATGTTGGGGTCACTTTCAATGTCTGATGTTGGGGTCACTGTCGATGTCTGATGTTGGGGTCACTGTCAATGTCTGATGTTGGGGGGGCCCTTGTCGATGTCTGATGTTGGGGTCACAGTCGATGTCTGATGTTGGGGTCACTGTCGATGTCTGATGTTGGGGACCCTGTCGATGTCTGATGTTGGGGTCACTGTCGATGTCTGATGTGGGGGTCACTGTCGATGTCTGATGTTGGGGTCCCTGTCGATGTCTGATGTTTGGGTCACTGTCGATGTCTGATGTTTGGGGGCCCCTGTCGATGTCTGATGTTGGGGTCACTGTCGATGTCTGATGTTGGGGTCCCCTGTCGATGTCTGATGTTGGGGTCACTGTCGATGTCTGATGTTGGGGGTCACTGTCGATGTCTGATGTTGGGGGTCACTGTCGATGTCTGATGTTGGGGTCACTGTCAATGTCTGATGTTGGGGTCACTGTCAATGTCTGATGTTGGGGTCACTGTCGATGTCTGATGTTGGGGGTCACTTTCGATGTCTGATGTTGGAGGTCAATGTCTGATGTTGGGGTCACTGTCGATGTCTGATGTTGGGGGTCACTGTCGATGTCTGATGTTGGGGGTCAATGTCGGATGTTCGGGTCACTGTCGATGTCTAATGCTGGGGTCACTATCGATGTCTGATGTTGGGGTCACTGTCGATGTCTGATGTTGGGGGTCACTGTCGATGTCTGATGTTGGGGGGCCCCTGTCGATGTCTGATGTTGGGGGTCACAGGCGATCTCTGATGTTGGGGTCACTGTCGATGTCTGATGTTGGGGTCACTGTCAATGTCTGATGTTGGGGTCACTGTCAATGTCTGATGTTGGGGTCACTGTCAATATCTGATGTTGGGGTCACTGTCGATGTCTGTTGTTAGGGTCACTGTCAATGTCTGATGTTGCGGTCACAGTCGATGTCTGATGTTGGAGGTCGCTCTCAATGTCTGATGTTGGGGTCACTGTCAATGTCTGATGTTGGGGTCACTGTGGATGTCTGATGTTGGGGTCACTGTCAATGTCTGATGTTGCGGCCCCTGTCGATGTCAGATGTTGGGGTCACTGTCGATGTCTGATGTTGGGGGTCAATGTCTGATGTTGGGTTCACTGTCAATGTCTGATGTTGGGGTCACTGTCGATGTCTGATGTTGTGGTCACTGTCGATGTCTGATGTTGGGGTCACTGGCGATGTCTGATGTTGGGGGTCACTGTCGATGTCTGATGTTGGGGGTCAATGTCTGATGTTAGGGTCAGTGTCAATGTCTGATGTTGGGGTCACTGTCGATGTCTGATGTTGGGGGTCACTGTCGATGTCTGATGTTGGGGGTCAATGTCTGATTTTGGGGTCACTGTCCATGTCTGATGTTGGGGTCCCTGTCGATGTCTGATCTTGAGGTCACTGACGATTTCTGATGTTGGGGTCACTGTCGATGTCTGATATTGGGGTCACTGTCGATGTCTGATGTTGGGGGTCACTGTCGATATCTGATGTTGAGGCCCCTGTCGATGTCTGATGTTGGGGTCACTGTCGATGTCTGATGTTGGGGTCACTCTCAATGTCTGATGTTGGGGTCCCTGTCGATGTCTGATGTTGGGGTCACTGTCGATGTCTGATGTTGGGGTCACTGTTGATGTCTGATGTTGGGGGTCACTGTCGATGTCTGATGTTGGGGTCACTGTCGATGTCTGATGTTGGGGTCACTGTCGATGTCTGATATTGGGGTCACTGTCGATGTCTGATGTTGGGGTCACTGTCGATGTCTGATGTTGGGGGTCAATGTCTGATGTTGAGGGATCCCTGTCGATGTCTGATGTTGGGGTCACTGTCAATGTCTGATGTTGAGATCACTGACGATGTCTGATATTGGGGTCACTGTCACTGTCTGATGTTGTGGGTAACTGTCGATGTCTGATGTTGGGGTCACTGTCAATGTCTGATGTTGGGGTCACTGTTGATGTCTGACGTTGGGGTCACTGTCGATGTCTGATGTTGGGGACACTGTCGATGTCTGATGTTGGGGTCACTGTCAATGTCTGATGTTGGGGTCACTCTCGATGTTTGATGCTGGGGTCACGGTCGATGTCTGATGTTGGGGGTCACTGTCGATGTCTGATGTTGGGGGTCACTGTCGATGTCTGATGTTGGGGTCACTGTCTATGTCTGATGTTGGAGGTCGCTCTCAATGTCTGATATTGGGGTCACTGTCAATGTCTGATGTTGCGGTCACTGTCGATGTCTGATGTTGGGGTCACTGTCAATGTCTGATGTTGGGGCCCCTGTCGATGTCTGATGTTGGGGTCACTGTCGATGTCTGATGTTGGGGGACAATGTCTGATGTTAGGGGGTCCCAGTCGATGTTTGATGCTGGGGGTCGATGTCTGATCTCTGATGTTGGGGTCACTGTCGATGTCCGATGTCTGATGTTGGGGTCACGATCAATGTCTGATGTTGGGGTCACTGTCGATGTCTGATGTTGGGGTCACTGTCGATGTCTGATGTTGGGGTCACTTTCAATGTCTGATGTTGGGGTCACTGTCGATGTCTGATGTTGGGGTCACTGTCAAGGTCTGATGTTGGGGGTGCCCTTGTCGATGTCTGATGTTGGGGATCACAGTCGATGTCTGATGTTGGGGTCACTGTCGATGTCTGATGTTGGGGACCCTGTCGATGTCTGATGTTGGGGTCACTGTCGATGTCTGATGTTGGGGTCACTGTCGATGTCTGATGTTGGGGTCACTGTCGATGTCTGATGTTGGGGGACAATGTCTGATGTTAGGGGGTCCCAGTCGATGTTTGATGCTGGGGGTCGATGTCTGATCTCTGATGTTGGGGTCACTGTCGATGTCCGATGTCTGATGTTGGGGTCACGATCAATGTCTGATGTTGGGGTCACTGTCGATGTCTGATGTTGGGGTCACTGTCGATGTCTGATGTTGGGGTCACTTTCAATGTCTGATGTTGGGGTCACTGTCGATGTCTGTTGTTAGGGTCACTGTCAATGTCTGATGTTGCGGTCACAGTCGATGTCTGATGTTGGAGGTCGCTCTCAATGTCTGATGTTGGGGTCACTGTCAATGTCTGATGTTGGGGTCACTGTGGATGTCTGATGTTGGGGTCACTGTCAATGTCTGATGTTGCGGCCCCTGTCGATGTCTGATGTTGGGGTCACTGTCGATGTCTGATGTTGGGGGTCAATGTCTGATGTTGGGTTCACTGTCAATGTCTGATGTTGGGGTCACTGTCGATGTCTGATGTTGTGGTCACTGTCGATGTCTGATGTTGGGGTCACTGGCGATGTCTGATGTTGGGGGTCACTGTCGATGTCTGATGTTGGGGGTCAATGTCTGATGTTAGGGTCAGTGTCAATGTCTGATGTTGGGGTCACTGTCGATGTCTGATGTTGGGGGTCACTGTCGATGTCTGATGTTGGGGGTCAATGTCTGATTTTGGGGTCACTGTCCATGTCTGATGTTGGGGTCCCTGTCGATGTCTGATCTTGAGGTCACTGACGATTTCTGATGTTGGGGTCACTGTCGATGTCTGATATTGGGGTCACTGTCGATGTCTGATGTTGGGGGTCACTGTCGATATCTGATGTTGGGGCCCCTGTCGATGTCTGATGTTGGGGTCACTGTCGATGTCTGATGTTGGGGTCACTCTCAATGTCTGATGTTGGGGTCCCTGTCGATGTCTGATGTTGGGGTCACTGTCGATGTCTGATGTTGGGGTCACTGTTGATGTCTGATGTTGGGGGTCACTGTCGATGTCTGATGTTGGGGTCACTGTCGATGTCTGATGTTGGGGTCACTGTCGATGTCTGATATTGGGGTCACTGTCGATGTCTGATGTTGGGGTCACTGTCGATGTCTGATGTTGGGGGTCAATGTCTGATGTTGAGGGATCCCTGTCGATGTCTGATGTTGGGGTCACTGTCAATGTCTGATGTTGAGATCACTGACGATGTCTGATATTGGGGTCACTGTCACTGTCTGATGTTGTGGGTAACTGTCGATGTCTGATGTTGGGGTCACTGTCAATGTCTGATGTTGGGGTCACTGTTGATGTCTGACGTTGGGGTCACTGTCGATGTCTGATGTTGGGGACACTGTCGATGTCTGATGTTGGGGTCACTGTCAATGTCTGATGTTGGGGTCACTCTCGATGTTTGATGCTGGGGTCACGGTCGATGTCTGATGTTGGGGGTCACTGTCGATGTCTGATGTTGGGGGTCACTGTCGATGTCTGATGTTGGGGTCACTGTCTATGTCTGATGTTGGAGGTCGCTCTCAATGTCTGATATTGGGGTCACTGTCAATGTCTGATGTTGCGGTCACTGTCGATGTCTGATGTTGGGGTCACTGTCAATGTCTGATGTTGGGGCCCCTGTCGATGTCTGATGTTGGGGTCACTGTCGATGTCTGATGTTGGGGGACAATGTCTGATGTTAGGGGGTCCCAGTCGATGTTTGATGCTGGGGGTCGATGTCTGATCTCTGATGTTGGGGTCACTGTCGATGTCCGATGTCTGATGTTGGGGTCACGATCAATGTCTGATGTTGGGGTCACTGTCGATGTCTGATGTTGGGGTCACTGTCGATGTCTGATGTTGGGGTCACTTTCAATGTCTGATGTTGGGGTCACTGTCGATGTCTGATGTTGGGGTCACTGTCAAGGTCTGATGTTGGGGGTGCCCTTGTCGATGTCTGATGTTGGGGATCACAGTCGATGTCTGATGTTGGGGTCACTGTCGATGTCTGATGTTGGGGACCCTGTCGATGTCTGATGTTGGGGTCACTGTCGATGTCTGATGTTGGGGTCACTGTCGATGTCTGATATTGGGGTCACGGTCGATGTCAGATGTTTGCGGGCCCCTGTCGATGTCTGATGTTGGGGTCACTGTCGATGTCTGATGTTGGGGGTCACTGTCGATGTCTGATGTTGGGGGTCACTGTCGATGTCTGATGTTGGGGTCACTGTCAATGTCTGATGTTGGGGTCACTGTCAATGTCTGATGTTGGGGTCACTGTCGATGTCTGATGTTGGGGGTCACTTTCGATGTCTGATGTTGGAGGTCAATGTCTGATGTTGGGGTCACTGTCGATGTCTGATGTTGGGGGTCACTGTCGAATGTCTGATGTTGGGGGTCAATGTCGGATGTTCGGGTCACTGTCGATGTCTGATGCTGGGGTCACTATCGATGTCTGATGTTGGGGTCACTGTCGATGTCTGATGTTGGGGGTCACTGTCGATGTCTGATGTTGGGGGGCCCCTGTCGATGTCTGATGTTGGGGGTCACAGTCGATGTCTGATGTTGGGGTCACTGTCAATGTCTGATGTTGGGGTCACTGTCAATGTCTGATGTTGGGGTCACTGTCAATATCTGATGTTGGGGTCACTGTCGATGTCTGTTGTTAGGGTCACTGTCGATGTCTGATGTTGGGGTCACTGTGGATGTCTGATGTTGGGGTCACTGTCAATGTCTGATGTTGCAGCCCCTGTCGATGTCTGATGTTGGGGTCACTGTCGATGTCTGATGTTGGGGGTCAATGTCTGATGTTGGGGTCACTGTCAATGTCTGATGTTGGGGTCACTGTCGATGTCTGATGTTGGGGTCACTGTCGATGTCTGATGTTGGGGCCACTGGCGATGTCTGATGTTGGGGGTCACTGTCGATGTCTGATGTTGGGGGTCAATGTCTGATGTTTGGGTCACTGTCAATGTCTGATGTTGGGGTCACTGTCGATGTCTGATGTTGGGGGTCACTGTCGATGTCTGATGTTGGGGTCACTGTCGATGTCTGATGTTGGGGTCACTGTCGATGTCTGATGTTAGGGTCACTGTCAATGTCTGATGTTGGAGGTCGCTCTCAATGTCTGATATTGGGGTCACTGTCAATGTCTGATGTTGCGGTCACTGTCGATGTCTGATGTTGGGGTCAATGTCTGATGTTGGGGCACCTGTCGATGTCTGATGTTGGGGGACAATGTCTGATGTTAGGGGGTCCCAGTCGATGTGTGATGTTGGGGGTCGATGTCTGATCTCTGATGTTGGGGTCACTGTCGATGTCCGATGTCTGATGTTGGGGTCACGATCAATGCCTGATTTTGGGGTCACTGTCGATGTCTGATGTTGGGGTCACTGTCGATGTCTGATGTTGGGGTCACTGTCAATGTCTAATGTTGGGGTCACTGTCGATGTCTGATGTTGGGGTCATTGTCGATGTCTGATGTTGGGGTCACTGTCGATGTCTAATGTTGTGCTCCCTGTCGATGTCTGCTGTTTGGGTCACTGTCGATGTCTGATGCTTGGGGGCCCCTGTCGATGTCTGATGTTGTGGTCACTGTCGATGTCTGATGTTGGGGGGCCCCTGTCGATGTCTGATGTTGGGGGTCACTGTCGATGTCTGATGTTGGGGGTCACTGTCGATGTCTGATGTTGGAGTTCAATGTCTGATGTTGGGGTCACTGTCGATGTCTGATGTTGGGGGTCACTGTCGATGTCTGATGTTGGGGGTCAAATGTCTGATGTTCGGGTCACTGTCGATGTCTGATGCTGGGGTCACTGTCGATGTCTGATGTTGGGGTCACTGTCGATGTCTGATGTTGGGGGTCACTGTCGATGTCTGATGTTAGGGGGGCCCCTGTCGATGTCTGATGTTGGGGGTCACAGTCGATCTCTGATGTTGGGGTCACTGTCGATGTCTGATTTTGAGGGGTCCCTGTCGATATCTGATGTTGGGGTCACTGTCGATGTCTGATGTTGGGGTCACTGTCTATGTCTGATGTTGGGGTCACTGTCAATGTCTGATGTTGGGGTCACTGTCAATGTCTGATATTGGGGTCACTGTCAAAGTCTGATGTTGTGGTCACTGTCAATGTCTGATGTTGGGGTCACCGTCGATGTCTGATGTTGTGGTCACTGTCGATGTCTGATGTTGGGGGCCCCTGTCGATGTCTGATGTTGGTGTCACTGTCAATGTCTGATGTTGGGGTTCGATATCGGACGTCTGATGTTGGTGTCACTGTCGATGTCTGATGTTGGAGGGCCCCTGTCGATGACTGATGTTGGGGTCACTGTCAATGTCTGATGTAGGGGTCACTGTCGATGTCTGATGTTGGGGGGGCCCTGTCGATGTCTGATGTTGGTGGGGCCCTGTCAATATCTGATGTTGGGGGGGCCCCTGTCGATGTATGATGTTGGGGTCACTGTCGATATCTGATGTTGGGGTCACTGTCAATGTCTGATGTTGGGGGGGCCCCTGTCGATGTTTGATGTTGGGGGGCCCCAGTCAAAGTCTGATGTTGGGGTCACTGTCAATGTCTGATGTTGGGGTCACTGTCGATATCTGATTTTGGGGTCACTGTCGATGTCTGATGTTGGGGTCCCTATCGATGTCTGATGTTGGGGTCACTGTCGATGTCTCATGTTAGGGTGTCACTGTCGATGTCTGATGTTGGGGGTCAATGTCTGATGTTGGGGGTCACTCTCGATGTCTGATGTTGGGGTCACTGTCAATGTCTGATGTTGGGGTCACTGCCGATGTCTGATGTTGGGGACACTGTCAATGTCTGATGTTGGGGTCACTGTCGATTTCTGATGTTGGAGTCACTGTCAATGTCTGATGTTGGGGTCACTGTCGATGTCTGATGTTGGGGTCACTGTCGATGTCTGATGTTGGGATCACTGTCGATGTCTGATGTTGGGGTCACTGTCGATGTCTGATGTTGGGGGTCACTGTCGATGTCTGATGTTGGGGTCACTGTCAATGTCTGATGTTGGGGTCACTGTCGATGTCTGATGTTGGGGTCACTGTCAATGTCTGATGTTGGGGTCACTGTCGATGTCTGATGTTGGGGGGGCCCCTGTCGATGTCTGATGTTGGGGTCACTGTCGATGTCTGATGTTGGGGTCACTGTCGATGTCTGATGTTGGGGTCACTGTCGATGTCTGATGTTGGGGGGTCCCTGTCGATGTCTGATGTTGGGGTCACTGTCGATGTCTGATGTTGGGGGGGTCCCTGTCGAAGTGTGATGTTGGGTTCACTGTCGATGTCTGATGTTGGGGTCACTGTCAATGTCTGATGTTGGGGTGACTGTCAATGTCTGATGTTGGGGTCCCTGTCGATGTCTGATGTTGGGTTCACTGTCGATGTCTGATGTTGGGGTCACTGTCGATGTCTGATGTTGGGGTCACTGTCAATGTCTGATGTTGGGGTCACTGTCAATGTCTGATGTTGGGGTCACTGCCGATGTCTGATGTTGGGGGTCGATGTCTGATGTTGGGGTCACTGTCGATGTCTTATGTTGGGGTCACTGTCGATGTCTGATGTTGGGGGGTCCCTGTCGATGTCTGATGTTGGGGTCACAGTCGATGTCTGATGTTGGGGTCCCTGTCGAAGTCTGATGTTTGGGTCACTGTCGATGTCTGATGCTTGGGGGCCCCTGTCGATGTCTGATGTTGTGGTCACTGTCGATGTCTGATGTTGGGGGGCCCCTGTCGATGTCTGATGTTGGGGGTCACTGTCGATGTCTGATGTTGGTGGTCACTGTCGATATCTGATGTTGGGGTCACTGTCAATGTCTGATGCTGGGGTCACTGTCGATGTCTGATGTTGGGGTCACTGTCGATGTCTGATGTTGGGGGTCACTGTCGATGTCTGATGTTGGGGTCACTGTCAATGTCTGATGTTGGGGTTACTGTCGATATCTGATGTTGGAGGTCAATGTCTGATGTTGGGGTCACTGTCGATGTCTGATTTTGGGGGTCACTGTCGATGTCTGATGTTGGGGGTCAATGTCTGATGCTGGGGTCACTGTCGATGTCTGATGTTGGGGTCACTGTCGATGTCTGATGTTGGGGTCACTGTCGATGTCTGATGTTAGGGGGGCCCCTGTCGATGTCTGATGTTGGGGGTCACAGTCGATCTCTGATGTTGGGGGTCGATATCGGACGTCTGATGTTGGGGTCACTGTCGATGTCTGATGTTGGAGGGCCCCTGTCGATGACTGATGTTGGGGTCATTGTCAATGTCTGGTGTTGGTGTCACTGTCGATGTCTGATGTTGGGGGGGCCCTGTCGTTGTCTGATGTTGGTGGGGCCCTGTCAATATCTGATGTTGGTGTCACTGTCAATGTCTGATGTTGGGGGTCGATATCGGACGTCTGATGTTGGGGTCACTGTCGATGTCTGATGTTGGAGGGCCCCTGTCGATGACTGATGTTGGGGTCATTGTCAATGTCTGGTGTTGGGGTCACTGTCGATGTCTGATGTTGGGGGGGCCCTGTCGTTGTCTGATGTTGGTGGGGCCCTGTCAATATCTGATGTTGGGGGGGCCCCTGTCGATGTCTGATGTTGGGGTCACTGTCGCTATCTGATGTTGGGGTCACTGTCAATGTCTGATGTTGGGGGGGCCCCTGTCGATGTTTGATGTTGGGGGGCCCCTGTCGAAGTCTGATGTTGGGGTCACTGTCAATGTCTGATGTTGGGGTCACTGTCGATGTCTGATGTTGGGGGGCCCCTGTCGATGTGTGATGTTGGGGGGTCACTGTCGATGTCTAATGTTGGGGTCACTGTCGATGTCTGATGTTGGGGTCCCTATCGATGTATGATGTTGGGGTCACTGTCAATGTCTGATGTTGGGGTCACTGCCGATGTCTGATGTCGGGGACACTGTCATTGTCTGATGTTGGGGTCACTGTCGATGTCTGATGTTGGGGTCACTGTCAATGTCTGATGTTGGGGTCACTGTCGATGTCTGATGTTGGGGTCACTGTCGATGTCTGATGTTGGGGTCACTGTCGATGTCTGATGTTGGGGTCACTGTCGATGTCTGATGTTGGGGGTCATTGTCTGATGTTTGGGGTCACTGTCGATGTCTGATGTTGGGTTCACTGTCAATGTCTGATGTTGGGGTCACTGTCGATGTCTGATGTTGGGTTCACTGTCAATGTCTGATGTTGGGGTCACTGTCGATGTCTGATGTTGGGGTCACTGTCGATGTCTGATGTTGGGGTCACTGTCGACGACTGATGTTTGGGGTCAATGTCAGATGTTGGGGGGTTCCTATCGATGTCTGATGTTGGGGGTCAATGTCTGATGTTGGGGGCACTGTCGATGTCTGATGTTGGGGTCACTGTCGATGTCTGATGTTGGGGTCACTGTCGATGTCTGATGTTGGGGGTCAATGTCTGATGTTTGCGGTCACTGTCGATGTCTGATGTTGGGTTCACTGTCAATGTCTGATGTTGGGGTCACTGTCGATGTCTGATGTTGGGGTCACTGTCAATGTCTGATGTTGGGGTCACTGTCGATGTCTGATGTTGGGGGGGCCCCTGTCGATGTCTGATGTTGGGGTCACTGTCGATGTCTGATTTTGGGGTCACTGTCGATGTCTGATGTTGGGGTCACTCTCGATGTCTGATGTTGGGGGGTCCCTGTCGATGTCTGATGATGGGGTCACTGTCGATGTCTGATGTTGGGGGGGTCCCTGTCGATGTCTGATGTTGGGGTCACTGTCGATGTCTGATGTTGGGGTCACTGTCAATGTCTGATGTTGGGGTGACTGTCAATGTCTGATGTTGGGGTCCCTGTCGATGTCTGATGTTGGGGTCACTGTCGATGTCTGATGTTGGGGTCACTGTCGATGTCTGATGTTGGGGTCACTGACAATGTCTGATGTTGGTGTCACTGTCAATATCTGATGTTGGGGTCACTGTCAATGTCTGATGTTGTGGTCACTGCCGATGTCTGATGTTGGGGGTCAATGTCTGATGTTGGGGGCACTGTCGATGTCTGATGTTGGGGTCACTGTCGATGTCTGATGTTGGGGTCACTGTCGATGTCTGATGTTGGGGGTCACTATCGATGTCTGATGTTGGGGTCACTGTCGATGTCTGATGTTGGGGTCACTGTCGATGTCTGATGTTGGGGTCACTGTCGACGACTGATGTTGGGGGTCAATGTCAGATGTTGGGGGGTTCCTGTCGATGTGTGATGTTGGGGGTCAATGTCTGATATTGGGGAGACTGTCGACGTCTGATTTTGGGGTAACTATCAATGTCTGATGTTGGGGGGTCCCTGTCGATGTCTGATGTTGGGGTCACTGTCGATGTCTGATGTTGGGGGTCAATGTCTGATGTTGGGGTCACTGTCCATGTCTGATGTTGGGGTCCCTGTCGATGTCTGATCTTGAGGTCACTGACGATTTCTGATGTTGGGGTCACTGTCGATGTCTGATGTTGGGGTCACTGTCGATGTCTGATGTTGGGGGTCACTGTCGATATCTGATGTTGGGGCCCCTGTCGATGTCTGATGTTGGGGTCACTGTCGATGTCTAATGTTGGGGTCACTCTCAATGTCTGATGTTGGGGTCCCTGTCGATGTCTGATGTTGGGATCACTGTCGATGTCTGATGTTGGGGTCACTGTTGATGTCTGATGTTGGGGGTCACTGTCGATGTCTGATGTTGGGGTCACTGTCGATGTCTGATGTTGGGGTCACTGTCGATGTCTGATATTGGGGTCACTGTCGATGTCTGATGTTGGGGTCACTGTCGATGTCTGATGTTGGGGGTCAATGTCTGATGTTGAGGGATCCCTGTCGATGTCTGATGTTGGGGTCACTGTCAATGTCTGATGTTGAGATCACTGACGATGTCTGATACTGGGGTCACTGTCACTGTCTGATGTTGTGGGTAACTGTCGATGTTTGATGTTGGGGTCACTGTCAATGTCTGATGTTGGGGTCACTGTTGATGTCTGACGTTGGGGTCACTGTCGATGTCTGATGTTGGGGACACTGTCGATGTCTGATGTTGGGGTCACTGTCAATGTCTGATGTTGGGGTCACTCTCGATGTTTGATGCTGGGGTCACTGTCGATGTCTGATGTTGGGGGTCACTGTCGATGTCTGATGTTGAGGGTCACTGTCGATGTCTGATGTTGGGGTCACTGTCTATGTCTGATGTTGGGGTCACTGTCGATGTCTGATGTTGGGGTCACTGTCAATGTCTGATGTTGGAGGTCGCTTTCAATGTCTGATATTGGGGTCACTGTCAATGTCTGATTTTGCGGTCACTGTCGATGTCTGATATTGGGGTCACTGTCAATGTCTGATGTTGGGGCCCCTGTCGATGTCTGAAGTTGGGGTCACTCTCGATGTCTGATGTTGGGGGACAATGTCTGATGTCAGGGGGTCCCAGTCGATGTTTGATGATGGGGGTCGATGTCTGATCTCTGATGTTGGGGTCACTGTCGATGTCCGATGTCTGATGTTGGGGTCACGATCAATGTCTGATGTTGGGGTCACTGTCGATGTCTGATGTTGCGGTCACTGTCGATGTCTGATGTTGGGGTCACTTTCAATGTCTGATGTTGGGGTCACTGTCGATGTCTGATGTTGGGGTCACTGTCAATGTCTGATGTTGGGGGGGCCCTTGTCGATGTCTGATGTTGGGGATCACAGTCGATGTCTGATGTTGGGGTCACTATCGATGTCTGATGTTGGGGACCCTGTCGATGTCTGATGTTGGGGTCACTGTCGATGTCTGATGTTGGGGTCACTGTCGATGTCTGATGTTGGGGTCCCTGTCAATGTCTGATGTTTGGGTCACTGTCGATGTCTGATGTTTGTGGGCCCCTGTCGATGTCTGATGTTGGGGTCACTGTCGATGTCTGATGTTGGGGGGCCCCTGTCGATGTCTGATGTTGAGGTCACTGTCGATGTCTGATGTTGGGGGTCACTGTCGATGTCTGATGTTGGGGGTCACTGTCGATGTCTGATGTTGGGGTCACTGTCAATGTCTGATGTTGGGGTCACTGTCAATGTCTGATGTTGGGGTCACTGTCGATGTCTGATGTTGGGGGTCACTTTCGATGTCTGATGTTGGAGGTCAATGTCTGATGTTGGGGTCACTGTCGATGTCTGATATTGGGGGTCACTGTCGATGTCTGATGTTGGGGGTCAATGTCGGATGTTCGGGTCACTGTCGATGTCTGATGCTGGGGTCACTATCGATGTCTAATGTTGGGGTCACTGTCGATGTCTGATGTTGGGGGTCACTGTCGATGTCAGATGTTGGGGGGCCCCTGTCGATGTCTGATGTTGGGGGTCACAGTCGATCTCTGATGTTGGGGTCACTGTCGATGTCTGATGTTGGGGTCACTGTCAATGTCTGATGTTGGGGTCACTTTCAATGTCTGATGTTGGGGTCACTGTCAATATCTGATGTTGGGTTCACTGTCGATGTCTGTTGTTCGGGTCACTGTCAATGTCTGATGTTGGGGTCACTGTCGATGGCTGATGTTGGAGGTCGCTCTCAATGTCTGATGTTGGGGTCACTGTCAATGTCTGATGTTGGGGTCACTGTGGATGTCTGATGTTGGGGTCACTGTCAATGTCTGATGTTGCGGCCCCTGTCGATGTATGATGTTGGGGTCACTGTCGAAGTCTGATGTTGGGGGTCAATGTCTGATGTTGGGGTCACTCTCAATGTCTGATGTTGGGGTCACTGTCGATGTCTGATGTTGGGGTCACTGTCAATGTCTGATGTTGGGGTCACTTTCGATGTCTGATGTTGGGGTCACTGTCGATGTCTGATGTTGGGGTCCCTGTCGATGTCTGATGTTTGTGTCACTGTTGATGTCTGATGCTTGGGGGCCCCTGTCGATGTCTGATGTTGTGGCCACAGTCGATGTCTGATGTTGGGGGGCCCCTGTCGATGTCTGATATTGGGGGTCACTGTCGATGTCTGATGTTGGGGGTCACTGTCGATGTCTGATGTTGGGGTCACTGTCAATGTCTGATGTTGGGGTCACTCTCAATGTCTGATGTTGGGGTCACTGTCGATGTCTGATGTTGGGGGTCACTGTCGATGCCTGATGTTTGAGGTCAATGTCTGATGTTGGGGTCACTGTCGATGTCTGATGTTGGGGGTCACTGTCGATGTCTGATGTTGGGGGTCAATGTCTGATGTTCGGGTCACTGTCGATGTCTGATGCTGGGGTCACTGTCGATGTCTGATGTTGGGGTCACTGTCGATGTCTGATGTTGGGGGTCACTGTCGATGTCTGATTTTGAGGGGTCCCTGTCGATGTCTGATGTTGGGGTCACTGTCGATGTCTGATGTTGGGGTCACTGTCTATGTCTGATGTTGGGGTCACTGTCAATGTCTGATGTTGGGGTCACTGTCAATCTCTGATGTTGGGGTCACTGTCAAAGTCTGATGTTGTGGTCACTGTCAATGTCTGATGTTGGGGTCACTGTCGATGTCTGATGTTGGGGTCACTGTCGATGTCTGATGTTGGGGGCCCCTGTCGATGTCTGATGTTGGTGTCACTGTCAATGTCTGATATTGGGGGTCGATATCGGACGTCTGATGTTGGGGTCACTGTCGATGTCTGATGTTGGAGGGCCCCTGTCGATGACTGATGTTGGGGTCACTGTCAATGTCTGATATAGGGGTCACTGTCGATGTCTGATGTTGGGGGGGCCCTGTCGATGTCTGATGTTGGTGGGGCCCTGTCAATATCTGATGTTGGGCGGGCCCCTGTCGATGTCTGATGTTGGGGTCACTGTCGATATCTGATGTTGGGGTCACTGTCAATGTCTGATTTTGCGGGGATCCCTGTCGATGTTTGATGTTGGGGGGCCCCTGTCAAAGTCTGATGTTGGGGTCACTGTCAATGTCTGATGTTGGGGTCACTGTAGATGTCTGATGTTGGGGGGGCCCTGTCGATGTCTGATGTTGGGGGGGCCCTGTCAATATCTGATGTTGGGGGGGCCCCTGTCGATGTCTGATGTTGGGGACACTGTCAATGTCTGATGTTGGGGTCACTGTCGATGTCTGATGTTGGGGTCACTGTCAATGTCTGATGTTGGGGTCACTGTCGATGTCTGATGTTGGGGTCACTGTCGATGTCTGATGTTGGGGTCACTGTCGATGTCTGATGTTGGGGTCACTGTCGATGTCTGATGTTGGGGGTCAATGTCTGATGTTTGGGGTCACTGTCGATGTCTGATGTTGGGTTCACTGTCAATGTCTGATGTTGGGGTCACTGTCGATGTCTGATGTTGGGGTCACTGTCAATGTCTGATGTTGGGGTCACTGTCGATGTCTGATGTTGGGGGGGCCCCTGTCGATGTCTGATGTTGGGGTCACTGTCGATGTCTGATTTTGGGGTCACTGTCGATGTCTGATGTTGGGGTCACTGTCGATGTCTGATGTTGGGGGGTCCCTGTCGATGTCTGATGATGGGGTCACTGTCGATGTCTGATGTTGGGGGGGTCCCTGTCGATGTCTGATGTTGGGGTCACTGTCGATGTCTGATGTTGGGGTCACTGTCAATGTCTGATGTTGGGGTGACTGTCAATGTCTGATGTTGGGGTCCCTGTCGATGTCTGATGTTGGGGTCACTGTCGATGTCTGATGTTGGGGTCACTGTCGATGTCTGATGTTGGGGTCACTGTCAATGTCTGATGTTGGTGTCACTGTCAATATCTGATGTTGGGGTCACTGTCAATGTCTGATGTTGGGGTCACTGCCGATGTCTGATGTTGGGGGTCAATGTCTGATGTTGGGGGCACTGTCGATGTCTGATGTTGGGGTCACTGTCGATGTCTGATGTTGGGGTCACTTTCGATGTCTGATGTTGGGGGTCACTATCGATGTCTGATGTTGGGGTCACTGTCGATGTCTGATGTTGGGGTCACTGTCGATGTCTGATGTTGGGGTCACTGTCGACGACTGATGTTTGGGGTCAATGTCAGATGTTGGGGGGTTCCTATCGATGTCTGATGTTGGGGGTCAATGTCTGATGTTGGGGGCACTGTCGATGTCTGATGTTGGGGTCACTGTCGATGTCTGATGTTGGGGTCACTGTCGATGTCTGATGTTGGGGGTCAATGTCTGATGTTTGCGGTCACTGTCGATGTCTGATGTTGGGTTCACTGTCAATGTCTGATGTTGGGGTCACTGTCGATGTCTGATGTTGGGGTCACTGTCAATGTCTGATGTTGGGGTCACTGTCGATGTCTGATGTTGGGGGGGCCCCTGTCGATGTCTGATGTTGGGGTCACTGTCGATGTCTGATTTTGGGGTCACTGTCGATGTCTGATGTTGGGGTCACTCTCGATGTCTGATGTTGGGGGGTCCCTGTCGATGTCTGATGATGGGGTCACTGTCGATGTCTGATGTTGGGGGGGTCCCTGTCGATGTCTGATGTTGGGGTCACTGTCGATGTCTGATGTTGGGGTCACTGTCAATGTCTGATGTTGGGGTGACTGTCAATGTCTGATGTTGGGGTCCCTGTCGATGTCTGATGTTGGGGTCACTGTCGATGTCTGATGTTGGGGTCACTGTCGATGTCTGATGTTGGGGTCACTGACAATGTCTGATGTTGGTGTCACTGTCAATATCTGATGTTGGGGTCACTGTCAATGTCTGATGTTGGGGTCACTGCCGATGTCTGATGTTGGGGGTCAATGTCTGATGTTGGGGGCACTGTCGATGTCTGATGTTGGGGTCACTGTCGATGTCTGATGTTGGGGTCACTGTCGATGTCTGATGTTGGGGGTCACTATCGATGTCTGATGTTGGGGTCACTGTCGATGTCTGATGTTGGGGTCACTGTCGATGTCTGATGTTGGGGTCACTGTCGACGACTGATGTTGGGGGTCAATGTCAGATGTTGGGGGGTTCCTGTCGATGTGTGATGTTGGGAGTCAATGTCTGATATTGGGGAGACTGTCGACGTCTGATTTTGGGGTAACTATCAATGTCTGATGTTGGGGGGTCCCTGTCGATGTCTGATGTTGGGGTCACTGTCGATGTCTGATGTTGGGGGTCAATGTCTGATGTTGGGGTCACTGTCCATGTCTGATGTTGGGGTCCCTGTCGATGTCTGATCTTGAGGTCACTGACGATTTCTGATGTTGGGGTCACTGTCGATGTCTGATGTTGGGGTCACTGTCGATGTCTGATGTTGGGGGTCACTGTCGATATCTGATGTTGGGGCCCCTGTCGATGTCTGATGTTGGGGTCACTGTCGATGTCTAATGTTGGGGTCACTCTCAATGTCTGATGTTGGGGTCCCTGTCGATGTCTGATGTTGGGGTCACTGTCGATGTCTGATGTTGGGGTCACTGTTGATGTCTGATGTTGGGGGTCACTGTCGATGTCTGATGTTGGGGTCACTGTCGATGTCTGATGTTGGGGTCACTGTCGATGTCTGATATTGGGGTCACTGTCGATGTCTGATGTTGGGGTCACTGTCGATGTCTGATGTTGGGGGTCAATGTCTGATGTTGAGGGATCCCTGTCGATGTCTGATGTTGGGGTCACTGTCAATGTCTGATGTTGAGATCACTGACGATGTCTGATACTGGGGTCACTGTCACTGTCTGATGTTGTGGGTAACTGTCGATGTCTGATGTTGGGGTCACTGTCAATGTCTGATGTTGGGGTCACTGTTGATGTCTGACGTTGGGGTCACTGTCGATGTCTGATGTTGGGGACACTGTCGATGTCTGATGTTGGGGTCACTGTCAATGTCTGATGTTGGGGTCACTCTCGATGTTTGATGCTGGGGTCACTGTCGATGTCTGATGTTGGGGGTCACTGTCGATGTCTGATGTTGAGGGTCACTGTCGATGTCTGATGTTGGGGTCACTGTCTATGTCTGATGTTGGGGTCACTGTCGATGTCTGATGTTGGGGTCACTGTCAATGTCTGATGTTGGAGGTCGCTTTCAATGTCTGATATTGGGGTCACTGTCAATGTCTGATTTTGCGGTCACTGTCGATGTCTGATATTGGGGTCACTGTCAATGTCTGATGTTGGGGCCCCTGTCGATGTCTGAAGTTGGGGCCACTCTCGATGTCTGATGTTGGGGGACAATGTCTGATGTCAGGGGGTCCCAGTCGATGTTTGATGATGGGGGTCGATGTCTGATCTCTGATGTTGGGGTCACTGTCGATGTCCGATGTCTGATGTTGGGGTCACGATCAATGTCTGATGTTGGGGTCACTGTCGATGTCTGATGTTGCGGTCACTGTCGATGTCTGATGTTGGGGTCACTTTCAATGTCTGATGTTGGGGTCACTGTCGATGTCTGATGTTGGGGTCACTGTCAATGTCTGATGTTGGGGGGGCCCTTGTCGATGTCTGATGTTGGGGATCACAGTCGATGTCTGATGTTGGGGTCACTATCGATGTCTGATGTTGGGGACCCTGTCGATGTCTGATGTTGGGGTCACTGTCGATGTCTGATGTTGGGGTCACTGTCGATGTCTGATGTTGGGGTCCCTGTCAATGTCTGATGTTTGGGTCACTGTCGATGTCTGATGTTTGGGGGCCCCTGTCGATGTCTGATGTTGGGGTCACTGTCGATGTCTGATGTTGGGGGGCCCCTGTCGATGTCTGATGTTGAGGTCACTGTCGATGTCTGATGTTGGGGGTCACTGTCGATGTCCGATGTTGGGGGTCACTGTCGATGTCTGATGTTGGGGTCACTGTCAATGTCTGATGTTGGGGTCACTGTCAATGTCTGATGTTGGGGTCACTGTCGATGTCTGATGTTGGGGGTCACTTTCGATGTCTGATGTTGGAGGTCAATGTCTGATGTTGGGGTCACTGTCGATGTCTGATATTGGGGGTCACTGTCGATGTCTGATGTTGGGGGTCACTGTCGGATGTTCGGGTCACTGTCGATGTCTGATGCTGGGGTCACTATCGATGTCTAATGTTGGGGTCACTGTCGATGTCTGATGTTGGGGGTCACTGTCGATGTCAGATGTTGGGGGGCCCCTGTCGATGTCTGATGTTGGGGGTCACAGTCGATCTCTGATGTTGGGGTCACTGTCGATGTCTGATGTTGGGGTCACTGTCAATGTCTGATGTTGGGGTCACTGTCAATGTCTGATGTTGGGGTCACTGTCAATATCTGATGTTGGGTTCACTGTCGATGTCTGTTGTTCGGGTCACTGTCAATGTCTGATGTTGGGGTCACTGTCGATGGCTGATGTTGGAGGTCGCTCTCAATGTCTGATGTTGGGGTCACTGTCAATGTCTGATGTTGGGGTCACTGTGGATGTCTGATGTTGGGGTCACTGTCAATGTCTGATGTTGCGGCCCCTGTAGATGTATGATGTTGGGGTCACTGTCGAAGTCTGATGTTGGGGGTCAATGTCTGATGTTGGGGTCACTGTCAATGTCTGATGTTGGGGTCACTGTCGATGTCTGATGTTGGGGTCACTGTCAATGTCTGATGTTGGGGTCACTTTCGATGTCTGATGTTGGGGTCACTGTCGATGTCTGACGTTGGGGTCCCTGTCGATGTCTGATGTTTGTGTCACTGTCGATGTCTGATGCTTGGGGGCCCCTGTCGATGTCTGATGTTGTGGCCACAGTCGATGTCTGATGTTGGGGGGCCCCTGTCGATGTCTGATATTGGGGGTCACTGTCGATGTCTGATGTTGGGGGTCACTGTCGATGTCTGATGTTGGGGTCACTGTCAATGTCTGATGTTGGGGTCACTCTCAATGTCTGATGTTGGGGTCACTGTCGATGTCTGATGTTGGGGGTCACTGTCGATGCCTGATGTTTGAGGTCAATGTCTGATGTTGGGGTCACTGTCGATGTCTGATGTTGGGGGTCACTGTCGATGTCTGATGTTGGGGGTCAATGTCTGATGTTCGGGTCACTGTCGATGTCTGATGCTGGGGTCACTGTCGATGTCTGATGTTGGGGTCACTGTCGATGTCTGATGTTGGGGGTCACTGTCGATGTCTGATTTTGAGGGGTCCCTGTCGATGTCTGATGTTGGGGTCACTGTCGATGTCTGATGTTGGGGTCACTGTCTATGTCTGATGTTGGGGTCACTGTCAATGTCTGATGTTGGGGTCACTGTCAATCTCTGATGTTGGGGTCACTGTCAAAGTCTGATGTTGTGGTCACTGTCAATGTCTGATGTTGGGGTCACTGTCGATGTCTGATGTTGGGTTCACTGTCGATGTCTGATGTTGGGGGCCCCTGTCGATGTCTGATGTTGGTGTCACTGTCAATGTCTGATATTGGGGGTCGATATCGGACGTCTGATGTTGGGGTCACTGTCGATGTCTGATGTTGGAGGGCCCCTGTCGATGACTGATGTTGGGGTCACTGTCAATGTCTGATATAGGGGTCACTGTCGATGTCTGATGTTGGGGGGGCCCTGTCGATGTCTGATGTTGGTGGGGCCCTGTCAATATCTGATGTTGGGCGGGCCCCTGTCGATGTCTGATGTTGGGGTCACTGTCGATATCTGATGTTGCGGTCACTGTCAATGTCTGATGTTGCGGGGACCCCTGTCGATGTTTGATGTTGGGGGGCCCCTGTCAAAGTCTGATGTTGGGGTCACTGTCAATGTCTGATGTTGTGGTCACTGTAGATGTCTGATGTTGGGGGGGCCCTGTCGATGTCTGATGTTGGGGGGGCCCTGTCAATATCTGATGTTGGGGGGGCCTCTGTCGATGTCTGATGTTGGGGTCACTGTCGATGTCTGATGTTGGGGTCACTGTCGATGTCTGATGTTGGGGTCACTGTCGATGTCTGATGTTGGGGTCCCTATCGATGTCTGATGTTGGGGTCACTGTCGATGTCTGATGTTGGGGGGTCACTGTCGATGTCTGATGTTGGGGGTCAATGTCTGATGTTGGGGGTCACTCTCGATGTATGATGTTGGGGTCACTGTCAATGTCTGATGTTGGGGTCACTGTCGATGTCTGATGTTGGGGACACTGTCAATGTCTGATGTTGGGGTCACTGTCGATGTCTGATGTTGGGGTCACTGTCGATGTCTGATGTTGGGGACACTGTCAATGTCTGATGTTGGGGTCACTGTCGATGTCTGATGTTGGGTTCACTGTCGATGTCTGATGTTGGGGTCACTGTCGATATCTGATGTTGGGGGTCAATGTCTGATGTTAGGGGGCACTGTCGATGTCTGATGTTGGGGTCACTGTCAATGTCTGATGTTGGGGTCACTGTCGATGTCTGATGTTGGGGTCACTGTCAATGTCTGATGTTGGGGTCACTGTCGATGTCTGATGTTGGGGGGGCCCCTGTCGATGTCTGATGTTGGGGTCACTGTCGATGTCTGATGTTGGGGTCACTGCCGATGTCTGATGTTGGGGACACTGTCAATGTCTGATGTTGGGGTCACTCTCAATGTCTGATGTTGGGGTCACTGTCAATGTCTGATGTTGGGGTCCCTGTCGATGTCTGATGTTGGGGTCAATGTCGATGTCTGATGTTGGTGTCACTGTCGATGTCTGATGTTGGGGTCACTCTCAATGTCTGATGTTGGGGTCACTGTCAATGTCTGATGTAGGGGTCACTGTCAATGTCTGATGTTGGGGTCACTGCCGATGTCTGAGGTTGGGGGTCAATGTCTGATGTTGGGGGCACTGTCGATGTCTGATGTTGGGGTCACTGTCGATGTCTGATGTTGGGGTCACTGTCGATGTCTGATGTTGGGGGTCACTATCGATGTCTGATGTTGGGGTCACTGTCGATGTCTGATGTTGGGGTCACTGTCGATGTCTGATGTTGGGGTCACTGTCGATGACTGATGTTGGAGGTCAATGTCTGATATTGGGGTGACTGTCGACGTCTGATTTTGGGGTAACTATCAATGTCTGATGTTGGGGTTCCCTGTCGATGTCTGATGTTGGGGTCACTGTCGATGTCTGATGTTGGGGGTCAATGTCTGATGTTGGGTTCACTGTCCATGTCTGATGTTGGGGTCCCTGTCGATGTCTGATCTTGAGGTCACTGACGATTTCTGATGTTGGGGTCACTGTCGATGTCTGATGTTGGGGTCACTGTCGATGTCTGATGTTGGGGTCACAGTCGATGTCTGATATTGGGGTCACTGTCGATGTCTGATGTTGGGGTCACTGTCGATGTCTGATGTTGGGGGTCAATGTCTGATGTTGAGGGATCCCTGTCGATGTCTGATGTTGGGGTCACTGTCGATGTCTGATGTTGGGGTCACTGTCGATGTCTGATGTTGGGGTCACTGTCAATGTCTGATGTTGGGATCACTGACGATGTCTGATGTTGGGGTCACTGTCACTGTCTGATGTTGTGGGTCACTGGCGATGTCTGATGTTGGGGTCACTGTCAATGTCTGATGTTGGGGTCACTGTTGATGTCTGACGTTGCGGTCACTGTCGATGTCTGATGTTGGGGACACTATCGATGTCTGATGTTGGGGTCACTGTCAATGTCTGATGTTGGGGTCACTCTCGATGTTTGATGTTGGGGTCACTGTCGATGTCTGATGTTGGGGGTCACTGTCGATGTCTGATGTTGGGGTTCACTGTCGATGTCTGATGTTGGGGTCACTGTCAATGTCTGATGTTGGGGTCACTGTCGATGTCTGATGTTGGGGTCACTGTCAATGTCTGATGTTGGAGGCCGCTCTCAATGTCTGATATTGGGGTCACTGTCAATGTCTGATGTTGCGGTCACTGACGATGTCTGATGTTGGGGGGGCCCCTGTCGATGTCTGATGTTGGGGGTCACAGTCGATGTCTGATGTTGGGGTCACTGTCGATGTTTGATGTTGGGGTCACTGTCAATGTCTGATGTTGGGGTCACTGTCGATGTCTGATGTTGGGGTCACTGTCGATGTCTGATGTTGGGGGGGCCCCTGTCGATGTCTGATATTGGGGGTCACTGTCGATGTCTGATGTTTGGGGGCCCCTGTCGATGTCTGATGTTGGCGGTCACTGTCGATGTCTGATGTTTGGGGGCCCCTGTCGATGTCTGATGTTGGGGTCACTGTCGATGTCTGATGTTGGGTGGCCCCTGTCGATGTCTGATGTTGGGGTCACTGTCGATGTCTGATGTTGGGGGTCACTGTCGATGTCTGATGTTGGGGGTCACTGTCGATGCCTGATGTTGGGGTCACTGTCAATGTCTGATGTTGGGGTCACTGTCAATGTCTGATGTTGGGGTCACTGTCGATGTCTGATGTTGGGGGTCACTGTCGATGTCTGATGTTGGAGGTCAATGTCTGATGTTGGGGTCACTGTCGATGTCTGATGTTGGGGGTCAATGTCGATGTCTGATTTTGAGGGTCAATGTCTGATGTTCGGGTCACTGTCGATGTCTGATGCTGGGGTCACTGTCGATGTCTGATGTTGGGGGTCACTGTCGATGTCTGATGTTGGGGGTCACTGTCGATGTCTGATGTTGGGGGGGCCCCTGTCGATGTCTGATGTTGGGGTCACTGTCGATGTCTGATGTTGGGGTCACTGTCTATGTCTGATGTTGTGGTCACTGTCGATGTCTGATGTTGGGGGTCACTGTCGATGTCTGATGTTGGGGGTCACTGTCGATGTCTGATGTTGGAGGGCCCCTGTCGATGACTGATGTTGAGGTCACTGTCGATGTCTGATGTTGGGGTCACTGTCAATGTCTGATGTTGGGGCCCCTGTCGATGTCTGATGTTGGGGTCACTGTCGATGTCCGATGTTGGGGGACAATGTCTGATGTTAGGGGGTCCCAGTCGATGTGTGATGTTGGGGGTCGATGTCTGGTCTCTGATGTTCGGGTCACTGTCGATGTCCGATGTCTGATGTTGGGGTCACGATCAATGTCTGATGTTGGGGTCACTGTCGATGTCTGATGTTGGGGTCACTTTCAATGTCTGATGTTGGGGTCACTGTCGATGTCTGATGTTGGGGTCACTGTCAATGTCTGATGTTGGGGGGGCCCCTGTCGATGTCTGATGTTGGGGTCACTTTCAATGTCTGATGTTGGGGTCACTGTCGATGTCTGATGTTGGGGTCACAGTCGATGTCTGATGTTGGGGTCACTGTCGATGTCTGATGTTGGGGCCCCTGTCGATGTCTGATGTTGGGGTCACTGTCGATGTCTGATGTTCGGGTCACTGTCGATGTCTGATGTTGGGGTCCCTGTCGATGTCTGATGTTTGGGTCACTGTCGATGTCTGATGTTGGGGTCACTGTCGATGTCTGATGTTGGGGTCACTGTCAATGTCTGATGTTGGAGGTCGCTCTCAATGTCTGATATTGGGGTCACTGTCAATGTCTGATGTTGCGGTCACTGTCGATGTCTGATGTTGGAGTCACTGTCAATGTCTGATGTTGGGGCCCCTGTCGATGTCTGATGTTGGGGTCACTGTCGATGTCTGATGTTGGGGTCACTGTCGATGTCTGATGTTGGGGTCACTGTCAATGTCTGATGTTGGGGTCACTGTCGATGTCTGATGTTGGGGTCACTGTCGATGTCTGATGTTGGGGGGGCCCCTGTCGATGTCTGATGTTGGGGGTCACTGTCGATGTCTGATGTTTGGGGGCCCCTGTCGATGTCTGATGTTGGGGGTCACTGTCGATGTCTGATGTTTGGGGGCCCCTGTCGATGTCTGATGTTGGGGTCACTGTCGATGTCTGATGTTGGGGGGCCCCTGTCGATGTCTGATGTTGGGGTCACTGTCGATGTCTGATGTTGGGGGTCACTGTCGATGTCTGATGTTGGGGGTCACTGTCGATGCCTGATGTTGGGGTCACTGTCAATGTCTGATGATGGGGTCACTTTCAATGTCTGATGTTGGGGTCACTGTCGATGTCTGATGTTGTGGGTCACTGTCGATGTCTGATGTTGGAGTTCAATGTCTGATGTTGGGGTCACTGTCGATGTCTGATGTTGGGGGTCAATGTCGATGTCTGATGTTGGGGGTCAATGTCTGATGTTGGGTTCACTGTCGATGTCTGATGTTGGGGGTCACTGTCGATGTCTGATGTTTGGGTGCCCCTGTCGATGTCTGATGTTGGGGTCACTGTCGATGTCTGATGTTGGGGGGCCCCTGTCGATGTCTGATGTTGGGGTCACTGTCGATGTCTGATGTTGGGGTCACTGTCAATGTCTGATGTTGGGGTCACTGTCAATGTCTGATGTTGGGGTCACTGTCGATGTCTGATGTTGGGGGTCACTGTCGATGTCTGATGTTGGAGGTCAATGTCTGATGTTGGGGTCACTGTCGATGTCTGATGTTGGGGGTCAATGTCGATGTCTGATTTTGAGGGTCAATGTCTGATGTTCGGGTCACTGTCGATGTCTGATGCTGGGGTCACTGTCGATGTCTGATGTTGGGGGTCACTGTCGATGTCTGATGTTGGGGGTCACTGTCGATGTCTGATGTTGGGGGGGCCCCTGTCGATGTCTGATGTTGGGGTCACTGTCGATGTCTGATGTTGGGGTCACTGTCTATGTCTGATGTTGTGGTCACTGTCGATGTCTGATGTTGGGGGTCACTGTCGATGTCTGATGTTGGGGGTCACTGTCGATGTCTGATGTTGGAGGGCCCCTGTCGATGACTGATGTTGAGGTCACTGTCGATGTCTGATGTTGGGGTCACTGTCAATGTCTGATGTTGGGGCCCCTGTCGATGTCTGATGTTGGGGTCACTGTCGATGTCCGATGTTGGGGGACAATGTCTGATGTTAGGGGGTCCCAGTCGATGTGTGATGTTGGGGGTTGATGTCTGGTCTCTGATGTTCGGGTCACTGTCGATGTCCGATGTCTGATGTTGGGGTCACGATCAATGTCTGATGTTGGGGTCACTGTCGATGTCTGATGTTGGGGTCACTTTCAATGTCTGATGTTGGGGTCACTGTCGATGTCTGATGTTGGGGTCACTGTCAATGTCTGATGTTGGGGGGGCCCCTGTCGATGTCTGATGTTGGGGTCACTTTCAATGTCTGATGTTGGGGTCACTGTCGATGTCTGATGTTGGGGTCACAGTCGATGTCTGATGTTGGGGTCACTGTCGATGTCTGATGTTGGGGCCCCTGTCGATGTCTGATGTTGGGGTCACTGTCGATGTCTGATGTTCGGGTCACTGTCGATGTCTGATGTTGGGGTCCCTGTCGATGTCTGATGTTTGGGTCACTGTCGATGTCTGATGTTGGGTTCACTGTCGATGTCTGATGTTGGGGTCACTGTCAATGTCTGATGTTGGGGTGACTGTCAATGTCTGATGTTGGGGTCCCTGTCGATGTCTGATGTTGGAGGTCGCTCTCAATGTCTGATGTTGGGGTCACTGTCAATGTCTGATGTTGGGGTCACTGTGGATGTCTGATGTTGGGGTCACTGTCAATGTCTGATGTTGCGGCCCCTGTCGAGGTCTGATGTTGGGGGTCACTGTCGATGTGTGATGTTGGGGGTCAATGTCTGATGTTAGGGTTACTGTCAATGTCTGATGTTGGGGTCACTGTCGATGTCTGATGTTGGGGGTCACTGTCGATGTCTGATGTTGGGGGTCAATGTCTGATGTTGGGGTCACTGTCCATGTCTGATGTTGGGGTCCCTGTCGATGTCTGATCTTGAGATCACTGACGATTTCTGATGTTGGGGTCACTGTCGATGTCTGATATTGGGGGTCAATGTCTGATGTTAGGGTCACTGTCAATGTCTGAAGTTGGGGTCACTGTCGATGTCTGATGTTGGGGGTCACTTTCGATGTCTGATGTTGGAGGTCAATGTCTAATGTTGGGGTCACTGTCGATGTCTGATGTTGGGGGTCACTGTCGATGTCTGATGTTGGGGGTCAATGTCGGATGTTCGGGTCACTGTCGATGTCTGATGTTGGGGGTCAATGTCGGATGTTCGGGTCACTGTCGATGTCTGATGCTGGGGTCACTATCGATGTCTGATGTTGGGGTCACTGTCGATGTCTGATGTTGGGGGTCACTATCGATGTCTGATGTTGGGGGGCCCCTGTCGATGTCTGATGTTGGGGGTCACAGTCGATCTCTGATGTTGGGGTCACTGTCGATGTCTGATGTTAGGGGGTCACTGTCGATGTCTGATGTTGGGGGTCAATGTCTGATGTTGGGGGTCACTCTCGATGTCTGATGTTGGGGTCACTGTCAATGTCTGATGTTGGGGTCACTGTCGATGTCTGATGTTGGGGTCACTGTCGATGTCTGATGTTGGGATCACTGTCGATGTCTGATGTTGGGGTCACTGTCGATGTCTGATGTTGGGGGTCACTGTCGATGTCTGATGTTGGGGTCACTGTCAATGTCTGATGTTGGGGTCACTGTCGATGTCTGATGTTGGGGTCACTGTCAATGTCTGATGTTGGGGTCACTGTCGATGTCTGATGTTGGGGGGGCCCCTGTCGATGTCTGATGTTGGGGTCACTGTCGATGTCTGATGTTGGGGTCACTGTCGATGTCTGATGTTGGGGTCACTGTCGATGTCTGATGTTGGGGGGTCCCTGTCGATGTCTGATGTTGGGGTCACTGTCGATGTCTGATGTTGGGGGGGTCCCTGTCGAAGTGTGATGTTGGGTTCACTGTCGATGTCTGATGTTGGGGTCACTGTCAATGTCTGATGTTGGGGTGACTGTCAATGTCTGATGTTGGGGTCCCTGTCGATGTCTGATGTTGGAGGTCGCTCTCAATGTCTGATGTTGGGGTCACTGTCAATGTCTGATGTTGGGGTCACTGTGGATGTCTGATGTTGGGGTCACTGTCAATGTCTGATGTTGCGGCCCCTGTCGAGGTCTGATGTTGGGGGTCACTGTCGATGTGTGATGTTGGGGGTCAATGTCTGATGTTAGGGTCACTGTCAATGTCTGATGTTGGGGTCACTGTCGATGTCTGATGTTGGGGGTCAGTGTCGATGTCTGATGTTGGGGGTCAATGTCTGATGTTGGGGTCACTGTCCATGTCTGATGTTGGGGTCCCTGTCGATGTCTGATCTTGAGATCACTGACGATTTCTGATGTTGGGGTCACTGTCGATGTCTGATATTGGGGGTCAATGTCTGATGTTAGGGTCACTGTCAATGTCTGAAGTTGGGGTCACTGTCGATGTCTGATGTTGGGGGTCACTTTCGATGTCTGATGTTGGAGGTCAATGTCTGATGTTGGGGTCACTGTCGATGTCTGATGTTGGGGGTCACTGTCGATGTCTGATGTTGGGGGTCAATGTCGGATGTTCGGGTCACTGTCGATGTCTGATGCTGGGGTCACTATCGATGTCTGATGTTGGGGTCACTGTCGATGTCTGATGTTGGGGGTCACTATCGATGTCTGATGTTGGGGGGCCCCTGTCGATGTCTGATGTTGGGGGTCACAGTCGATCTCTGATGTTGGGGTCACTGTCGATGTCTGATGTTGGGGTCACTGTCAATGTCTGATGTTGGGGTCACTGTCAATGTCTGATGTTGGGGTCACTGTCAATATCTGATGTTGGGGTCACTGTCGATGTCTGTTGTTCGGGTCACTGTCAATGTCTGATGTTGCGGTCACTGTCGATGTCTGATGTTGGAGGTCGCTCTCAATGTCTGATGTTGGGGTCACTGTCAATGTCTGATGTTGGGGTCACTGTGGATGTCTGATGTTGGGGTCACTGTCAATGTCTGATGTTGCGGCCCCTGTCGATGTCTGATGTTGGGGTCACTGTCGATGTCTGATGTTGCGGGTCAATGTCTGATGTTGGGGTCACTGTCGATGTCTGATGTTGGGGTCACTGTCGATGTCTGATGTTGGGGTCACTGGCGATGTCTGATGTTGGGGGTCACTGTCGATGTCTGATGTTGGGGGTCAATGTCTGATGTTAGGGTCAGTGTCAATGTCTGATGTTGGGGTCACTGTCGATGTCTGATGTTGGGGGTCACTGTCGATGTCTGATGTTGGGGGTCAATGTCTGATGTTGGGGTCACTGTCCATGTCTGATGTTGGGGTCCCTGTCGATGTCTGATCTTGAGGTCACTGACGATTTCTGATGTTGGGGTCACTGTCGATGTCTGATATTGGGGGTCAATGTCTGATGTTAGGGTCACTGTCAATGTCTGATGTTGGGGTCACTGTCGATGTCTGATGTTGGGGGTCACTGTCGATGTCTGATGTTGGGGGTCAATGTCTGATGTTGGGGTCACTGTCCATGTCTGATGTTGGGGTCCCTGTCGATATCTGATCTTGAGGTCACTGACGATTTCTGATGTTGGGGTCACTGTCGATGTCTGATATTGGGGTCACTGTCGATGTCTGATGTTGGGGTCACTGTCGATATCTGATGTTGGGGCCCCTGTCGATGTCTGATGTTGGGGTCACTGTCGATGTCTGATGTTGGGGTCACTGTCAATGTCTGATGTTGGGGCCCCTGTCGATGTCTGATGTTGGGGTCACTGTCGATGTCTGATGTTGGGGGACAATGTCTGATGTTAGGGGGTCCCAGTCGTTGTTTGATGCAGGGGGTCGATGTCTGATCTCTGATGTTGGGGTCACTGTCGATGTCCGATGTCTGATGTTGGGGTCACGATCAATGTCTGATGTTGGGGTCACTGTCGATGTCGGATGTTGGGGTCACTGTCGATGTCTGATGTTGGGGTCACTTTCAATGTCTGATGTTGGGGTCACTGTCGATGTCTGATGTTGGGGTCACTGTCAATGTCTGATGTTGGGGGGGCCCTTGTCGATGTCTGATGTTGGGGTCACAGTCGATGTCTGATGTTGGGGTCACTGTCGATGTCTGATGTTGGGGACCCTGTCGATGTCTGATGTTGGGGTCACTGTCGATGTCTGATGTGGGGGTCACTGTCGATGTCTGATGTTGGGGTCCCTGTCGATGTCTGATGTTTGGGTCACTGTCGATGTCTGATGTTTGGGGGCCCCTGTCGATGTCTGATGTTGGGGTCACTGTCGATGTCTGATGTTGGGGTCCCCTGTCGATGTCTGATGTTGGGGTCACTGTCGATGTCTGATGTTGGGGGTCACTGTCGATGTCTGATGTTGGGGGTCACTGTCGATGTCTGATGTTGGGGTCACTGTCAATGTCTGATGTTGGGGTGACTGTCAATGTCTGATGTTGGGGTCCCTGTCGATGTCTGATGTTGGAGGTCGCTCTCAATGTCTGATGTTGGGGTCACTGTCAATGTCTGATGTTGGGGTCACTGTGGATGTCTGATGTTGGGGTCACTGTCAATGTCTGATGTTGCGGCCCCTGTCGAGGTCTGATGTTGGGGGTCACTGTCGATGTGTGATGTTGGGGGTCAATGTCTGATGTTAGGGTCACTGTCAATGTCTGATGTTGGGGTCACTGTCGATGTCTGATGTTGGGGGTCAGTGTCGATGTCTGATGTTGGGGGTCAATGTCTGATGTTGGGGTCACTGTCCATGTCTGATGTTGGGGTCCCTGTCGATGTCTGATCTTGAGATCACTAACGATTTCTGATGTTGGGGTCACTGTCGATGTCTGATATTGGGGGTCAATGTCTGATGTTAGGGTCACTGTCAATGTCTGAAGTTGGGGTCACTGTCGATGTCTGATGTTGGGGGTCACTTTCGATGTCTGATGTTGGAGGTCAATGTCTGATGTTGGGGTCACTGTCGATGTCTGATGTTGGGGGTCACTGTCGATGTCTGATGTTGGGGGTCAATGTCGGATGTTCGGGTCACTGTCGATGTCTGATGCTGGGGTCACTATCGATGTCTGATGTTGGGGTCACTGTCGATGTCTGATGTTGGGGGTCACTATCGATGTCTGATGTTGGGGGGCCCCTGTCGATGTCTGATGTTGGGGGTCACAGTCGATCTCTGATGTTGGGGTCACTGTCGATGTCTGATGTTGGGGTCACTGTCAATGTCTGATGTTGGGGTCACTGTCAATGTCTGATGTTGGGGTCACTGTCAATATCTGATGTTGGGGTCACTGTCGATGTCTGTTGTTCGGGTCACTGTCAATGTCTGATGTTGCGGTCACTGTCGATGTCTGATGTTGGAGGTCGCTCTCAATGTCTGATGTTGGGGTCACTGTCAATGTCTGATGTTGGGGTCACTGTGGATGTCTGATGTTGGGGTCACTGTCAATGTCTGATGTTGCGGCCCCTGTCGATGTCTGATGTTGGGGTCACTGTCGATGTCTGATGTTGCGGGTCAATGTCTGATGTTGGGGTCACTGTCGATGTCTGATGTTGGGGTCACTGTCGATGTCTGATGTTGGGGTCACTGGCGATGTCTGATGTTGGGGGTCACTGTCGATGTCTGATGTTGGGGGTCAATGTCTGATGTTAGGGTCAGTGTCAATGTCTGATGTTGGGGTCACTGTCGATGTCTGATGTTGGGGGTCACTGTCGATGTCTGATGTTGGGGGTCAATGTCTGATGTTGGGGTCACTGTCCATGTCTGATGTTGGGGTCCCTGTCGATGTCTGATCTTGAGGTCACTGACGATTTCTGATGTTGGGGTCACTGTCGATGTCTGATATTGGGGGTCAATGTCTGATGTTAGGGTCACTGTCAATGTCTGATGTTGGGGTCACTGTCGATGTCTGATGTTGGGGGTCACTGTCGATGTCTGATGTTGGGGGTCAATGTCTGATGTTGGGGTCACTGTCCATGTCTGATGTTGGGGTCCCTGTCGATATCTGATCTTGAGGTCACTGACGATTTCTGATGTTGGGGTCACTGTCGATGTCTGATATTGGGGTCACTGTCGATGTCTGATGTTGGGGTCACTGTCGATATCTGATGTTGGGGCCCCTGTCGATGTCTGATGTTGGGGTCACTGTCGATGTCTGATGTTGGGGTCACTGTCAATGTCTGATGTTGGGGCCCCTGTCGATGTCTGATGTTGGGGTCACTGTCGATGTCTGATGTTGGGGGACAATGTCTGATGTTAGGGGGTCCCAGTCGTTGTTTGATGCAGGGGGTCGATGTCTGATCTCTGATGTTGGGGTCACTGTCGATGTCCGATGTCTGATGTTGGGGTCACGATCAATGTCTGATGTTGGGGTCACTGTCGATGTCGGATGTTGGGGTCACTGTCGATGTCTGATGTTGGGGTCACTTTCAATGTCTGATGTTGGGGTCACTGTCGATGTCTGATGTTGGGGTCACTGTCAATGTCTGATGTTGGGGGGGCCCTTGTCGATGTCTGATGTTGGGGTCACAGTCGATGTCTGATGTTGGGGTCACTGTCGATGTCTGATGTTGGGGACCCTGTCGATGTCTGATGTTGGGGTCACTGTCGATGTCTGATGTGGGGGTCACTGTCGATGTCTGATGTTGGGGTCCCTGTCGATGTCTGATGTTTGGGTCACTGTCGATGTCTGATGTTTGGGGGCCCCTGTCGATGTCTGATGTTGGGGTCACTGTCGATGTCTGATGTTGGGGTCCCCTGTCGATGTCTGATGTTGGGGTCACTGTCGATGTCTGATGTTGGGGGTCACTGTCGATGTCTGATGTTGGGGGTCACTGTCGATGTCTGATGTTGGGGTCACTGTCAATGTCTGATGTTGGGGTCACTGTCAATGTCTGATGTTGGGGTCACTGTCGATGTCTGATGTTGGGGGTCACTTTCGATGTCTGATGTTGGAGGTCAATGTCTGATGTTGGGGTCACTGTCGATGTCTGATGTTGGGGGTCACTGTCGATGTCTGATGTTGGGGGTCAATGTCGGATGTTCGGGTCACTGTCGATGTCTAATGCTGGGGTCACTATCGATGTCTGATGTTGGGGTCACTGTCGATGTCTGATGTTGGGGTCACGATCAATGTCTGATGTTGGGGTCACTGTCGATGTCGGATGTTGGGGTCACTGTCGATGTCTGATGTTGGGGTCACTTTCAATGTCTGATGTTGGGGTCACTGTCGATGTCTGATGTTGGGGTCACTGTCAATGTCTGATGTTGGGGGGGCCCTTGTCGATGTCTGATGTTGGGGTCACAGTCGATGTCTGATGTTGGGGTCACTGTCGATGTCTGATGTTGGGGACCCTGTCGATGTCTGATGTTGGGGTCACTGTCGATGTCTGATGTGGGGGTCACTGTCGATGTCTGATGTTGGGGTCCCTGTCGATGTCTGATGTTTGGGTCACTGTCGATGTCTGATGTTTGGGGGCCCCTGTCGATGTCTGATGTTGGGGTCACTGTCGATGTCTGATGTTGGGGTCCCCTGTCGATGTCTGATGTTGGGGTCACTGTCGATGTCTGATGTTGGGGGTCACTGTCGATGTCTGATGTTGGGGGTCACTGTCGATGTCTGATGTTGGGGTCACTGTCAATGTCTGATGTTGGGGTCACTGTCAATGTCTGATGTTGGGGTCACTGTCGATGTCTGATGTTGGGGGTCACTTTCGATGTCTGATGTTGGAGGTCAATGTCTGATGTTGGGGTCACTGTCGATGTCTGATGTTGGGGGTCACTGTCGATGTCTGATGTTGGGGGTCAATGTCGGATGTTCGGGTCACTGTCGATGTCTAATGCTGGGGTCACTATCGATGTCTGATGTTGGGGTCACTGTCGATGTCTGATGTTGGGGGTCACTGTCGATGTCTGATGTTGGGGGGCCCCTGTCGATGTCTGATGTTGGGGGTCACAGGCGATCTCTGATGTTGGGGTCACTGTCGATGTCTGATGTTGGGGTCACTGTCAATGTCTGATGTTGGGGTCACTGTCAATGTCTGATGTTGGGGTCACTGTCAATATCTGATGTTGGGGTCACTGTCGATGTCTGTTGTTAGGGTCACTGTCAATGTCTGATGTTGCGGTCACAGTCGATGTCTGATGTTGGAGGTCGCTCTCAATGTCTGATGTTGGGGTCACTGTCAATGTCTGATGTTGGGGTCACTGTGGATGTCTGATGTTGGGGTCACTGTCAATGTCTGATGTTGCGGCCCCTGTCGATGTCAGATGTTGGGGTCACTGTCGATGTCTGATGTTGGGGGTCAATGTCTGATGTTGGGTTCACTGTCAATGTCTGATGTTGGGGTCACTGTCGATGTCTGATGTTGTGGTCACTGTCGATGTCTGATGTTGGGGTCACTGGCGATGTCTGATGTTGGGGGTCACTGTCGATGTCTGATGTTGGGGGTCAATGTCTGATGTTAGGGTCAGTGTCAATGTCTGATGTTGGGGTCACTGTCGATGTCTGATGTTGGGGGTCACTGTCGATGTCTGATGTTGGGGGTCAATGTCTGATTTTGGGGTCACTGTCCATGTCTGATGTTGGGGTCCCTGTCGATGTCTGATCTTGAGGTCACTGACGATTTCTGATGTTGGGGTCACTGTCGATGTCTGATATTGGGGTCACTGTCGATGTCTGATGTTGGGGGTCACTGTCGATATCTGATGTTGGGGCCCCTGTCGATGTCTGATGTTGGGGTCACTGTCGATGTCTGATGTTGGGGTCACTCTCAATGTCTGATGTTGGGGTCCCTGTCGATGTCTGATGTTGGGGTCACTGTCGATGTCTGATGTTGGGGTCACTGTTGATGTCTGATGTTGGGGGTCACTGTCGATGTCTGATGTTGGGGTCACTGTCGATGTCTGATGTTGGGGTCACTGTCGATGTCTGATATTGGGGTCACTGTCGATGTCTGATGTTGGGGTCACTGTCGATGTCTGATGTTGGGGGTCAATGTCTGATGTTGAGGGATCCCTGTCGATGTCTGATGTTGGGGTCACTGTCAATGTCTGATGTTGAGATCACTGACGATGTCTGATATTGGGGTCACTGTCACTGTCTGATGTTGTGGGTAACTGTCGATGTCTGATGTTGGGGTCACTGTCAATGTCTGATGTTGGGGTCACTGTTGATGTCTGACGTTGGGGTCACTGTCGATGTCTGATGTTGGGGACACTGTCGATGTCTGATGTTGGGGTCACTGTCAATGTCTGATGTTGGGGTCACTCTCGATGTTTGATGCTGGGGTCACGGTCGATGTCTGATGTTGGGGGTCACTGTCGATGTCTGATGTTGGGGGTCACTGTCGATGTCTGATGTTGGGGTCACTGTCTATGTCTGATGTTGGAGGTCGCTCTCAATGTCTGATATTGGGGTCACTGTCAATGTCTGATGTTGCGGTCACTGTCGATGTCTGATGTTGGGGTCACTGTCAATGTCTGATGTTGGGGCCCCTGTCGATGTCTGATGTTGGGGTCACTGTCGATGTCTGATGTTGGGGGACAATGTCTGATGTTAGGGGGTCCCAGTCGATGTTTGATGCTGGGGGTCGATGTCTGATCTCTGATGTTGGGGTCACTGTCGATGTCCGATGTCTGATGTTGGGGTCACGATCAATGTCTGATGTTGGGGTCACTGTCGATGTCTGATGTTGGGGTCACTGTCGATGTCTGATGTTGGGGTCACTTTCAATGTCTGATGTTGGGGTCACTGTCGATGTCTGATGTTGGGGTCACTGTCAAGGTCTGATGTTGGGGGTGCCCTTGTCGATGTCTGATGTTGGGGATCACAGTCGATGTCTGATGTTGGGGTCACTGTCGATGTCTGATGTTGGGGACCCTGTCGATGTCTGATGTTGGGGTCACTGTCGATGTCTGATGTTGGGGTCACTGTCGATGTCTGATGTTGGGGTCACTGTCGATGTCTGATGTTGGGGGACAATGTCTGATGTTAGGGGGTCCCAGTCGATGTTTGATGCTGGGGGTCGATGTCTGATCTCTGATGTTGGGGTCACTGTCGATGTCCGATGTCTGATGTTGGGGTCACGATCAATGTCTGATGTTGGGGTCACTGTCGATGTCTGATGTTGGGGTCACTGTCGATGTCTGATGTTGGGGTCACTTTCAATGTCTGATGTTGGGGTCACTGTCGATGTCTGTTGTTAGGGTCACTGTCAATGTCTGATGTTGCGGTCACAGTCGATGTCTGATGTTGGAGGTCGCTCTCAATGTCTGATGTTGGGGTCACTGTCAATGTCTGATGTTGGGGTCACTGTGGATGTCTGATGTTGGGGTCACTGTCAATGTCTGATGTTGCGGCCCCTGTCGATGTCTGATGTTGGGGTCACTGTCGATGTCTGATGTTGGGGGTCAATGTCTGATGTTGGGTTCACTGTCAATGTCTGATGTTGGGGTCACTGTCGATGTCTGATGTTGTGGTCACTGTCGATGTCTGATGTTGGGGTCACTGGCGATGTCTGATGTTGGGGGTCACTGTCGATGTCTGATGTTGGGGGTCAATGTCTGATGTTAGGGTCAGTGTCAATGTCTGATGTTGGGGTCACTGTCGATGTCTGATGTTGGGGGTCACTGTCGATGTCTGATGTTGGGGGTCAATGTCTGATTTTGGGGTCACTGTCCATGTCTGATGTTGGGGTCCCTGTCGATGTCTGATCTTGAGGTCACTGACGATTTCTGATGTTGGGGTCACTGTCGATGTCTGATATTGGGGTCACTGTCGATGTCTGATGTTGGGGGTCACTGTCGATATCTGATGTTGGGGCCCCTGTCGATGTCTGATGTTGGGGTCACTGTCGATGTCTGATGTTGGGGTCACTCTCAATGTCTGATGTTGGGGTCCCTGTCGATGTCTGATGTTGGGGTCACTGTCGATGTCTGATGTTGGGGTCACTGTTGATGTCTGATGTTGGGGGTCACTGTCGATGTCTGATGTTGGGGTCACTGTCGATGTCTGATGTTGGGGTCACTGTCGATGTCTGATATTGGGGTCACTGTCGATGTCTGATGTTGGGGTCACTGTCGATGTCTGATGTTGGGGGTCAATGTCTGATGTTGAGGGATCCCTGTCGATGTCTGATGTTGGGGTCACTGTCAATGTCTGATGTTGAGATCACTGACGATGTCTGATATTGGGGTCACTGTCACTGTCTGATGTTGTGGGTAACTGTCGATGTCTGATGTTGGGGTCACTGTCAATGTCTGATGTTGGGGTCACTGTTGATGTCTGACGTTGGGGTCACTGTCGATGTCTGATGTTGGGGACACTGTCGATGTCTGATGTTGGGGTCACTGTCAATGTCTGATGTTGGGGTCACTCTCGATGTTTGATGCTGGGGTCACGGTCGATGTCTGATGTTGGGGGTCACTGTCGATGTCTGATGTTGGGGGTCACTGTCGATGTCTGATGTTGGGGTCACTGTCTATGTCTGATGTTGGAGGTCGCTCTCAATGTCTGATATTGGGGTCACTGTCAATGTCTGATGTTGCGGTCACTGTCGATGTCTGATGTTGGGGTCACTGTCAATGTCTGATGTTGGGGCCCCTGTCGATGTCTGATGTTGGGGTCACTGTCGATGTCTGATGTTGGGGGACAATGTCTGATGTTAGGGGGTCCCAGTCGATGTTTGATGCTGGGGGTCGATGTCTGATCTCTGATGTTGGGGTCACTGTCGATGTCCGATGTCTGATGTTGGGGTCACGATCAATGTCTGATGTTGGGGTCACTGTCGATGTCTGATGTTGGGGTCACTGTCGATGTCTGATGTTGGGGTCACTTTCAATGTCTGATGTTGGGGTCACTGTCGATGTCTGATGTTGGGGTCACTGTCAAGGTCTGATGTTGGGGGTGCCCTTGTCGATGTCTGATGTTGGGGATCACAGTCGATGTCTGATGTTGGGGTCACTGTCGATGTCTGATGTTGGGGACCCTGTCGATGTCTGATGTTGGGGTCACTGTCGATGTCTGATGTTGGGGTCACTGTCGATGTCTGATGTTGGGGTCACGGTCGATGTCAGATGTTTGGGGGCCCCTGTCGATGTCTGATGTTGGGGTCACTGTCGATGTCTGATGTTGGGGGTCACTGTCGATGTCTGATGTTGGGGGTCACTGTCGATGTCTGATGTTGGGGTCACTGTCAATGTCTGATGTTGGGGTCACTGTCAATGTCTGATGTTGGGGTCACTGTCGATGTCTGATGTTGGGGGTCACTTTCGATGTCTGATGTTGGAGGTCAATGTCTGATGTTGGGGTCACTGTCGATGTCTGATGTTGGGGGTCACTGTCGAATGTCTGATGTTGGGGGTCAATGTCGGATGTTCGGGTCACTGTCGATGTCTGATGCTGGGGTCACTATCGATGTCTGATGTTGGGGTCACTGTCGATGTCTGATGTTGGGGGTCACTGTCGATGTCTGATGTTGGGGGGCCCCTGTCGATGTCTGATGTTGGGGGTCACAGTCGATGTCTGATGTTGGGGTCACTGTCAATGTCTGATGTTGGGGTCACTGTCAATGTCTGATGTTGGGGTCACTGTCAATATCTGATGTTGGGGTCACTGTCGATGTCTGTTGTTAGGGTCACTGTCGATGTCTGATGTTGGGGTCACTGTGGATGTCTGATGTTGGGGTCACTGTCAATGTCTGATGTTGCAGCCCCTGTCGATGTCTGATGTTGGGGTCACTGTCGATGTCTGATGTTGGGGGTCAATGTCTGATGTTGGGGTCACTGTCGATGTCTGATGTTGGGGTCACTGTCGATGTCTGATGTTGGGGCCACTGGCGATGTCTGATGTTGGGGGTCACTGTCGATGTCTGATGTTGGGGGTCAATGTCTGATGTTTGGGTCACTGTCAATGTCTGATGTTGGGGTCACTGTCGATGTCTGATGTTGGGGGTCACTGTCGATGTCTGATGTTGGGGTCACTGTCGATGTCTGATGTTGGGGTCACTGTCGATGTCTGATGTTAGGGTCACTGTCAATGTCTGATGTTGGAGGTCGCTCTCAATGTCTGATATTGGGGTCACTGCCAATGTCTGATGTTGCGGTCACTGTCGATGTCTGATGTTGGGGTCAATGTCTGATGTTGGGGCACCTGTCGATGTCTGATGTTGGGGGACAATGTCTGATGTTAGGGGGTCCCAGTCGATGTGTGATGTTGGGGGTCGATGTCTGATCTCTGATGTTGGGGTCACTGTCGATGTCCGATGTCTGATGTTGGGGTCACGATCAATGCCTGATTTTGGGGTCACTGTCGATGTCTGATGTTGGGGTCACTGTCGATGTCTGATGTTGGGGTCACTGTCAATGTCTAATGTTGGGGTCACTGTCGATGTCTGATGTTGGGGTCATTGTCGATGTCTGATGTTGGGGTCACTGTCGATGTCTAATGTTGTGCTCCCTGTCGATGTCTGCTGTTTGGGTCACTGTCGATGTCTGATGCTTGGGGGCCCCTGTCGATGTCTGATGTTGTGGTCACTGTCGATGTCTGATGTTGGGGGGCCCCTGTCGATGTCTGATGTTGGGGGTCACTGTCGATGTCTGATGTTGGGGGTCACTGTCGATGTCTGATGTTGGAGTTCAATGTCTGATGTTGGGGTCACTGTCGATGTCTGATGTTGGGGGTCACTGTCGATGTCTGATGTTGGGGGTCAAATGTCTGATGTTCGGGTCACTGTCGATGTCTGATGCTGGGGTCACTGTCGATGTCTGATGTTGGGGTCACTGTCGATGTCTGATGTTGGGGGTCACTGTCGATGTCTGATGTTAGGGGGGCCCCTGTCGATGTCTGATGTTGGGGGTCACAGTCGATCTCTGATGTTGGGGTCACTGTCGATGTCTGATTTTGAGGGGTCCCTGTCGATATCTGATGTTGGGGTCACTGTCGATGTCTGATGTTGGGGTCACTGTCTATGTCTGATGTTGGGGTCACTGTCAATGTCTGATGTTGGGGTCACTGTCAATGTCTGATATTGGGGTCACTGTCAAAGTCTGATGTTGTGGTCACTGTCAATGTCTGATGTTGGGGTCACCGTCGATGTCTGATGTTGTGGTCACTGTCGATGTCTGATGTTGGGGGCCCCTGTCGATGTCTGATGTTGGTGTCACTGTCAATGTCTGATGTTGGGGTTCGATATCGGACGTCTGATGTTGGTGTCACTGTCGATGTCTGATGTTGGAGGGCCCCTGTCGATGACTGATGTTGGGGTCACTGTCAATGTCTGATGTAGGGGTCACTGTCGATGTCTGATGTTGGGGGGGCCCTGTCGATGTCTGATGTTGGTGGGGCCCTGTCAATATCTGATGTTGGGGGGGCCCCTGTCGATGTATGATGTTGGGGTCACTGTCGATATCTGATGTTGGGGTCACTGTCAATGTCTGATGTTGGGGGGGCCCCTGTCGATGTTTGATGTTGGGGGGCCCCAGTCAAAGTCTGATGTTGGGGTCACTGTCAATGTCTGATGTTGGGGTCACTGTCGATATCTGATTTTGGGGTCACTGTCGATGTCTGATGTTGGGGTCCCTATCGATGTCTGATGTTGGGGTCACTGTCGATGTCTCATGTTAGGGTGTCACTGTCGATGTCTGATGTTGGGGGTCAATGTCTGATGTTGGGGGTCACTCTCGATGTCTGATGTTGGGGTCACTGTCAATGTCTGATGTTGGGGTCACTTCCGATGTCTGATGTTGGGGACACTGTCAATGTCTGATGTTGGGGTCACTGTCGATTTCTGATGTTGGAGTCACTGTCAATGTCTGATGTTGGGGTCACTGTCGATGTCTGATGTTGGGGTCACTGTCGATGTCTGATGTTGGGATCACTGTCGATGTCTGATGTTGGGGTCACTGTCGATGTCTGATGTTGGGGGTCACTGTCGATGTCTGATGTTGGGGTCACTGTCAATGTCTGATGTTGGGGTCACTGTCGATGTCTGATGTTGGGGTCACTGTCAATGTCTGATGTTGGGGTCACTGTCGATGTCTGATGTTGGGGGGGCCCCTGTCGATGTCTGATGTTGGGGTCACTGTCGATGTCTGATGTTGGGGTCACTGTCGATGTCTGATGTTGGGGTCACTGTCGATGTCTGATGTTGGGGGGTCCCTGTCGATGTCTGATGTTGGGGTCACTGTCGATGTCTGATGTTGGGGGGGTCCCTGTCGAAGTGTGATGTTGGGTTCACTGTCGATGTCTGATGTTGGGGTCACTGTCAATGTCTGATGTTGGGGTGACTGTCAATGTCTGATGTTGGGGTCCCTGTCGATGTCTGATGTTGGGTTCACTGTCGATGTCTGATGTTGGGGTCACTGTCGATGTCTGATGTTGGGGTCACTGTCAATGTCTGATGTTGGGGTCACTGTCAATGTCTGATGTTGGGGTCACTGCCGATGTCTGATGTTGGGGGTCGATGTCTGATGTTGGGGTCACTGTCGATGTCTTATGTTGGGGTCACTGTCGATGTCTGATGTTGGGGGGTCCCTGTCGATGTCTGATGTTGGGGTCACAGTCGATGTCTGATGTTGGGGTCCCTGTCGAAGTCTGATGTTTGGGTCACTGTCGATGTCTGATGCTTGGGGGCCCCTGTCGATGTCTGATGTTGTGGTCACTGTCGATGTCTGATGTTGGGGGGCCCCTGTCGATGTCTGATGTTGGGGGTCACTGTCGATGTCTGATGTTGGTGGTCACTGTCGATATCTGATGTTGGGGTCACTGTCAATGTCTGATGCTGGGGTCACTGTCGATGTCTGATGTTGGGGTCACTGTCGATGTCTGATGTTGGGGGTCACTGTCGATGTCTGATGTTGGGGTCACTGTCAATGTCTGATGTTGGGGTTACTGTCGATATCTGATGTTGGAGGTCAATGTCTGATGTTGGGGTCACTGTCGATGTCTGATTTTGGGGGTCACTGTCGATGTCTGATGTTGGGGGTCAATGTCTGATGCTGGGGTCACTGTCGATGTCTGATGTTGGGGTCACTGTCGATGTCTGATGTTGGGGTCACTGTCGATGTCTGATGTTAGGGGGGCCCCTGTCGATGTCTGATGTTGGGGGTCACAGTCGATCTCTGATGTTGGGGGTCGATATCGGACGTCTGATGTTGGGGTCACTGTCGATGTCTGATGTTGGAGGGCCCCTGTCGATGACTGATGTTGGGGTCATTGTCAATGTCTGGTGTTGGTGTCACTGTCGATGTCTGATGTTGGGGGGGCCCTGTCGTTGTCTGATGTTGGTGGGGCCCTGTCAATATCTGATGTTGGTGTCACTGTCAATGTCTGATGTTGGGGGTCGATATCGGACGTCTGATGTTGGGGTCACTGTCGATGTCTGATGTTGGAGGGCCCCTGTCGATGACTGATGTTGGGGTCATTGTCAATGTCTGGTGTTGGGGTCACTGTCGATGTCTGATGTTGGGGGGGCCCTGTCGTTGTCTGATGTTGGTGGGGCCCTGTCAATATCTGATGTTGGGGGGGCCCCTGTCGATGTCTGATGTTGGGGTCACTGTCGCTATCTGATGTTGGGGTCACTGTCAATGTCTGATGTTGGGGGGGCCCCTGTCGATGTTTGATGTTGGGGGGCCCCTGTCGAAGTCTGATGTTGGGGTCACTGTCAATGTCTGATGTTGGGGTCACTGTCGATGTCTGATGTTGGGGGGCCCCTGTCGATGTGTGATGTTGGGGGGTCACTGTCGATGTCTAATGTTGGGGTCACTGTCGATGTCTGATGTTGGGGTCCCTATCGATGTCTGATGTTGGGGTCACTGTCGATGTCTGATGTTGGGGGGTCACTGTCGATGTCTGATGTTGGGGGTCAATGTCTGATGTTGGGGGTCACTCTCGATGTATGATGTTGGGGTCACTGTCAATGTCTGATGTTGGGGTCACTGCCGATGTCTGATGTCGGGGACACTGTCATTGTCTGATGTTGGGGTCACTGTCGATGTCTGATGTTGGGGTCACTGTCAATGTCTGATGTTGGGGTCACTGTCGATGTCTGATGTTGGGGTCACTGTCGATGTCTGATGTTGGGGTCACTGTCGATGTCTGATGTTGGGGTCACTGTCGATGTCTGATGTTGGGGGTCATTGTCTGATGTTTGGGGTCACTGTCGATGTCTGATGTTGGGTTCACTGTCAATGTCTGATGTTGGGGTCACTGTCGATGTCTGATGTTGGGTTCACTGTCAATGTCTGATGTTGGGGTCACTGTCGATGTCTGATGTTGGGGTCACTGTCGATGTCTGATGTTGGGGTCACTGTCGACGACTGATGTTTGGGGTCAATGTCAGATGTTGGGGGGTTCCTATCGATGTCTGATGTTGGGGGTCAATGTCTGATGTTGGGGGCACTGTCGATGTCTGATGTTGGGGTCACTGTCGATGTCTGATGTTGGGGTCACTGTCGATGTCTGATGTTGGGGGTCAATGTCTGATGTTTGCGGTCACTGTCGATGTCTGATGTTGGGTTCACTGTCAATGTCTGATGTTGGGGTCACTGTCGATGTCTGATGTTGGGGTCACTGTCAATGTCTGATGTTGGGGTCACTGTCGATGTCTGATGTTGGGGGGGCCCCTGTCGATGTCTGATGTTGGGGTCACTGTCGATGTCTGATTTTGGGGTCACTGTCGATGTCTGATGTTGGGGTCACTCTCGATGTCTGATGTTGGGGGGTCCCTGTCGATGTCTGATGATGGGGTCACTGTCGATGTCTGATGTTGGGGGGGTCCCTGTCGATGTCTGATGTTGGGGTCACTGTCGATGTCTGATGTTGGGGTCACTGTCAATGTCTGATGTTGGGGTGACTGTCAATGTCTGATGTTGGGGTCCCTGTCGATGTCTGATGTTGGGGTCACTGTCGATGTCTGATGTTGGGGTCACTGTCGATGTCTGATGTTGGGGTCACTGACAATGTCTGATGTTGGTGTCACTGTCAATATCTGATGTTGGGGTCACTGTCAATGTCTGATGTTGGGGTCACTGCCGATGTCTGATGTTGGGGGTCAATGTCTGATGTTGGGGGCACTGTCGATGTCTGATGTTGGGGTCACTGTCGATGTCTGATGTTGGGGTCACTGTCGATGTCTGATGTTGGGGGTCACTATCGATGTCTGATGTTGGGGTCACTGTCGATGTCTGATGTTGGGGTCACTGTCGATGTCTGATGTTGGGGTCACTGTCGACGACTGATGTTGGGGGTCAATGTCAGATGTTGGGGGGTTCCTGTCGATGTGTGATGTTGGGGGTCAATGTCTGATATTGGGGAGACTGTCGACGTCTGATTTTGGGGTAACTATCAATGTCTGATGTTGGGGGGTCCCTGTCGATGTCTGATGTTGGGGTCACTGTCGATGTCTGATGTTGGGGGTCAATGTCTGATGTTGGGGTCACTGTCCATGTCTGATGTTGGGGTCCCTGTCGATGTCTGATCTTGAGGTCACTGACGATTTCTGATGTTGGGGTCACTGTCGATGTCTGATGTTGGGGTCACTGTCGATGTCTGATGTTGGGGGTCACTGTCGATATCTGATGTTGGGGCCCCTGTCGATGTCTGATGTTGGGGTCACTGTCGATGTCTAATGTTGGGGTCACTCTCAATGTCTGATGTTGGGGTCCCTGTCGATGTCTGATGTTGGGATCACTGTCGATGTCTGATGTTGGGGTCACTGTTGATGTCTGATGTTGGGGGTCACTGTCGATGTCTGATGTTGGGGTCACTGTCGATGTCTGATGTTGGGGTCACTGTCGATGTCTGATATTGGGGTCACTGTCGATGTCTGATGTTGGGGTCACTGTCGATGTCTGATGTTGGGGGTCAATGTCTGATGTTGAGGGATCCCTGTCGATGTCTGATGTTGGGGTCACTGTCAATGTCTGATGTTGAGATCACTGACGATGTCTGATACTGGGGTCACTGTCACTGTCTGATGTTGTGGGTAACTGTCGATGTCTGATGTTGGGGTCACTGTCAATGTCTGATGTTGGGGTCACTGTTGATGTCTGACGTTGGGGTCACTGTCGATGTCTGATGTTGGGGACACTGTCGATGTCTGATGTTGGGGTCACTGTCAATGTCTGATGTTGGGGTCACTCTCGATGTTTGATGCTGGGGTCACTGTCGATGTCTGATGTTGGGGGTCACTGTCGATGTCTGATGTTGAGGGTCACTGTCGATGTCTGATGTTGGGGTCACTGTCTATGTCTGATGTTGGGGTCACTGTCGATGTCTGATGTTGGGGTCACTGTCAATGTCTGATGTTGGAGGTCGCTTTCAATGTCTGATATTGGGGTCACTGTCAATGTCTGATTTTGCGGTCACTGTCGATGTCTGATATTGGGGTCACTGTCAATGTCTGATGTTGGGGCCCCTGTCGATGTCTGAAGTTGGGGTCACTCTCGATGTCTGATGTTGGGGGACAATGTCTGATGTCAGGGGGTCCCAGTCGATGTTTGATGATGGGGGTCGATGTCTGATCTCTGATGTTGGGGTCACTGTCGATGTCCGATGTCTGATGTTGGGGTCACGATCAATGTCTGATGTTGGGGTCACTGTCGATGTCTGATGTTGCGGTCACTGTCGATGTCTGATGTTGGGGTCACTTTCAATGTCTGATGTTGGGGTCACTGTCGATGTCTGATGTTGGGGTCACTGTCAATGTCTGATGTTGGGGGGGCCCTTGTCGATGTCTGATGTTGGGGATCACAGTCGATGTCTGATGTTGGGGTCACTATCGATGTCTGATGTTGGGGACCCTGTCGATGTCTGATGTTGGGGTCACTGTCGATGTCTGATGTTGGGGTCACTGTCGATGTCTGATGTTGGGGTCCCTGTCAATGTCTGATGTTTGGGTCACTGTCGATGTCTGATGTTTGTGGGCCCCTGTCGATGTCTGATGTTGGGGTCACTGTCGATGTCTGATGTTGGGGGGCCCCTGTCGATGTCTGATGTTGAGGTCACTGTCGATGTCTGATGTTGGGGGTCACTGTCGATGTCTGATGTTGGGGGTCACTGTCGATGTCTGATGTTGGGGTCACTGTCAATGTCTGATGTTGGGGTCACTGTCAATGTCTGATGTTGGGGTCACTGTCGATGTCTGATGTTGGGGGTCACTTTCGATGTCTGATGTTGGAGGTCAATGTCTGATGTTGGGGTCACTGTCGATGTCTGATATTGGGGGTCACTGTCGATGTCTGATGTTGGGGGTCAATGTCGGATGTTCGGGTCACTGTCGATGTCTGATGCTGGGGTCACTATCGATGTCTAATGTTGGGGTCACTGTCGATGTCTGATGTTGGGGGTCACTGTCGATGTCAGATGTTGGGGGGCCCCTGTCGATGTCTGATGTTGGGGGTCACAGTCGATCTCTGATGTTGGGGTCACTGTCGATGTCTGATGTTGGGGTCACTGTCAATGTCTGATGTTGGGGTCACTTTCAATGTCTGATGTTGGGGTCACTGTCAATATCTGATGTTGGGTTCACTGTCGATGTCTGTTGTTCGGGTCACTGTCAATGTCTGATGTTGGGGTCACTGTCGATGGCTGATGTTGGAGGTCGCTCTCAATGTCTGATGTTGGGGTCACTGTCAATGTCTGATGTTGGGGTCACTGTGGATGTCTGATGTTGGGGTCACTGTCAATGTCTGATGTTGCGGCCCCTGTCGATGTATGATGTTGGGGTCACTGTCGAAGTCTGATGTTGGGGGTCAATGTCTGATGTTGGGGTCACTCTCAATGTCTGATGTTGGGGTCACTGTCGATGTCTGATGTTGGGGTCACTGTCAATGTCTGATGTTGGGGTCACTTTCGATGTCTGATGTTGGGGTCACTGTCGATGTCTGATGTTGGGGTCCCTGTCGATGTCTGATGTTTGTGTCACTGTCGATGTCTGATGCTTGGGGGCCCCTGTCGATGTCTGATGTTGTGGCCACAGTCGATGTCTGATGTTGGGGGGCCCCTGTCGATGTCTGATATTGGGGGTCACTGTCGATGTCTGATGTTGGGGGTCACTGTCGATGTCTGATGTTGGGGTCACTGTCAATGTCTGATGTTGGGGTCACTCTCAATGTCTGATGTTGGGGTCACTGTCGATGTCTGATGTTGGGGGTCACTGTCGATGCCTGATGTTTGAGGTCAATGTCTGATGTTGGGGTCACTGTCGATGTCTGATGTTGGGGGTCACTGTCGATGTCTGATGTTGGGGGTCAATGTCTGATGTTCGGGTCACTGTCGATGTCTGATGCTGGGGTCACTGTCGATGTCTGATGTTGGGGTCACTGTCGATGTCTGATGTTGGGGGTCACTGTCGATGTCTGATTTTGAGGGGTCCCTGTCGATGTCTGATGTTGGGGTCACTGTCGATGTCTGATGTTGGGGTCACTGTCTATGTCTGATGTTGGGGTCACTGTCAATGTCTGATGTTGGGGTCACTGTCAATCTCTGATGTTGGGGTCACTGTCAAAGTCTGATGTTGTGGTCACTGTCAATGTCTGATGTTGGGGTCACTGTCGATGTCTGATGTTGGGGTCACTGTCGATGTCTGATGTTGGGGGCCCCTGTCGATGTCTGATGTTGGTGTCACTGTCAATGTCTGATATTGGGGGTCGATATCGGACGTCTGATGTTGGGGTCACTGTCGATGTCTGATGTTGGAGGGCCCCTGTCGATGACTGATGTTGGGGTCACTGTCAATGTCTGATATAGGGGTCACTGTCGATGTCTGATGTTGGGGGGGCCCTGTCGATGTCTGATGTTGGTGGGGCCCTGTCAATATCTGATGTTGGGCGGGCCCCTGTCGATGTCTGATGTTGGGGTCACTGTCGATATCTGATGTTGGGGTCACTGTCAATGTCTGATTTTGCGGGGATCCCTGTCGATGTTTGATGTTGGGGGGCCCCTGTCAAAGTCTGATGTTGGGGTCACTGTCAATGTCTGATGTTGGGGTCACTGTAGATGTCTGATGTTGGGGGGGCCCTGTCGATGTCTGATGTTGGGGGGGCCCTGTCAATATCTGATGTTGGGGGGGCCCCTGTCGATGTCTGATGTTGGGGACACTGTCAATGTCTGATGTTGGGGTCACTGTCGATGTCTGATGTTGGGGTCACTGTCAATGTCTGATGTTGGGGTCACTGTCGATGTCTGATGTTGGGGTCACTGTCGATGTCTGATGTTGGGGTCACTGTCGATGTCTGATGTTGGGGTCACTGTCGATGTCTGATGTTGGGGGTCAATGTCTGATGTTTGGGGTCACTGTCGATGTCTGATGTTGGGTTCACTGTCAATGTCTGATGTTGGGGTCACTGTCGATGTCTGATGTTGGGGTCACTGTCAATGTCTGATGTTGGGGTCACTGTCGATGTCTGATGTTGGGGGGGCCCCTGTCGATGTCTGATGTTGGGGTCACTGTCGATGTCTGATTTTGGGGTCACTGTCGATGTCTGATGTTGGGGTCACTGTCGATGTCTGATGTTGGGGGGTCCCTGTCGATGTCTGATGATGGGGTCACTGTCGATGTCTGATGTTGGGGGGGTCCCTGTCGATGTCTGATGTTGGGGTCACTGTCGATGTCTGATGTTGGGGTCACTGTCAATGTCTGATGTTGGGGTGACTGTCAATGTCTGATGTTGGGGTCCCTGTCGATGTCTGATGTTGGGGTCACTGTCGATGTCTGATGTTGGGGTCACTGTCGATGTCTGATGTTGGGGTCACTGTCAATGTCTGATGTTGGTGTCACTGTCAATATCTGATGTTGGGGTCACTGTCAATGTCTGATGTTGGGGTCACTGCCGATGTCTGATGTTGGGGGTCAATGTCTGATGTTGGGGGCACTGTCGATGTCTGATGTTGGGGTCACTGTCGATGTCTGATGTTGGGGTCACTTTCGATGTCTGATGTTGGGGGTCACTATCGATGTCTGATGTTGGGGTCACTGTCGATGTCTGATGTTGGGGTCACTGTCGATGTCTGATGTTGGGGTCACTGTCGACGACTGATGTTTGGGGTCAATGTCAGATGTTGGGGGGTTCCTATCGATGTCTGATGTTGGGGGTCAATGTCTGATGTTGGGGGCACTGTCGATGTCTGATGTTGGGGTCACTGTCGATGTCTGATGTTGGGGTCACTGTCGATGTCTGATGTTGGGGGTCAATGTCTGATGTTTGCGGTCACTGTCGATGTCTGATGTTGGGTTCACTGTCAATGTCTGATGTTGGGGTCACTGTCGATGTCTGATGTTGGGGTCACTGTCAATGTCTGATGTTGGGGTCACTGTCGATGTCTGATGTTGGGGGGGCCCCTGTCGATGTCTGATGTTGGGGTCACTGTCGATGTCTGATTTTGGGGTCACTGTCGATGTCTGATGTTGGGGTCACTCTCGATGTCTGATGTTGGGGGGTCCCTGTCGATGTCTGATGATGGGGTCACTGTCGATGTCTGATGTTGGGGGGGTCCCTGTCGATGTCTGATGTTGGGGTCACTGTCGATGTCTGATGTTGGGGTCACTGTCAATGTCTGATGTTGGGGTGACTGTCAATGTCTGATGTTGGGGTCCCTGTCGATGTCTGATGTTGGGGTCACTGTCGATGTCTGATGTTGGGGTCACTGTCGATGTCTGATGTTGGGGTCACTGACAATGTCTGATGTTGGTGTCACTGTCAATATCTGATGTTGGGGTCACTGTCAATGTCTGATGTTGGGGTCACTGCCGATGTCTGATGTTGGGGGTCAATGTCTGATGTTGGGGGCACTGTCGATGTCTGATGTTGGGGTCACTGTCGATGTCTGATGTTGGGGTCACTGTCGATGTCTGATGTTGGGGGTCACTATCGATGTCTGATGTTGGGGTCACTGTCGATGTCTGATGTTGGGGTCACTGTCGATGTCTGATGTTGGGGTCACTGTCGACGACTGATGTTGGGGGTCAATGTCAGATGTTGGGGGGTTCCTGTCGATGTGTGATGTTGGGAGTCAATGTCTGATATTGGGGAGACTGTCGACGTCTGATTTTGGGGTAACTATCAATGTCTGATGTTGGGGGGTCCCTGTCGATGTCTGATGTTGGGGTCACTGTCGATGTCTGATGTTGGGGGTCAATGTCTGATGTTGGGGTCACTGTCCATGTCTGATGTTGGGGTCCCTGTCGATGTCTGATCTTGAGGTCACTGACGATTTCTGATGTTGGGGTCACTGTCGATGTCTGATGTTGGGGTCACTGTCGATGTCTGATGTTGGGGGTCACTGTCGATATCTGATGTTGGGGCCCCTGTCGATGTCTGATGTTGGGGTCACTGTCGATGTCTAATGTTGGGGTCACTCTCAATGTCTGATGTTGGGGTCCCTGTCGATGTCTGATGTTGGGGTCACTGTCGATGTCTGATGTTGGGGTCACTGTTGATGTCTGATGTTGGGGGTCACTGTCGATGTCTGATGTTGGGGTCACTGTCGATGTCTGATGTTGGGGTCACTGTCGATGTCTGATATTGGGGTCACTGTCGATGTCTGATGTTGGGGTCACTGTCGATGTCTGATGTTGGGGGTCAATGTCTGATGTTGAGGGATCCCTGTCGATGTCTGATGTTGGGGTCACTGTCAATGTCTGATGTTGAGATCACTGACGATGTCTGATACTGGGGTCACTGTCACTGTCTGATGTTGTGGGTAACTGTCGATGTCTGATGTTGGGGTCACTGTCAATGTCTGATGTTGGGGTCACTGTTGATGTCTGACGTTGGGGTCACTGTCGATGTCTGATGTTGGGGACACTGTCGATGTCTGATGTTGGGGTCACTGTCAATGTCTGATGTTGGGGTCACTCTCGATGTTTGATGCTGGGGTCACTGTCGATGTCTGATGTTGGGGGTCACTGTCGATGTCTGATGTTGAGGGTCACTGTCGATGTCTGATGTTGGGGTCACTGTCTATGTCTGATGTTGGGGTCACTGTCGATGTCTGATGTTGGGGTCACTGTCAATGTCTGATGTTGGAGGTCGCTTTCAATGTCTGATATTGGGGTCACTGTCAATGTCTGATTTTGCGGTCACTGTCGATGTCTGATATTGGGGTCACTGTCAATGTCTGATGTTGGGGCCCCTGTCGATGTCTGAAGTTGGGGCCACTCTCGATGTCTGATGTTGGGGGACAATGTCTGATGTCAGGGGGTCCCAGTCGATGTTTGATGATGGGGGTCGATGTCTGATCTCTGATGTTGGGGTCAATGTCGATGTCCGATGTCTGATGTTGGGGTCACGATCAATGTCTGATGTTGGGGTCACTGTCGATGTCTGATGTTGCGGTCACTGTCGATGTCTGATGTTGGGGTCACTTTCAATGTCTGATGTTGGGGTCACTGTCGATGTCTGATGTTGGGGTCACTGTCAATGTCTGATGTTGGGGGGGCCCTTGTCGATGTCTGATGTTGGGGATCACAGTCGATGTCTGATGTTGGGGTCACTATCGATGTCTGATGTTGGGGACCCTGTCGATGTCTGATGTTGGGGTCACTGTCGATGTCTGATGTTGGGGTCACTGTCGATGTCTGATGTTGGGGTCCCTGTCAATGTCTGATGTTTGGGTCACTGTCGATGTCTGATGTTTGGGGGCCCCTGTCGATGTCTGATGTTGGGGTCACTGTCGATGTCTGATGTTGGGGGGCCCCTGTCGATGTCTGATGTTGAGGTCACTGTCGATGTCTGATGTTGGGGGTCACTGTCGATGTCTGATGTTGGGGGTCACTGTCGATGTCTGATGTTGGGGTCACTGTCAATGTCTGATGTTGGGGTCACTGTCAATGTCTGATGTTGGGGTCACTGTCGATGTCTGATGTTGGGGGTCACTTTCGATGTCTGATGTTGGAGGTCAATGTCTGATGTTGGGGTCACTGTCGATGTCTGATATTGGGGGTCACTGTCGATGTCTGATGTTGGGGGTCACTGTCGGATGTTCGGGTCACTGTCGATGTCTGATGCTGGGGTCACTATCGATGTCTAATGTTGGGGTCACTGTCGATGTCTGATGTTGGGGGTCACTGTCGATGTCAGATGTTGGGGGGCCCCTGTCGATGTCTGATGTTGGGGGTCACAGTCGATCTCTGATGTTGGGGTCACTGTCGATGTCTGATGTTGGGGTCACTGTCAATGTCTGATGTTGGGGTCACTGTCAATGTCTGATGTTGGGGTCACTGTCAATATCTGATGTTGGGTTCACTGTCGATGTCTGTTGTTCGGGTCACTGTCAATGTCTGATGTTGGGGTCACTGTCGATGGCTGATGTTGGAGGTCGCTCTCAATGTCTGATGTTGGGGTCACTGTCAATGTCTGATGTTGGGGTCACTGTGGATGTCTGATGTTGGGGTCACTGTCAATGTCTGATGTTGCGGCCCCTGTCGATGTATGATGTTGGGGTCACTGTCGAAGTCTGATGTTGGGGGTCAATGTCTGATGTTGGGGTCACTGTCAATGTCTGATGTTGGGGTCACTGTCGATGTCTGATGTTGGGGTCACTGTCAATGTCTGATGTTGGGGTCACTTTCGATGTCTGATGTTGGGGTCACTGTCGATGTCTGACGTTGGGGTCCCTGTCGATGTCTGATGTTTGTGTCACTGTCGATGTCTGATGCTTGGGGGCCCCTGTCGATGTCTGATGTTGTGGCCACAGTCGATGTCTGATGTTGGGGGGCCCCTGTCGATGTCTGATATTGGGGGTCACTGTCGATGTCTGATGTTGGGGGTCACTGTCGATGTCTGATGTTGGGGTCACTGTCAATGTCTGATGTTGGGGTCACTCTCAATGTCTGATGTTGGGGTCACTGTCGATGTCTGATGTTGGGGGTCACTGTCGATGCCTGATGTTTGAGGTCAATGTCTGATGTTGGGGTCACTGTCGATGTCTGATGTTGGGGGTCACTGTCGATGTCTGATGTTGGGGGTCAATGTCTGATGTTCGGGTCACTGTCGATGTCTGATGCTGGGGTCACTGTCGATGTCTGATGTTGGGGTCACTGTCGATGTCTGATGTTGGGGGTCACTGTCGATGTCTGATTTTGAGGGGTCCCTGTCGATGTCTGATGTTGGGGTCACTGTCGATGTCTGATGTTGGGGTCACTGTCTATGTCTGATGTTGGGGTCACTGTCAATGTCTGATGTTGGGGTCACTGTCAATCTCTGATGTTGGGGTCACTGTCAAAGTCTGATGTTGTGGTCACTGTCAATGTCTGATGTTGGGGTCACTGTCGATGTCTGATGTTGGGTTCACTGTCGATGTCTGATGTTGGGGGCCCCTGTCGATGTCTGATGTTGGTGTCACTGTCAATGTCTGATATTGGGTATCGATATCGGACGTCTGATGTTGGGGTCACTGTCGATGTCTGATGTTGGAGGGCCCCTGTCGATGACTGATGTTGGGGTCACTGTCAATGTCTGATATAGGGGTCACTGTCGATGTCTGATGTTGGGGGGGCCCTGTCGATGTCTGATGTTGGTGGGGCCCTGTCAATATCTGATGTTGGGCGGGCCCCTGTCGATGTCTGATGTTGGGGTCACTGTCGATATCTGATGTTGCGGTCACTGTCAATGTCTGATGTTGCGGGGACCCCTGTCGATGTTTGATGTTGGGGGGCCCCTGTCAAAGTCTGATGTTGGGGTCACTGTCAATGTCTGATGTTGTGGTCACTGTAGATGTCTGATGTTGGGGGGGCCCTGTCGATGTCTGATGTTGGGGGGGCCCTGTCAATATCTGATGTTGGGGGGGCCTCTGTCGATGTCTGATGTTGGGGTCACTGTCGATGTCTGATGTTGGGGTCACTGTCGATGTCTGATGTTGGGGTCACTGTCGATGTCTGATGTTGGGGTCCCTATCGATGTCTGATGTTGGGGTCACTGTCGATGTCTGATGTTGGGGGGTCACTGTCGATGTCTGATGTTGGGGGTCAATGTCTGATGTTGGGGGTCACTCTCGATGTATGATGTTGGGGTCACTGTCAATGTCTGATGTTGGGGTCACTGTCGATGTCTGATGTTGGGGACACTGTCAATGTCTGATGTTGGGGTCACTGTCGATGTCTGATGTTGGGGTCACTGTCGATGTCTGATGTTGGGGACACTGTCAATGTCTGATGTTGGGGTCACTGTCGATGTCTGATGTTGGGTTCACTGTCGATGTCTGATGTTGGGGTCACTGTCGATATCTGATGTTGGGGGTCAATGTCTGATGTTAGGGGGCACTGTCGATGTCTGATGTTGGGGTCACTGTCAATGTCTGATGTTGGGGTCACTGTCGATGTCTGATGTTGGGGTCACTGTCAATGTCTGATGTTGGGGTCACTGTCGATGTCTGATGTTGGGGGGGCCCCTGTCGATGTCTGATGTTGGGGTCACTGTCGATGTCTGATGTTGGGGTCACTGCCGATGTCTGATGTTGGGGACACTGTCAATGTCTGATGTTGGGGTCACTCTCAATGTCTGATGTTGGGGTCACTGTCAATGTCTGATGTTGGGGTCCCTGTCGATGTCTGATGTTGGGGTCAATGTCGATGTCTGATGTTGGTGTCACTGTCGATGTCTGATGTTGGGGTCACTCTCAATGTCTGATGTTGGGGTCACTGTCAATGTCTGATGTAGGGGTCACTGTCAATGTCTGATGTTGGGGTCACTGCCGATGTCTGAGGTTGGGGGTCAATGTCTGATGTTGGGGGCACTGTCGATGTCTGATGTTGGGGTCACTGTCGATGTCTGATGTTGGGGTCACTGTCGATGTCTGATGTTGGGGGTCACTATCGATGTCTGATGTTGGGGTCACTGTCGATGTCTGATGTTGGGGTCACTGTCGATGTCTGATGTTGGGGTCACTGTCGATGACTGATGTTGGAGGTCAATGTCTGATATTGGGGTGACTGTCGACGTCTGATTTTGGGGTAACTATCAATGTCTGATGTTGGGGTTCCCTGTCGATGTCTGATGTTGGGGTCACTGTCGATGTCTGATGTTGGGGGTCAATGTCTGATGTTGGGTTCACTGTCCATGTCTGATGTTGGGGTCCCTGTCGATGTCTGATCTTGAGGTCACTGACGATTTCTGATGTTGGGGTCACTGTCGATGTCTGATGTTGGGGTCACTGTCGATGTCTGATGTTGGGGTCACAGTCGATGTCTGATATTGGGGTCACTGTCGATGTCTGATGTTGGGGTCACTGTCGATGTCTGATGTTGGGGGTCAATGTCTGATGTTGAGGGATCCCTGTCGATGTCTGATGTTGGGGTCACTGTCGATGTCTGATGTTGGGGTCACTGTCGATGTCTGATGTTGGGGTCACTGTCAATGTCTGATGTTGGGATCACTGACGATGTCTGATGTTGGGGTCACTGTCACTGTCTGATGTTGTGGGTCACTGGCGATGTCTGATGTTGGGGTCACTGTCAATGTCTGATGTTGGGGTCACTGTTGATGTCTGACGTTGCGGTCACTGTCGATGTCTGATGTTGGGGACACTATTGATGTCTGATGTTGGGGTCACTGTCAATGTCTGATGTTGGGGTCACTCTCGATGTTTGATGTTGGGGTCACTGTCGATGTCTGATGTTGGGGGTCACTGTCGATGTCTGATGTTGGGGTTCACTGTCGATGTCTGATGTTGGGGTCACTGTCAATGTCTGATGTTGGGGTCACTGTCGATGTCTGATGTTGGGGTCACTGTCAATGTCTGATGTTGGAGGCCGCTCTCAATGTCTGATATTGGGGTCACTGTCAATGTCTGATGTTGCGGTCACTGACGATGTCTGATGTTGGGGGGGCCCCTGTCGATGTCTGATGTTGGGGGTCACAGTCGATGTCTGATGTTGGGGTCACTGTCGATGTTTGATGTTGGGGTCACTGTCAATGTCTGATGTTGGGGTCACTGTCGATGTCTGATGTTGGGGTCACTGTCGATGTCTGATGTTGGGGGGGCCCCTGTCGATGTCTGATATTGGGGGTCACTGTCGATGTCTGATGTTTGGGGGCCCCTGTCGATGTCTGATGTTGGCGGTCACTGTCGATGTCTGATGTTTGGGGGCCCCTGTCGATGTCTGATGTTGGGGTCACTGTCGATGTCTGATGTTGGGTGGCCCCTGTCGATGTCTGATGTTGGGGTCACTGTCGATGTCTGATGTTGGGGGTCACTGTCGATGTCTGATGTTGGGGGTCACTGTCGATGCCTGATGTTGGGGTCACTGTCAATGTCTGATGTTGGGGTCACTGTCAATGTCTGATGTTGGGGTCACTGTCGATGTCTGATGTTGGGGGTCACTGTCGATGTCTGATGTTGGAGGTCAATGTCTGATGTTGGGGTCACTGTCGATGTCTGATGTTGGGGGTCAATGTCGATGTCTGATTTTGAGGGTCAATGTCTGATGTTCGGGTCACTGTCGATGTCTGATGCTGGGGTCACTGTCGATGTCTGATGTTGGGGGTCACTGTCGATGTCTGATGTTGGGGGTCACTGTCGATGTCTGATGTTGGGGGGGCCCCTGTCGATGTCTGATGTTGGGGTCACTGTCGATGTCTGATGTTGGGGTCACTGTCTATGTCTGATGTTGTGGTCACTGTCGATGTCTGATGTTGGGGGTCACTGTCGATGTCTGATGTTGGGGGTCACTGTCGATGTCTGATGTTGGAGGGCCCCTGTCGATGACTGATGTTGAGGTCACTGTCGATGTCTGATGTTGGGGTCACTGTCAATGTCTGATGTTGGGGCCCCTGTCGATGTCTGATGTTGGGGTCACTGTCGATGTCCGATGTTGGGGGACAATGTCTGATGTTAGGGGGTCCCAGTCGATGTGTGATGTTGGGGGTCGATGTCTGGTCTCTGATGTTCGGGTCACTGTCGATGTCCGATGTCTGATGTTGGGGTCACGATCAATGTCTGATGTTGGGGTCACTGTCGATGTCTGATGTTGGGGTCACTTTCAATGTCTGATGTTGGGGTCACTGTCGATGTCTGATGTTGGGGTCACTGTCAATGTCTGATGTTGGGGGGGCCCCTGTCGATGTCTGATGTTGGGGTCACTTTCAATGTCTGATGTTGGGGTCACTGTCGATGTCTGATGTTGGGGTCACAGTCGATGTCTGATGTTGGGGTCACTGTCGATGTCTGATGTTGGGGCCCCTGTCGATGTCTGATGTTGGGGTCACTGTCGATGTCTGATGTTCGGGTCACTGTCGATGTCTGATGTTGGGGTCCCTGTCGATGTCTGATGTTTGGGTCACTGTCGATGTCTGATGTTGGGGTCACTGTCGATGTCTGATGTTGGGGTCACTGTCAATGTCTGATGTTGGAGGTCGCTCTCAATGTCTGATATTGGGGTCACTGTCAATGTCTGATGTTGCGGTCACTGTCGATGTCTGATGTTGGAGTCACTGTCAATGTCTGATGTTGGGGCCCCTGTCGATGTCTGATGTTGGGGTCACTGTCGATGTCTGATGTTGGGGTCACTGTCGATGTCTGATGTTGGGGTCACTGTCAATGTCTGATGTTGGGGTCACTGTCGATGTCTGATGTTGGGGTCACTGTCGATGTCTGATGTTGGGGGGGCCCCTGTCGATGTCTGATGTTGGGGGTCACTGTCGATGTCTGATGTTTGGGGGCCCCTGTCGATGTCTGATGTTGGGGGTCACTGTCGATGTCTGATGTTTGGGGGCCCCTGTCGATGTCTGATGTTGGGGTCACTGTCGATGTCTGATGTTGGGGGGCCCCTGTCGATGTCTGATGTTGGGGTCACTGTCGATGTCTGATGTTGGGGGTCACTGTCGATGTCTGATGTTGGGGGTCACTGTCGATGCCTGATGTTGGGGTCACTGTCAATGTCTGATGATGGGGTCACTTTCAATGTCTGATGTTGGGGTCACTGTCGATGTCTGATGTTGTGGGTCACTGTCGATGTCTGATGTTGGAGTTCAATGTCTGATGTTGGGGTCACTGTCGATGTCTGATGTTGGGGGTCAATGTCGATGTCTGATGTTGGGGGTCAATGTCTGATGTTGGGTTCACTGTCGATGTCTGATGTTGGGGGTCACTGTCGATGTCTGATGTTTGGGTGCCCCTGTCGATGTCTGATGTTGGGGTCACTGTCGATGTCTGATGTTGGGGGGCCCCTGTCGATGTCTGATGTTGGGGTCACTGTCGATGTCTGATGTTGGGGTCACTGTCAATGTCTGATGTTGGGGTCACTGTCAATGTCTGATGTTGGGGTCACTGTCGATGTCTGATGTTGGGGGTCACTGTCGATGTCTGATGTTGGAGGTCAATGTCTGATGTTGGGGTCACTGTCGATGTCTGATGTTGGGGGTCAATGTCGATGTCTGATTTTGAGGGTCAATGTCTGATGTTCGGGTCACTGTCGATGTCTGATGCTGGGGTCACTGTCGATGTCTGATGTTGGGGGTCACTGTCGATGTCTGATGTTGGGGGTCACTGTCGATGTCTGATGTTGGGGGGGCCCCTGTCGATGTCTGATGTTGGGGTCACTGTCGATGTCTGATGTTGGGGTCACTGTCTATGTCTGATGTTGTGGTCACTGTCGATGTCTGATGTTGGGGGTCACTGTCGATGTCTGATGTTGGGGGTCACTGTCGATGTCTGATGTTGGAGGGCCCCTGTCGATGACTGATGTTGAGGTCACTGTCGATGTCTGATGTTGGGGTCACTGTCAATGTCTGATGTTGGGGCCCCTGTCGATGTCTGATGTTGGGGTCACTGTCGATGTCCGATGTTGGGGGACAATGTCTGATGTTAGGGGGTCCCAGTCGATGTGTGATGTTGGGGGTTGATGTCTGGTCTCTGATGTTCGGGTCACTGTCGATGTCCGATGTCTGATGTTGGGGTCACGATCAATGTCTGATGTTGGGGTCACTGTCGATGTCTGATGTTGGGGTCACTTTCAATGTCTGATGTTGGGGTCACTGTCGATGTCTGATGTTGGGGTCACTGTCAATGTCTGATGTTGGGGGGGCCCCTGTCGATGTCTGATGTTGGGGTCACTTTCAATGTCTGATGTTGGGGTCACTGTCGATGTCTGATGTTGGGGTCACAGTCGATGTCTGATGTTGGGGTCACTGTCGATGTCTGATGTTGGGGCCCCTGTCGATGTCTGATGTTGGGGTCACTGTCGATGTCTGATGTTCGGGTCACTGTCGATGTCTGATGTTGGGGTCCCTGTCGATGTCTGATGTTTGGGTCACTGTCGATGTCTGATGTTGGGTTCACTGTCGATGTCTGATGTTGGGGTCACTGTCAATGTCTGATGTTGGAGGTCGCTCTCAATGTCTGATATTGGGGTCACTGTCAATGTCTGATGTTGCGGTCACTGTCGATGTCTGATGTTGGAGTCACTGTCAATGTCTGATGTTGGGGCCCCTGTCGATGTCTGATGTTGGGGTCACTGTCGATGTCTGATGTTGGGGTCACTGTCGATGTCTGATGTTGGGGTCACTGTCAATGTCTGATGTTGGGGTCACTGTCGATGTCTGATGTTGGGGTCACTGTCGATGTCTGATGTTGGGGGGGCCCCTGTCGATGTCTGATGTTGGGGGTCACTGTCGATGTCTGATGTTTGGGGGCCCCTGTCGATGTCTGATGTTGGGGGTCACTGTCGATGTCTGATGTTTGGGGGCCCCTGTCGATGTCTGATGTTGGGGTCACTGTCGATGTCTGATGTTGGGGGGCCCCTGTTGATGTCTGATGTTGGGGTCACTGTCGATGTCTGATGTTGGGGGTCACTGTCGATGTCTGATGTTGGGGGTCACTGTCGATGCCTGATGTTGGGGTCACTGTCAATGTCTGATGATGGGGTCACTGTCAATGTCTGATGTTGGGGTCACTGTCGATGTCTGATGTTGTGGGTCACTGTCGATGTCTGATGTTGGAGTTCAATGTCTGATGTTGGGGTCACTGTCGATGTCTGATGTTGGGGGTCAATGTCGATGTCTGATGTTGGGGGTCAATGTCTGATGTTCGGGTCACTGTCGATGTCTGATGCTGGGGTCACTGTCGATGTCTGATGTTGGGTTCACTGTCGATGTCTGATGTTGGGGGTCACTGTCGATGTCTGATGTTGGGGGGGCCCCTGTCGATGTCTGATGTTGGGGGTCACAGTCGATCTCTGAGGTTGGGGTCACTGTCGATGTCTGATTTTGCGGGGTCCCTTTCGCTGTCTGATGTTGGGGTCACTTTCGATGTCTGATGTTGGGGTCACTGTCTTTGTCTGATGTTGGGGTCACTGTCAATGTCTGATGTTGGGGTCACTGTCAATATCTGATGTTGGGGTCACTGTCAAAGTCTGATGTTGTGGTCACTGTCAATGTCTGATGTTGGGGTCACTGTCGATGTCTGATGTTGGGGTCACTGTCGATGTCTGATGTTGGGGGCCCCTGTCGATGTCTGATGTTGGTGTCACTGTCAATGTCTGATGTTGGGGGTCGATATCAGACGTCTGATGTTGGGGTCACTGTCGATGTCTGATGTTGGAGGGCCCCTGTCGATGACTGATGTTGAGGTTACTGTCAATGTCTGATGTTGGGGTCATTGTCGATGTCTGATGTTGGGGGGGCCCTGTCGATGTCTGAGGTTGGTGGGGCCCTGTCGAAGTCTTATATTGGGGTCACTGTCAATGTCTGATGTTGGGGTCACTGTCGATGTCTGATGTTGGGGAGGCCCTGTCGATGTCTGATGTTGGGGGGGCCCTGTCAATATCTGATGTTGGGGGGGGCCCCTGTCGATGTCTGATGTTGGGGTCACTGTCGATGTCTGATGTTGGGGTCACTGTCGATGTCTGATGTTGGGGTCACTGTCGATGTCTGATGTTGGGGTCCCTATCGATGTCTGATGTTGGGGTCACTGTCGATGTCTGATGTTGGGGGGTCACTGTCGATGTCTGATGTTGGGGTTCAATGTCTGATGTTGAGGGTCACTCTCGATGTATGATGTTGGGGTCACTGCCAATGTCTGATGTTAGGGTCACTGCCGATGTCTGATGTTGGGGACACTGTCAATGTCTGATGTTGCGGTCACTGTCGATGTCTGATGTTGGGGTCACTCTCAATGTCTGATGTTGGGGTCACTGTCGATGTCTGATGTTGGGGTCACTGTCGATGTCTGATGTTGGGGTCACTGTCGATGTCTGATGTTGGGGTCACTGTCGATGTCTGATGTTGGGGGTCAATGTCTGATGTTGGGGGTCACTGCCGATGTCTGATGTTGGGGTCAGAGTCAATGTCTGATGTTGGGGTCACTGTCGATGTCTGATGTTGGGGTCACTGTCAATGTCTGATGTTGGGGTCACTGTCGCTGTCTGATGTTGGGGGGGGCCCTGTCGATGTCTGACGTTGGGGTCACTGTCGATGTCTGATGTTGGGGTCACTGTCGATGTCTGATGTTGGGGTCACTGTCGATGTCTGATGTTGGGGGGTCCCTGTCGATGTCTGATGTTCGGGTCACTGTCAATGTCTGATGTTGGGGGTGTCCCTGTCGAAGTCTGATGTTGGGGTCACTGTCGATGTCTGATGATGGGGTCACTGTCAATGTCTGATGTTGGGGTCACTGTCAATGTCTGATGTTGGGGTCCCTGTCGATGTCTGATGTTGGGGTCACTGTCGATGTCTGATGTTGGGGTCACTGTCGATGTCTGATGTTGGGGTCACTGTCAATGTCTGATGTTGGGGTCTCTGTCAATGTCTGATGTTGGGGTCACTGCCGATGTCTGATGTTGGGGGTCAATGTCTGATGTTGGGGGCACTGTCGATGTCTGATGTTGGGGTCACTGTCGATGTCTGATGTTGGGTTCACTGTCGATGTCTGATGTTGGGAGTCACTATTGATGTCTGATGTTGGGGTCACTGTCGATGTCTGATGTTGGGGTCACTGTCGATGTCTGATGTTGGGGTCACTGTCGATGACTGATGTTGGGGGTCAATGTCAGATGTTGGGGGGTTCCTGTCGATGTGTGATGTTGGGGGTCAATGTCTGATATTGGGGTGACTGTCGACGTCTGATTTTGGGGTAACTATCAATGTCTGATGTTGGGGGGTCCCTGTCGATGTCTGATGTTGGGGTCACTGTCGATGTCTGATGTTGGGGGTCAATGTCTGATGTTGGGGTCACTGTCCATGTCTGATGTTGGGGTCCCTGTCGATGTCTGATCTTGAGGTCACTGACGATTTCTGATGTTGGGGCCCCTGTCGATGTCTGATGTTGGGGTCACTGTAGAAGTCTGATGTTGGGGTCACTGTCAATGTCTGATGTTAGGGTCCCTGTCGATGTCTGATGTTGGGGGTCACAGTCGATGTCTGATGTTGGGGTCACTGTCGATGTTTGATGTTGGGGTCACTGTCAATGTCTGATGTTGGGGTCACTGTCGATGTCTGATGTTGGGGTCACTGTCGATGTCTGATGTTGGGGGGGCCCCTGTCGATGTCTGATATTGGGGGTCACTGTCGATGTCTGATGTTTGGGGGCCCCTGTCGATGTCTGATGTTGGGGGTCACTGTCGATGTCTGATGTTTGGGGGCCCCTGTCGATGTCTGATGTTGGGGTCACTGTCGATGTCTGATGTTAGGGGGCCCCTGTCGATGTCTGATGTTGGGGTCACTGTCGATGTCTGATGTTGGGGGTCACTGTCGATGTCTGATGTTGGGGGTCACTGTCGATGTCTGATGTTGGGGTCACTGTCAATGTCTGATGTTGGGGTCACTGTCAATGTCTGATGTTGGGGTCACTGTCGATGTCTGATGTTGGGGGTCACTGTCGATGTCTGATGTTGGAGGTCAATGTCTGATGTTGGGGTCACTGTCGATGTCTGATGTTGGGGGTCAATGTCGATGTCTGATTTTGGGGGTCAATGTCTGATGTTCGGGTCACTGTCGATGTCTGATGCTGGGGTCACTGTCGATGTCTGATGTTGGGGGTCACTGTCGATGTCTGATGTTGGGGGTCACTGTCGATGTCTGATGTTGGGGGGGCCCCTGTCGATGTCTGATGTTGGGGTCACTTTCGATGTCTGATGTTGGGGTCACTGTCTATGTCTGATGTTGTGGTCACTGTCGATGTCTGATGTTGGGGGTCACTGTCGATGTCTGATGTTGGGGGTCACTGTCGATGTCTGATGTTGGAGGGCCCCTGTCGATGACTGATGTTGAGGTCACTGTCGATGTCTGATGTTGGGGTCACTGTCAATGTCTGATGTTGGGGCCCCTGTCGATGTCTGATGTTGGGGTCACTGTCGATGTCTGATGTTGGGGGACAATGTCTGATGTTAGGGGGTCCCAGTCGATGTGTGATGTTGGGGCTCGATGTCTGATCTCTGATGTTGGGGTCACTGTCGATGTCCGATGTCTGATGTTGGGGTCACGATCAATGTCTGATGTTGGGGTCACTGTCGATGTCTGATGTTGGGGTCACTGTCGATGTCTGATGTTGGGGTCACTGTCAATGTCTGATGTTGGGGTCACTGTCGATGTCTGATGTTGGGGTCACTGTCGATGTCTGATGTTGGGGGGGCCCCTGTCGATGTCTGATGTTCGGGGTCACTGTCGATGTCTGATGTTGGGGTCACTGTCAATGTCTGATGTTGGGGTCACTGTCGATGTCTGATGTTGGGGTCACTGTCGATGTCTGATGTTGGGGGGGCCCCTGTCGATGTCTGATATTGGGGGTCACTGTCGATGTCTGATGTTTGGGGGCCCCTGTCGATGTCTGATGTTGGGGTCACTGTCGATGTCTGATGTTTGGGGGCCCCTGTCGATGTCTGATGTTGGGGTCACTGTCGATTTCTGATGTTGGGGGGCCCCTGTCGATGTCTGATGTTGGGGTCACTGTCGATGTCTGATGTTGGGGGTCACTGTCGATGTCTGATGTTGGGGGTCACTGTCGATGTCTGATGTTGGGGTCACTGTCAATGTCTGATGTTGGGGTCACTGTCAATGTCTGATGTTGGGGTCACTGTCGATGTCTGATGTTGGGGGTCACTGTCGATGTCTGATGTTGGAGGTCAATGTCTGATGTTGGGGTCACTGTCGATGTCTGATGTTGGGGGTCAATGTCGATGTCTGATTTTGGGGGTCAATGTCTGATGTTCGGGTCACTGTCGATGTCTGATGCTGGGGTCACTGTCGATGTCTGATGTTGGGGGTCACTGTCGATGTCTGATGTTGGGGGTCACTGTCGATGTCTGATGTTGGGGGGGCCACTGTCGATGTCTGATGTTGGGGGTCACTGTCGATGTCTGATGTTGGAGGGCCCCTGTCGATGACTGATGTTGAGGTCACTGTCGATGTCTGATGTTGGGGTCACTGTCAATGTCTGATGTTGGGGCCCCTGTCGATGTCTGATGTTGGGGTCACTGTCGATGTCCGATGTTGGGGGACAATGTCTGATGTTAGGGGGTCCCAGTCGATGTGTGATGTTGGGGGTCGATGTCTGGTCTCTGATGTTCGGGTCACTGTCGATGTCCGATGTCTGATGTTGGGGTCACGATCAATGTCTGATGTTGGGGTCACTGTCGATGTCTGATGTTGGGGTCACTTTCAATGTCTGATGTTGGGGTCACTGTCGATGTCTGATGTTGGGGTCACTGTCAATGTCTGATGTTGGGGGGGCCCCTGTCGATGTCTGATGTTGGGGTCACTTTCAATGTCTGATGTTGGGGTCACTGTCGATGTCTGATGTTGGGGTCACAGTCGATGTCTGATGTTGGGGTCCCTGTCGATGTCTGATGTTGGGGCCCCTGTCGATGTCTGATGTTGGGGTCACTGTCGATGTCTGATGTTGGGGTCACTGTCAATGTCTGATGTTGGAGGTCGCTCTCAATGTCTGATATTGGGGTCACTGTCAATGTCTGATGTTGCGGTCACTGTCGATGTCTGATGTTGGAGTCACTGTCAATGTCTGATGTTGGGGCCCCTGTCGATGTCTGATGTTGGGGTCACTGTCGATGTCTGATGTTGGGGTCACTGTCGATGTCTGATGTTGGGGTCACTGTCAATGTCTGATGTTGGGGTCACTGTCGATGTCTGATGTTGGGGTCACAGTCGATGTCTGATGTTGGGGGGGCCCCTGTCGATGTCTGATGTTGGGGGTCACTGTCGATGTCTGATGTTTGGGGGCCCCTGTCGATGTCTGATGTTGGGGGTCACTGTCGATGTCTGATGTTTGGGGGCCCCTGTCGATGTCTGATGTTGGGGTCACTGTCGATGTCTGATGTTGGGGGGCCCCTGTCGATGTCTGATGTTGGGGTCACTGTCGATGTCTGATGTTGGGGGTCACTGTCGATGTCTGATGTTGGGGGTTACTGTCGATGCCTGATGTTGGGGTCACTGTCAATGTCTGATGATGGGGTCACTGTCAATGTCAGATGTTGGGGTCACTGTCGATGTCTGATGTTGGGGGTCACTGTCGATGTCTGATGTTGGAGTTCAATGTCTGATGTTGGGGTCACTGTCGATGTCTGATGTTGGGGGTCAATGTCGATGTCTGATGTTGGGGGTCAATGTCTGATGTTCGGGTCACTGTCGATGTCTGATGCTGGGGTCACTGTCGATGTCTGATGTTGGGTTCACTGTCGATGTCTGATGTTGGGGGTCACTGTCGATGTCTGATGTTGGGGGGGCCCCTGTCGATGTCTGATGTTGGGGGTCACAGTCGATCTCTGATGTTGGGGTCACTGTCGATGTCTGATTTTGCGGGGTCCCTTTCGCTGTCTGGTGTTGGGGTCACTTTCGATGTCTGATGTTGGGGTCACTGTCTTTGTCTGATGTTGGGGTCACTGTCAATGTCTGATGTTGGGGTCACTGTCAATGTCTGATGTTGGGGTCACTGTCAAAGTCTGATGTTGTGGTCACTGTCAATGTCTGATGTTGGGGTCACTGTCGATGTCTGATGTTGGGGTCACTGTCGATGTCTGATGTTGGGGGCCCCTGTCGATGTCTGATGTTGGTGTCACTGTCAATGTCTGATGTTGGGGGTCGATATCAGACGTCTGATGTTGGGGTCGCTGTCGATGTCTGATGTTGGAGGGCCCCTGTCGATGACTGATGTTGAGGTTACTGTCAATGTCTGATGTTGGGGTCACTGTCGATGTCTGATGTTGGGGGTGCCCTGTCGATGTCTGAGGTTGGTGGGGCCCTGTCGAAGTCTTATATTGGGGTCACTGTCAATGTCTGATGTTGGGGTCACTGTCGATGTCTGATGTTGGGGTTACTGTCAATGTCTGATGTTGGGGTCACTGTCAATGTCTGATGTTGGGGGTCACTGTCGATGTCTGATGTTGGGGTCACTGTCGATGTCGGATGTTGGGGTCACTCTCGATATCTGATATTGGGGTCACTGTCTATGTCTGATGTTGGGGTCACTGTCGATGTCTGATGTTGGGGGTCAATGTTGATGTCTGACGTTGGGGTCACTGTCGATGTCTGATGTTGGGGACACTATCGATGTCTGATGTTGGGGTCACTGTCAATGTCTGATGTTGGGGTCACTCTCGATGTTTGATGTTGGGGTCACTGTCGATGTCTGATGTTGGGGGTCACTGTCGATGTCTGATGTTGGGGGTCACTGTCGATGTCTGATGTTGGGGTCACAGTCGATGTCTGATGTTGGGGTCACTGTCGATGTCTGATGTTGGGGTCACTGTCAATGTCTGATGTTGGAGGTCGCTCTCAATGTCTGATATTGGGGTCACTGTCAATGTCTGAAGTTGCGGTCACTGTCGATGTCTGATGTTGGGGTCACTGTCAATGTCTGATGTTTGGGCCCCTGTCGATGTCTGATGTTGGGGTCACTGTCGATGTCTGATGTTGGGGGACAATGTCTGATGTTAGGGGGTCCCAGTCGATGTGTGATGTTGGGGGTCGTTGTCTGATCTCTGATGTTGGGGTCACTGTCGATGTCCGATGTCTGATGTTGGGGTCACTTTCAAAATCTGATGTTGGGGTCACTGTCGATGTCTGATGTTGGGGTCACTGTCAATGTCTGATGTTGGGGGGGCCCCTGTCGATGTCTGTTGTTGGAGGTCACAGTCGATGTCTGATGTTGGGGTCACTGTCGATGTCTGATGTTGGGGCCCCTGTCGATGTCTAATGTTGGGGTCACTGTCGATGTCTGATGTTGGGGTCACTGTCGATGTCTGATGTTGGGGTCCCTGTCGATGTCTGATGTTGGGGTCACTGTCGAAGTCTGATGTTTGGGGGCCACTGTCGATGTCTGATGTTGGGGTCACTGTCGATGTCTGATGTTGGGGGGCCCCTGTCGATGTCTGATGTTGGGGTCACTGTCGATGTCTGATGTTGGGGGTCACTGTCGATGTCTGATGTTGGGGGTCACTGTCGATGTCTGATGTTGGGGTCACTGTCAATGTCTGATGTTGGGGTCACTGTCAATGTCTGATGTTGGGGGTCACTGTCGATGTCTGATGTTGGAGGTCAATGTCTGATGTTGGGGTCACTGTCGATGTCTGATGTTGGGGGTCACTGTCGATGTCTGATGTTGGGGGTCGATGTCTGATGTTGGGGTCACTGTCGATGTCTGATGTTGGGGGTCACTGTCGATGTCTGATGTTGGGGGGCCCCTGTCGATGTCTGATGTTGGGGGTCACAGTCGATCTCTGATGTTGGGGTCACTGTCGATGTCTGATGTTGGGGTCACTGTCAATGTCTGATGTTGGGGTCACTGTCAATATCTGATGTTGGTGTCACTGTCGATGTCTGTTGTTAGGGTCACTGTCAATATCTGATGTTGGGGTCACTGTCGATGTCTGATGTTGCAGGTCGCTCTCAATGTCTGATGTTGGGGTCACTGTCAATGTCTGATGTTGGGGTCACTGTTGATGTCTGATGTTGGGGTCACTGTCAATGTCTGATGGTGCGGCCCCTGTCGATGTCTGATGTTGCGGTCACTGTCGATGTCTGATGTTGGGGGTCAATGTCTGAAGTTGGGGGGTTCCCTGTCGATGTGTGATTTTGGGGTTCGATGTCTGATCTCTGATGTTGGGGTCACTGTCGATGTCCGATGTCTGATGTTGGGGTCATTGTCGATGTCTGATGTTGCGGTCACTGTCGATGTCTGATGTTGGGGTCACTGTCGATGTCTGATGTTGGGGTCACTGTCAATGTCTGATGTTGGTGTCACTGTCGATGTCTGATGTTGGGGTCACTGTCGATGTCTGATGTTGGGGGGGCCCCTGTCGATGTCTGATGTTGGGGTCACTGTCGATGTCTGATGTTGGGGTCACTGTCGATGTCTGATGTTGGGGTCCCTGTCGATGTCTGATGTAGGGGTCACTGTCGATGTCTGATGTTTGGGGGCCCCTGTCGATGTATGATGTTGGGGTCACTGTCGATGTCTGATGTTGGGGGGCCCCTGTCGATGTCTGATGTTGGGGGTCACTGTCGATGTCTGATGTTGGGGTCACTGTCAATGTCTGATGTTGGCGTCACTGTCAATGTCTGATGTTGGGGTCACTGTCGATGTCTGTTGTTGGGGGTCACTGTCGATGTCTGATGTTGGGGGTCAATGTCTGTTGCTGGGGTCACTGTCAATGTCTGATGTTGGGGTCACTGTCGATGTCTGATGTTGTGGTCACTGTCAATGTCTGATGTTGGGGTCACTGTCAATGTCTGATGTTGGGGTCACTGTCAATGTCTGATGTTGGGTTCACTGTCGATGTCTGATAATGTGGTAACTGTTAATGTCTGATGTTGGGGTCACTGTCGATGTCTGATGTTGGGGTCACTGTCGATGTCTGATGTTGGGGTCACTGTCGATGTTTGATGTTGGGGTCACTGTCAATGTCTGATGTTGAGGGGTCCCTGTCCATGTCTGATGTTGGGGTCACTGTCGATGTCTGATTTTGGGGTCACTGTCAATGTCTGATGTTGGGTTCACTGTCAATGTCTGATGTTGGGGTCACTGTCAAAGTCTGATGTTGGGGTCACTGTCGATGTCTGATTTTGGGGTCACTGTCAATGTCTGATGTTGGGTTCACTGTCAATGTCTGATGTTGGGGTCACTGTCGATGTCTGATGTTTGGGTCACTGTCGATGTCTGATGTTGTGGTCACTGTCAGTGTCTGATGTTGGGGTCACTGTCAATGTCTGATGTTGGGGTGACTGTCGATGTCTGATGTTGCGGGCCCCTGCCCCTGTCGATGTCTGATGTTGGGGTCACTGTCGATGTCTGATGTTGGGGTCACTGTCGATGTCTGATGTTGGGGTCACTGTCGATGTCTGATGTTGGGGTCACTCTCAATGTCTGATGTTGCGGGGTCCCTGTCGATGTCTGATGTTGGGGTCACTGTCGATGTCTGATGTTGGGGTCACTGTCGATGTCTGATGTTGGGGTCACTGTCGATGTCTGATGTTGGGGGCCCCTCTCGATGTCTGATGTTGGGGTCACTGTCAATGTCTGATGTTGGGGTCACTGTCCATGTCTGATGTTGGGGTCACTGTCAATATCTGATGTTGGGTCACTGTCGATGTCTGATGTTGGGGTCACTGTCAATGTCTGATGTTGGGGTCACTGTAAATGTCTGATGTTGGGGTCACTGTCGATGTCTGATGTTGGGGTCACTCTCAATGTCTGATGTTGGCGTCACTGTCAATGTCTGATGTTGGGGTGACTGTCGAAGTCTGATGTTGGGGTCACTGTCAATGTCTGATGTTGGGGTCAATGTAAATGTCTGATGTTGGGGTCACTGTCGATGTCTGTTGTTGGGGTCACTGTAGATGTCTGATGTTGGGGTCACTCTCAATGTCTGATGTTGGGGTCACTGTCAATGTCTGATGTTGGGGTGACTGTCGATGTCTGATGTTGGGGGCCCCTGTCAATGTCTGATGTTGGTGTCACTGTCAATGTCTGATGTTGGGGTCACTGTCAATGTCTGATGTTGAGGTCACTGTCGATGTCTGATGTTGGGGGTCAATGTCTGATGTTGGGGTCACTGTCGATGTCTGATGTTGGGGTCACTGTCAATGTCTGATGTTGGGGTCACTGTCGATGTCTGTTGTTGGGGCTCAATGTCAGATGTTGGGGGGTTCCTGCCGATGTGTGATGTTCGGGGTCAATGTCTGATATTGGGGTGACTGTCGATGTCTGATGTTGGGATCACTGTCGATGTCTGATGTTGGGGTCACTGTCGATGTCTGATGTTGGGGTCACTCTCCATGTCTGATGTTGGGGTCCCTGTCGATGTCTGATGTAGGGGTCACTGTCGATGTCTGATGTTGGGGTCACTGTCGATGTCTGATGTTGGGGGTCACTGTCGATGTCTGATGTTGGCGCCCCTGTCGATGTCAGATGTTGGGGTCACTGTCGATGTCTGATGTTGGGGTCACTGACAATTTCTGATGTTGGGGTCACTGTCAATATCTGATGTTGGGGTCACTGTCGATGTCTGATGTTGGGGTCACGGTCAATGTCTGATGATGGGGCGCGTGTTCGATGTCTGATGTTGGGTCACTGTCGATGTCTGGGTCACTGTCGATGTCTGATGTTGGGGGTCAATGTCTGATGTTGGGGGGTCCCTGTCGATGTGTGATGTTGGGGGTCGATGTCTGATGTCTGATGTTGGGGTCACTTTCGATGTCCGATGTCTGATGTTGGGGTCACTGTCAATGTCTGATGTTGGGGTCACTGTCGATGTCTGATGTTGGGGTCACTGTCGATGTCTGATGTTGGGGTCACTGTCAATATCTGATGTTGGGGTCACTGTCCATGTCTGATGTTGGGGTCACTGTCGATGTCTGATGTTGGGGAGGCCCCTGTCAATGTCTGATGTTGGGGGTCACTGTCGATGTCTGATGTTGGGGTCACTTTCGATGTCTGATGTTGGGGTCACTGTCGATTTCTGATGTTGGGGTCACTGTCGATGTCTGATGTTGGGAGTCACTTTCGATGTCTGATGTTGGGGCCCCTGTCGATGTCTGATGTTGGGGTCACTGTCAATTTCTGATGTTGGGGTCCCTGTCGATGTCTGATGTTGGGGTCACTGTCGATGTCTGATGTTGGGGTCACTATCGATGTCTGATGTTGGGGTCACTGTTGATGTCTGATGTTGGGGGTCACTGTCGATGTCTGATGTTGGGGTCACTGTCGATGTCTGATGTTGGGGGCCCCTGTCGATGTCTGATGTTGGGGTCACTGTCAATGTCTGATGTTGGGGTCACTGTCAATGTCTGATGTTGTGGTCACTGTCAATATCTGATGTTGGGGTCACTGTCGATGTCTGATGTTGGGGTCACTGTCAATGTCTGATGGGGTCACTGTCAATGTCTGATGTTGGGGTCACTGTCGATGTCTGATGTTGGGGTCACTGTCGATGTCTGATGTTGGGGTCACTGTCAATGTCTGATGTTGGGGTCACTGTCAATGTCTGATGTTGGGGTGACTGTCGATGTCTGATGTTGGGGGCCCCTGTCAATGTCTGATGTTGGGGTCACTGTCAAAGTCTGATGTTGGGGTCACTTTCAATGTCTGATGTTGGGGTCACTGTCAATCTCTGATGTTGAGGTCACAGTCGATGTCTGATGTTGGGTGTCAATGTCTGATGTTGGGGGTCAATGTCTGATGTTGGGGTCACTGTCAATGACTGATGTTGGGGTCACTGTCAATGTCTGATGTTGGGGTCAATGTCGATGTCTGAAGTTGGAGGTCACTCTCAATGTCTGATGTTGGGGTCACTGTCAATGTCTGATGTTGGGGTCACTGTGGATGTCTGATGTTGGGGTCACTGTCAATGTCTGATGTTGGGGCCCATGTTCGATGTCTGATGTTTGGGTCACTGTCGATGTCTGATGTTGGGGTCAATGTCTGATGTTGGGGGGTCCCTGTCGATGTGTGATGTTGGGGGTCGATGTCTGATGTCTGATGTTGGGGTGACTGTCGATCTCTGATGTTGGGGGCCCCTGTCAATGTCTGATGTTGGGGTCACTGTCAAAGTCTGATGTTGGGGTCACTTTCAATGTCTGATGTTGGGGTCACTGTCAATGTCTGATGTTGAGGTCACTGTCGATGTCTGATGTTGGGTGTCAATGTCTGATGTTGGGGGTCAATGTCTGATGTTGGGGTCACTGTCAATGACTGATGTTGGGGTCACTGTCAATGTCTGATGTTGGGGTCAATGTCGATGTCTGAAGTTGGAGGTCACTCTCAATGTCTGATGTTGGGGTCAATGTCGATGTCTGAAGTTGGAGGTCACTCTCAATGTCTGATGTTGGGATCACTGTCGATGTCTGATGTTGGGGTCACTGTCGATGTCTGATGTTGGGGTCACTCTCCATGTCTGATGTTGGGGTCCCTGTCGATGTCTGATGTAGGGGTCACTGTCGATGTCTGATGTTGGGGTCACTGTCGATGTCTGATGTTGGGGGTCACTGTCGATGTCTGATGTTGGCGCCCCTGTCGATGTCAGATGTTGGGGTCACTGTCGATGTCTGATGTTGGGGTCACTGACAATTTCTGATGTTGGGGTCACTGTCAATATCTGATGTTGGGGTCACTGTCGATGTCTGATGTTGGGGTCACGGTCAATGTCTGATGATGGGGCGCGTGTTCGATGTCTGATGTTGGGGTCACTGTCGATGTCTGGGTCACTGTCGATGTCTGATGTTGGGGGTCAATGTCTGATGTTGGGGGGTCCCTGTCGATGTGTGATGTTGGGGGTCGATGTCTGATGTCTGATGTTGGGGTCACTTTCGATGTCCGATGTCTGATGTTGGGGTCACTGTCAATGTCTGATGTTGGGGTCACTGTCGATGTCTGATGTTGGGGTCACTGTCGATGTCTGATGTTGGGGTCACTGTCAATATCTGATGTTGGGGTCACTGTCGATGTCTGATGTTGGGGTCACTGTCGATGTCTGATGTTGGGGAGGCCCCTGTCAATGTCTGATGTTGGGGGTCACTGTCGATGTCTGATGTTGGGGTCACTTTCGATGTCTGATGTTGGGGTCACTGTCGATTTCTGATGTTGGGGTCACTGTCGATGTCTGATGTTGGGAGTCACTTTCGATGTCTGATGTTGGGGCCCCTGTCGATGTCTGATGTTGGGGTCACTGTCAATTTCTGATGTTGGGGTCCCTGTCGATGTCTGATGTTGGGGTCACTGTCGATGTCTGATGTTGGGGTCACTATCGATGTCTGATGTTGGGGTCACTGTTGATGTCTGATGTTGGGGGTCACTGTCGATGTCTGATGTTGGGGTCACTGTCGATGTCTGATGTTGGGGGCCCCTGTCGATGTCTGATGTTGGGGTCACTGTCAATGTCTGATGTTGTGGTCACTGTCAATATCTGATGTTGGGGTCACTGTCGATATCTGATGTTGGGGTCACTGTCAATGTCTGATGGGGTCACTGTCAATGTCTGATGTTGGGGTCACTGTCGATGTCTGATGTTGGGGTCACTGTCGATGTCTGATGTTGGGGTCACTGTCAATGTCTGATGTTGGGTTCACTGTCAATGTCTGATGTTGGGGTGACTGTCGATGTCTGATGTTGGGGGCCCCTGTCAATGTCTGATGTTGGGGTCACTGTCAAAGTCTGATGTTGGGGTCACTTTCAATGTCTGATGTTGGGGTCACTGTCAATGTCTGATGTTGAGGTCACTGTCGATGTCTGATGTTGGGTGTCAATGTCTGATGTTGGGGGTCAATGTCTGATGTTGGGGTCACTGTCAATGACTGATGTTGGGGTCACTGTCAATGTCTGATGTTGGGGTCAATGTCGATGTCTGAAGTTGGAGGTCACTCTCAATGTCTGATGTTGGGGTCACTGTCAATGTCTGATGTTGGGGTCACTGTGGATGTCTGATGTTGGGGTCACTGTCAATGTCTGATGTTGGGGCCCATGTTCGATGTCTGATGTTGGGGTCACTGTCGATGTCTGATGTTGGGGTCAATGTCTGATGTTGGGGGGTCCCTGTCGATGTGTGATGTTGGGGGTCGATGTCTGATGTCTGATGTTGGGGTCACTGTCGATGTCCGATGTCTGATGTTGGGGTCACTGTCAATGTCTGATGTTGGGGTCACTGTCGATGTCTGATGTTGTGGTCACTGTCAATGTCTGATGTTGTGGTCACTGTCAATATCTGATGTTGGGATCACTGTCAATGTCTGATGTTGGGATCACTGTCGATGTCTGATGTTGGGGTCACTGTCGATGTCTGATGTTGGGGTCACTGTCCATGTCTGATGTTGGGGTCCCTGTCGATGTCTGATGTTGGTGTCACTGTCAATGTCTGATGTTGGGGTCACTGTCAATGTCTGATGTTGAGGTCACTGTCGATGTCTGATGTTGGGGGTCAATGTCTGATGTTGGGGTCACTGTCGATGTCTGATGTTGGGGTCACTGTCAATGTCTGATGTTGGGGTCACTGTCGACGTCTGTTGTTGGGGGTCAATGTCAGGTGTTGGGGGGTTCCTGCCGATGTGTGATGTTCGGGGTCAATGTCTGATATTGCGGTGACTTTCGATGTCTGATGTTGGGATCACTGTCGATGTCTGATGTTGGGGTCACTGTCGATGTCTGATGTTGGGGTCACTCTCCATGTCTGATGTTGGGGTCCCTGTCGATGTCTGATGTAGGGGTCACTGTCGATGTCTGATGTTGGGGTCACTGTCGATGTCTGATGTTGGGGGTCACTGTCGATGTCTGATGTTGGCGCCCCTGTCGATGTCAGATGTTGGGGTCACTGTCGATGTCTGATGTTGGGGTCACTGACAATTTCTGATGTTGTGGTCACTATCAATATCTGATGTTGGGGTCACTGTCGATGTCTGATGTTGGGGTCACGGTCAATGTCTGATGTTGGGGCGCGTGTTCGATGTCTGATGTTGGGGTCACTGTCGATGTCTGGGTCACTGTCGATGTCTGATGTTGGGGGTCAATGTCTGATGTTGGGGGGTCCCTGTCGATGTGTGATGTTGGGGGTCGATGTCTGATGTCTGATGTTGGGGTCACTTTCGATGTCCGATGTCTGATGTTGGGGTCACTGTCAATGTCTGATGTTGGGGTCACTGTCGATGTCTGATGTTGGGGTCACTGTCGATGTCTGATGTTGGGGTCACTGTCAATATCTGATGTTGGGGTCACTGTCGATGTCTGATGTTGGGGTCACTGTCGATGTCTGATGTTGGGGAGGCCCCTGTCAATGTCTGATGTTGGGGGTCACTGTCGATGTCTGATGTTGGGGTCACTTTCGATGTCTGATGTTGGGGTCACTGTCGATTTCTGATGTTGGGGTCACTGTTGATGTCTGATGTTGGGAGTCACTGTCGATGTCTGATGTTGGGGCCCCTGTCGATGTCTGATGTTGGGGTCACTGTCAATTTCTGATGTTGGGGTCCCTGTCGATGTCTGATGTTGGGGTCACTGTCGATGTCTGATGTTGGGGTCACTATCGATGTCTGATGTTGGGGTCACTGTTGATGTCTGATGTTGGGGGTCACTGTCGATGTCTGATATTGGGGTCACTGTCGATGTCTGATGTTGGGGGCCCCTGTCGATGTCTGATGTTGGGGTCACTGTCAATGTCTGATGTTGGGGTCACTGTCAATGTCTGATGTTGTGGTCACTGTCAATATCTGATGTTGGGGTCACTGTCGATGTCTGATGTTGGGGTCACTGTCAATGTCTGATGGGGTCACTGTCAATGTCTGATGTTGGGGTCACTGTCGATGTCTGATGTTGGGGTCACTGTCGATGTCTGATGTTGGGGTCACTGTCAATGTCTGATGTTGGGGTCACTGTCAATGTCTGATGTTGGGGTGACTGTCGATGTCTGATGTTGGGGGCCCCTGTCAATGTCTGATGTTGGGGTCACTGTCAAAGTCTGATGTTGGGGTCACTTTCAATGTCTGGTGTTGGGGTCACTGTCAATGTCTGATGTTGAGGTCACTGTCGATGTCTGATGTTGGGTGTCAATGTCTGATGTTGGGGGTCAATGTCTGATGTTGGGGTCACTGTCAATGACTGATGTTGGGGTCACTGTCAATGTCTGATGTTAGGGTAAATGTCGATGTCTGAAGTTGGAGGTCACTCTCAATGTCTGATGTTGGGGTCACTGTCAATGTCTGATGTTGGGGTCACTGTGGATGTCTGATGTTGGGGTCACTGTCAATGTCTGATGTTGGGGCCCATGTTCGATGTCTGATGTTGGGGTCACTGTCGATGTCTGATGTTGGGGTCAATGTCTGATGTTGGGGGTCCCTGTCGATGTGTGATGTTGGGGGTCGATGTCTGATGTCTGATGTTGGGGTCACTGTCGATGTCCGATGTCTGATGTTGGGGTCACTGTCAATGTCTGATGTTGGGGTCACTGTCGATGTCTGATGTTGGGGTCACTGTCAATGTCTGATGTTGGGGTCACTGTGGATGTCTGATGTTGGGATCACTGTCAATGTCTGATGTTGGGATCACTGTCGATGTCTGATGTTGGGGTCACTGTCGATGTCTGATGTTGGGGTCACTGTCCATGTCTGATGTTGGGGTCCCTGTCGATGTCTGATGTAGGGGTCACTGTCGATGTCTGATGTTGGGGTCACTGTCGATGTCTGATGTTGGGGGTCACTGTCGATGTCTGATGTTGGGGCCCCTGTCGATGTCAGATGTTGGGGTCACTGTCGATGTCTGATGTTGGGGTCACTGACAATTTCTGATGTTGGGGTCACTGTCAATGTCTGATGTTGGGGTCACTGTCGATGTCTGATGTTGGGGTCACGGTCAATGTCTGATGATGGGGCGGCTGTTCGATGTCTGATGTTGGGGGTCACTGTCGATGTCTGATGTTGGGGTCACTGTCGATGTCTGATGTTGGGGTCACTGTCAATGTCTGATGATGGGGTCACTGTCAATGTCTGATGTTGGGGTGACTGTCAATGTCTGATGTTGGGGTCACTTTCAATGTCTGATGTTGGGGTCACTGTCAATGTCTGATGTTGAGGTCACTGTCGATGTCTGATGTTGGGTGTCGATGTCTGATGTTGGGGGACAATGTCTGAAGTTAGGGGGTCCCAGTCGATGTTTGATGCTGGGGGTCGATGTCTGATCTCTGATGTTGTGGTCACTGTCGATGTCCGATGTCTGATGTTGGGGTCACGATCAATGTCTGATGTTGGGGTCACTGTCGATGTCTGATGTTGGGGTCACTGTCGATGTCTGATGTTGGGGTCACTTTCAATGTCTGATGTTGGGGTCACTGTCGATGTCTGATGTTGGGGTCACTGTCAATGTCTGATGTTGGGGGGCCCTTGTCGATGTCTGATGTTGGGGATCACAGTCGATGTCTGATGTTGGGGTCACTGTCGATGTCTGATGTTGGGGTCCCTGTCGATGTCTGATGTTGGGGTCACTGTCGATGTCTGATGTTGGGGTCACTGTCGATGTCTGATGTTGGGGTCCCTGTCGATGTCTGATGTTTGGGTCACTGTCGATGTCTGATGTTTGGGGGCCCCTGTCGATGTCTGATGTTGGGGTCACTGTCGATGTCTGATGTTGGTGGGCCCCTGTCGATGTCTGATGTTGGGGTCACTGTCGATGTCTGATGTTGGGGGTCACTATCGATGTCTGCTGTTGGGGGTCACTGTCGATGTCTGATGTTGGGGTCACTGTCAATGTCTGATGTTGGGGTCACTGTCAATGTCTGATGTTGGGGTCACTGTCGATGTCTGATGTTGGGGGTCACTTTCGATGTCTGATGTTGGAGGTCAATGTCTGATGTTGGGGTCACTGTCGATGTCTGATGTTGGGAGTCACTGTCGATGTCTGATGTTGGGGGTCAATGTCGGATGTTCGGGTCACTGTCGATGTCTGATGCTGGGGTCACTATCGATGTCTGATGTTGGGGTCACTGTCGATGTCTGATGTTGGGGGTCACTGTCGATGTCTGATGTTGGGGTCACTGTCGATGTCTGATGTTGGGGGTCACTGTCGATGTCTGATGTTGGGGCCCCTGTCGATGTCAGATGTTGGGGTCACTGTCGATGTCTGATGTTGGGGTCACTGACAATTTCTGATGTTGGGGTCACTGTCAATGTCTGATGTTGGGGTCACTGTCGATGTCTGATGTTGGGGTCACGGTCAATGTCTGATGATGGGGCGGCTGTTCGATGTCTGATGTTGGGGGTCACTGTCGATGTCTGATGTTGGGGTCACTGTCGATGTCTGATGTTGGGGTCACTGTCAATGTCTGATGATGGGGTCACTGTCAATGTCTGATGTTGGGGTGACTGTCAATGTCTGATGTTGGGGTCACTTTCAATGTCTGATGTTGGGGTCACTGTCAATGTCTGATGTTGAGGTCACTGTCGATGTCTGATGTTGGGTGTCGATGTCTGATGTTGGGGGACAATGTCTGAAGTTAGGGGGTCCCAGTCGATGTTTGATGCTGGGGGTCGATGTCTGATCTCTGATGTTGTGGTCACTGTCGATGTCCGATGTCTGATGTTGGGGTCACGATCAATGTCTGATGTTGGGGTCACTGTCGATGTCTGATGTTGGGGTCACTGTCGATGTCTGATGTTGGGGTCACTTTCAATGTCTGATGTTGGGGTCACTGTCGATGTCTGATGTTGGGGTCACTGTCAATGTCTGATGTTGGGGGGCCCTTGTCGATGTCTGATGTTGGGGATCACAGTCGATGTCTGATGTTGGGGTCACTGTCGATGTCTGATGTTGGGGTCCCTGTCGATGTCTGATGTTGGGGTCACTGTCGATGTCTGATGTTGGGGTCACTGTCGATGTCTGATGTTGGGGTCCCTGTCGATGTCTGATGTTTGGGTCACTGTCGATGTCTGATGTTTGGGGGCCCCTGTCGATGTCTGATGTTGGGGTCACTGTCGATGTCTGATGTTGGTGGGCCCCTGTCGATGTCTGATGTTGGGGTCACTGTCGATGTCTGATGTTGGGGGTCACTATCGATGTCTGCTGTTGGGGGTCACTGTCGATGTCTGATGTTGGGGTCACTGTCAATGTCTGATGTTGGGGTCACTGTCAATGTCTGATGTTGGGGTCACTGTCGATGTCTGATGTTGGGGGTCACTTTCGATGTCTGATGTTGGAGGTCAATGTCTGATGTTGGGGTCACTGTCGATGTCTGATGTTGGGAGTCACTGTCGATGTCTGATGTTGGGGGTCAATGTCGGATGTTCGGGTCACTGTCGATGTCTGATGCTGGGGTCACTATCGATGTCTGATGTTGGGGTCACTGTCGATGTCTGATGTTGGGGGTCACTATCGATGTCTGATGTTGGGGGGCCCCTGTCGATGTCATATGTTGGGGGTCACAGTCGATCTCTGATGTTGGGGTCACTGTCGATGTCTGATGTTGGGGTCACTGTCAATGTCTGATGTTGGGGTCACTGTCAATGTCTGATGTTGGGGTCACTGTCAATATCTGATGTTGGGGTTACTGTCGATGTCTGTTGTTAGGGTCACTGTCAATGTCTGATGTTGCGGTCACTGTCGATGTCTGATGTTGGAGGTCGCTCTCAATGTCTGATGTTGGGGTCACTGTCAATGTCTGATGTTGGGGTCACTGTGGATGTCTGATGTTGGGGTCACTGTCAATGTCTGATGTTGCGGCCCCTGTCGAGGTCTGATGTTGGGGTCACTGTCGATGTCTGATGTTGGGGGTCAATGTCTGACGTTGGGGTCACTGTCAATGTCTGATGTTGGGGTCACTGTCGATGTCTGATGTTGGGGTCACTGTCGATGTCTGATGTTGGGGTCACTGGCGATGTCTGATGTTGGGGGTCACTGTCGATGTCTGATGTTGGGGGTCAATGTCTGATGTTAGGGTCACTGTCAATGTCTGATGTTGGGGTCACTGTCGATGTCTGATGTTGGGGGTCACTGTCGATGTCTGATGTTGGGGGTCAATGTCTGATGTTGGGGTCACTGTCCATGTCTGATGTTGGGGTCCCTGTCGATGTCTGATCTTGAGGTCACTGACGATTTCTGATGTTGGGGTCACTGTCGATGTCTGATATTGGGGGTCAATGTCTGATGTTAGGGTCACTGTCAATGTCTGAAGTTGGGGTCACTGTCGATGTCTGATGTTGGGGGTCACTTTCGATGTCTGATGTTGGAGGTCAATGTCTGATGTTGGGGTCACTGTCGATGTCTGATGTTGGGGGTCACTGTCGATGTCTGATGTTGGGGGTCAATGTCGGATGTTCGGGTCACTGTCGATGTCTGATGCTGGGGTCACTATCGATGTCTGATGTTGGGTTCACTGTCGATGTCTGATGTTGGGGGTCACTATCGATGTCTGATGTTGGGGGGCCCCTGTCGATGTCTGATGTTGGGGGTCACAGTCGATCTCTGATGTTGGGGTCACTGTCGATGTCTGATGTTGGGGTCACTGTCAATGTCTGATGTTGGGGTCACTGTCAATGTCTGATGTTGGGGTCACTGTCAATATCTGATGTTGGGGTCACTGTCGATGTCTGTTGTTCTGGTCACTGTCAATGTCTGATGTTGCGGTCACTGTCGATGTCTGATGTTGGAGGTCGCTCTCAATGTCTGATGTTGGGGTCACTGTCAATGTCTGATGTTGGGGTCACTGTGGATGTCTGATGTTGGGGTCACTGTCAATGTCTGATGTTGCGGCCCCTGTCGATGTCTGATGTTGGGGTCACTGTCGATGTCTGATGTTGCGGGTCAATGTCTGATGTTGGGGTCACTGTCAATGTCTGATGTTGGGGTCACTGTCGATGTCTGATGTTGGGGTCACTGTCGATGTCTGATGTTGGGGTCACTGGCGATGTCTGATGTTGGGGGTCACTGTCGATGTCTGATGTTGGGGGTCAATGTCTGATGTTAGGGTCACTGTCAATGTCTGATGTTGGGGTCACTGTCGATGTCTGATGTTGGGGTTCACTGTCGATGTCTGATGTTGGGGGTCAATGTCTGATGTTGGGGTCACTGTCCATGTCTGATGTTGGGGTCCCTGTCGATGTCTGATCTTGAGGTCACTGACGATTTCTGATGTTGGGGTCACTGTCGATGTCTGATATTGGGGGTCAATGTCTGATGTTAGGGTCACTGTCAATGTCTGATGTTGGGGTCACTGTCGATGTCTGATGTTGGGGGTCACTGTCGATGTCTGATGTTGGGGGTCAATGTCTGATGTTGGGGTCACTGTCCATGTCTGATGTTGGAGTCCCTGTCGATATCTGATCTTGAGGTCACTGACGATTTCTGATGTTGGGGTCACTGTCGATGTCTGATATTGGGGTCACTGTCGATGTCTGATTTTGGGGTCACTGTCGATATCTGATGTTGGGGCCCCTGTCGATGTCTGATGTTGGGGTCACTGTCGATGTCTGATGTTGGGGTCACTGTCAATGTCTGATGTTGGGGCCCCTGTTCGATGTCTGATGTTGGGGTCACTGTCGATGTCTGATGTTGGGGGACAATGTCTGATGTTAGGGGGTCCCAGTCGATGTTTGATGCTGGGGGTCGATGTCTGATCTCTGATGTTGGGGTCACGATCAATGTCTGATGTTGGGGTCACTGTCGATGTCGGATGTTGGGGTCACTGTCGATGTCTGATGTTGGGGTCACTTTCAATGTCTGATGTTGGGGTCACTGTCGATGTCTGATGTTGGGGTCACTGTCAATGTCTGATGTTGGGGGGGCCCTTGTCGATGTCTGATGTTGGGGTCACAGTCGATGTCTGATGTTGGGGTCACTGTCGATGTCTGATGTTGGGGAACCTGTCGATGTCTGATGTTGGGGTCACTGTCGATGTCTGATGTGGGGGTCACTGTCGATGTCTGATGTTGGGGTCCCTGTCGATGTCTGATGTTTGGGTCACTGTCGATGTCTGATGTTTGGGGGCCCCTGTCGATGTCTGATGTTGGGGTCACTGTCGATGTCTGATGTTGGGGGGCCCCTGTCGATGTCTGATGTTGGGGTCACTGTCGATGTCTGATGTTGGGGGTCACTGTCGATGTCTGATGTTGGGGGTCACTGTCGATGTCTGATGTTGGGGTCACTGTCAATGTCTGATGTTGGGGTCACGGTCAATGTCTGATGTTGGGGTCACTGTCGATGTCTGATGTTGGGGGTCACTTTCGATGTCTGATGTTGGAGGTCAATGTCTGATGTTGGGGTCACTGTCGATGTCTGATGTTGGGGGTCACTGTCGATGTCTGATGTTGGGGGTCAATGTCGGATGTTCGGGTCACTGTCGATGTCTAATGCTGGGGTCACTATCGATGTCTGATGTTGGGGTCACTGTCGATGTCTGATGTTGGGGGTCACTGTCGATGTCTGATGTTGGGGGGCCCCTGTCGATGTCTGATGTTGGGGGTCACAGGCGATCTCTGATGTTGGGGTCACTGTCGATGTCTGATGTTGGGGTCACTGTCAATATCTGATGTTGGGGTCACTGTCAATGTCTGATGTTGGGGTCACTGTCAATATCTGATGTTGGGGTCACTGTCGATGTCTGTTGTTAGGGTCACTGTCAATGTCTGATGTTGCGGTCACAGTCGATGTCTGATGTTGGAGGTCGCTCTCAATGTCTGATGTTGGGGTCACTGTCAATGTCTGATGTTGGGGTCACTGTGGATGTCTGATGTTGGGGTCACTGTCAATGTCTGATGTTGCGGCCACTGTCGATGTCTGATGTTGGGGTCACTGTCGATGTCTGATGTTGGGGGTCAATGTCTGATGTTGGGTTCAGTGTCAATGTCTGATGTTGGGGTCACTGTCGATGTCTGATGTTGTGGTCACTGTCGATGTCTGATGTTGGGGTCACTGGCGATGTCTGATGTTGGGGGTCACTGTCGATGTCTGATGTTGGGGGTCAATGTCTGATGTTAGGGTCAGTGTCAATGTCTGATGTTGGGGTCACTGTCGATGTCTGATGTTGGGGGTCACTGTCGATGTCTGATGTTGGGGGTCAATGTCTGATTTTGGGGTCACTGTCCATGTCTGATGTTGGGGTCCCTGTCGATGTCTGATCTTGAGGTCACTGACGATTTCTGATGTTGGGGTCACTGTCGATGTCTGATATTGGGGTCACTGTCGATGTCTGATGTTGGGGGTCACTGTCGATATCTGATGTTGGGGCCCCTGTCGATGTCTGATGTTGGGGTCACTGTCGATGTCTGATGTTGGGGTCACTCTCAATGTCTGATGTTGGGGTCCCTGTCGATGTCTGATGTTGGGGTCACTGTCGATGTCTGATGTTGGGGTCACTGTTGATGTCTGATGTTGGGGGTCACTGTCGATGTCTGATGTTGGGGTCACTGTCGATGTCTGATGTTGGGGTCACTGTCGATGTCTGATATTGGGGTCACTGTCGATGTCTGATGTTGGGGTCACTGTCGATGTCTGATGTTGGGGGTCAATGTCTGATGTTGAGGGATCCCTGTCGATGTCTGATGTTGGGGTCACTGTCAATGTCTGATGTTGGGGTCACTGTTGATGTCTGACGTTGGGGTCACTGTCGATGTCTGATGTTGGGGACACTGTCGATGTCTGATGTTGGGGTCACTGTCAATGTCTGATGTTGGGGTCACTCTCGATGTTTGATGCTGGGGTCACGGTCGATGTCTGATGTTGGGGGTCACTGTCGATGTCTGATGTTGGGGGTCACTGTCGATGTCTGATGTTGGGGCCCCTGTCTATGTCTGATGTTGAGGTCACTGTCGATGTCTGATGTTGGGGTCACTGTCAATGTCTGATGTTGGAGGTCGCTCTCAATGTCTGATATTGGGGTCACTGTCAATGTCTGATGTTGCGGTCACTGTCGATGTCTGATGTTGGGGTCACTGTCAATGTCTGATGTTGGGGCCCCTGTCGATGTCTGATGTTGGGGTCGCTGTCGATGTCTGATGTTGGGGGACAATGTCTGATGTTAGGGGGTCCCAGTCGATGTTTGATGCTGGGGGTCGATGTCTGATCTCTGATGTTGGGGTCACTGTCGATGTCCGATGTCTGATGTTGGGGTCACGATCAATGTCTGATGTTGGGGTCACTGTCGATGTCTGATGTTGGGGTCACTGTCGATGTCTGATGTTGGGGTCACTTTCAATGTCTGATGTTGGGGTCACTGTCGATGTCTGATGTTGGGGTCACTGTCAAGGTCTGATGTTGGGGGTGCCCTTGTCGATGTCTGATGTTGGGGATCACAGTCGATGTCTGATGTTGGGGTCACTGTCGATGTCTGATGTTGGGGACCCTGTCGATGTCTGATGTTGGGGTCACTGTCGATGTCTGATGTTGGGGTCACTGTCGATGTCTGATGTTGGGATCCCTGTCGATGTCTGATGTTTGGGTCACTGTCGATGTCTGATGTTTGGGGGCCCCTGTCGATGTCTGATGTTGGGGTCACGGTCGATGTCTGATGTTTGGGGGCCCCTGTCGATGTCTGATGTTGGGGTCACTGTCGATGTCTGATATTGGGGGTCACTGTCGATGTCTGATGTTGGGGGTCACTGTCGATGTCTGATGTTGGGGTCACTGTCAATGTCTGATGTTGGGGTCACTGTCAATGTCTGATGTTGGGGTCACTGTCGATGTCTGATGTTGGGGGTCACTTTCGATGTCTGATGTTGGAGGTCAATGTCTGATGTTGGGGTCACTGTCGATGTCTGATGTTGGGGGTCACTGTCGAATGTCTGATGTTGGGGATCAATGTCGGATGTTCGGGTCACTGTCGATGTCTGATGCTGGGGTCACTATCGATGTCTGATGTTGGGGTCACTGTCGATGTCTGATGTTGGGGGTCACTGTCGATGTCTGATGTTGGGGGGCCCCTGTCGATGTCTGATGTTGGGGGTCACAGTCGATCTCTGATGTTGGGGTCACTGTCGATGTCTGATGTTGGGGTCACTGTCAATGTCTGATGTTGGGGTCACTGTCAATGTCTGATGTTGGGGTCACTGTCAATATCTGATGTTGGGGTCACTGTCGATGTCTGTTGTTAGGGTCACTGTCAATGTCTGATGTTGCGGTCACTGTCGATGTCTGATGTTGGAGGTCGCTCTCAATGTCTGATGTTGGGGTCACTGTCAATGTCTGATGTTGGGGTCACTGTGGATGTCTGATGTTGGGGTCACTGTCAATGTCTGATGTTGCGGCCCCTGTCGATGTCTGATGTTGGGGTCACTGTCGATGTCTGATGTTGGGGGTCAATGTCTGATGTTGGGGTCACTGTCAATGTCTGATGTTGGGGTCACTGTCGATGTCTGATGTTGGGGTCACTGTCGATGTCTGATGTTGGGGCCACTGGCGATGTCTGATGTTGGGGGTCACTGTCGATGTCTGATGTTGGGGGTCAATGTCTGATGTTAGGGTCACTGTCAATGTCTGATGTTGGGGTCACTGTCGATGTCTGATGTTGGGGGTCACTGTCGATGTCTGATGTTGGGGTCACTGTCGATGTCTGATGTTGGGGTCACTGTCGATGTCTGATGTTAGGGTCACTGTCAATGTCTGATGTTGGAGGTCGCTCTCAATGTCTGATATTGGGGTCACTGTCAATGTCTGATGTTGCGGTCACTGTCGATGTCTGATGTTGGGGTCAATGTCTGATGTTGGGGCACCTGTCGATGTCTGATGTTGGGGGACAATGTCTGATGTTAGAGGGTCCCAGTCGATGTGTGATGTTGGGGGTCGATGTCTGATCTCTGATGTTGGGGTCACTGTCGATGTCCGATGTCTGATGTTGGGGTCACGATCAATGCCTGATTTTGGGGTCACTGTCGATGTCTGATGTTGGGGTCACTGTCGATGTCTGATGTTGGGGTCACTGTCAATGTCTAATGTTGGGGTCACTGTCGATGTCTGATGTTGGGGTCATTGTCGATGTCTGATGTTGGGGTCACTGTCGATGTCTAATGTTGTGCTCCCTGTCGATATCTGCTGTTTGGGTCACTGTCGATGTCTGATGCTTGGGGGCCCCTGTCGATGTCTGATGTTGTGGTCACTGTCGATGTCTGATGTTGGGGGGCCCCTGTCGATGTCTGATGTTGCGGGTCACTGTCGATGTCTGATGTTGGGGGTCACTGTCGATGTCTGATGTTGGAGTTCAATGTCTGATGTTGGGGTCACTGTCGATGTCTGATGTTGGGGGTCACTGTCGATGTCTGATGTTGGGGGTCAATGTCTGATGTTCGGGTCACTGTCGATGTCTGATGCTGGGGTCACTGTCGATGTCTGATGTTGGGGTCACTGTCGATGTCTGATGTTGGGGGTCACTGTCGATGTCTGATGTTAGGGGGGCCCCTGTCGATGTCTGATGTTGGGGGTCACAGTCGATCTCTGATGTTGGGGTCACTGTCGATGTCTGATTTTGAGGGGTCCCTGTCGATGTCTGATGTTGGGGTCACTGTCGATGTCTGATGTTGGGGTCACTGTCTATGTCTGATGTTGGGGTCACTGTCAATGTCTGATGTTGGGGTCACTGTCAATGTCTGATATTGGGGTCACTGTCAAAGTCTGATGTTGTGGTCACTGTCAATGTCTGATGTTGGGGTCACCGTCGATGTCTGATGTTGTGGTCACTGTCGATGTCTGATGTTGGGGGCCCCTGTCGATGTCTGATGTTGGTGTCACTGTCAATGTCTGATGTTGGGGTTCGATATCGGACGTCTGATGTTGGGGTCACTGTCGATGTCTGATGTTGGAGGGCCCCTGTCGATGACTGATGTTGGGGTCACTGTCAATGTCTGATGTAGGGGTCACTGTCGATGTCTGATGTTGGGGGGGCCCTGTCGATGTCTGATGTTGGTGGGGCCCTGTCAATATCTGATGTTGGGGGGGCCCCTGTCGATGTATGATGTTGGGGTCACTGTCGATATCTGATGTTGGGGTCACTGTCAATGTCTGATGTTGGGGGGGCCCCTGTCGATGTTTGATGTTGGGGGGCCCCAGTCAAAGTCTGATGTTGGGGTCACTGTCAATGTCTGATGTTGGGGTCACTGTCGATGTCTGATTTTGGGGTCACTGTCGATGTCTGATGTTGGGGTCCCTATCGATGTCTGATGTTGGGGTCACTGTCGATGTCTCATGTTAGGGGGTCACTGTCGATGTCTGATGTTGGGGGTCAATGTCTGATGTTGGGGGTCACTCTCGATGTCTGATGTTGGGGTCACTGTCAATGTCTGATGTTGGGGTCACTGCCGATGTCTGATGTTGGGGACACTGTCAATGTCTGATGTTGGGGTCACTGTCGATTTCTGATGTTGGAGTCACTGTCAATTCTGATGTTGGGGTCACTGTCGATGTCTGATGTTGGGGTCACTGTCGATGTCTGATGTTGGGATCACTGTCGATGTCTGATGTTGGGGTCACTGTCGATGTCTGATGTTGGGGGTCACTGTCGATGTCTGATGTTGGGGTCACTGTCAATGTCTGATGTTGGGGTCACTGTCGATGTCTGATGTTGGGGTCACTGTCAATGTCTGATGTTGGGGTCACTGTCGATGTCTGATGTTGGGGGGGCCCCTGTCGATGTCTGATGTTGGGGTCACTGTCAATGTCTGATGTTGGGGTCACTGTCGATGTCTGATGTTGGGGTCACTGTCGATGTCTGATGTTGGGGGGTCCCTGTCGATGTCTGATGTTGGGGTCACTGTCGATGTCTGATGTTGGGGGGGTCCCTGTCGAAGTGTGATGTTGGGTTCACTGTCGATGTCTGATGTTGGGGTCACTGTCAATGTCTGATGTTGGGGTGACTGTCAATGTCTGATGTTGGGGTCCCTGTCGATGTCTGATGTTGGGGTCCCTGTCGATGTCTGATGTTGGGGTCACTGTCGATGTCTGATGTTGGGGTCACTGTCAATGTCTGATGTTGGGGTCACTGTCAATGTCTGATGTTGGGGTCACTGCCGATGTCTGATGTTGGGGGTCAATGTCTGATGTTGGGGGCACTGTCGATGTCTGATGTTGGGGTCACTGTCGATGTCTGATGTTGGGGTCACTGTCGATGTCTGATGTTGGGGGTCACTATCGATGTCTGATGTTGGGGTCACTGTCGATGTCTGATGTTGGGGTCACTGTCGATGTCTGATGTTGGGGTCACTGTCGACGACTGATGTTGGGGGTCAATGTCAGATGTTGGGGGGTTCCTGTCGATGTGTGATGTTGGGGGTCAATGTCTGATATTGGGGTGACTGTCGACGTCTGATTTTGGGGTAACTATCAATGTCTGATGTTGGGGGGTCCCTGTCGATGTCTGATGTTGGGGTCACTGTCGATGTCTGATGTTGGGGTCCCTGTCGAAGTCTGATGTTTGGGTCACTGTCGATGTCTGATGCTTGGGGGCCCCTGTCGATGTCTGATGTTGTGGTCACTGTCGATGTCTGATGTTGGGGGGCCCCTGTCGATGTCTGATGTTGGGGGTCACTGTCGATGTCTGATGTTGGTGGTCACTGTCGATATCTGATGTTGGGGTCACTGTCAATGTCTGATGCTGGGGTCACTGTCGATGTCTGATGTTGGGGTCACTGTCGATGTCTGATGTTGGGGGTCACTGTCGATGTCTGATGTTGGGGTCACTCTCGATATCTGATGTTGTGGTCACTGTCGATGTCTGATGTTGGGGGGCCCCTGTCGATGTCTGATGTTGGGGGTCACTGTCGATGTCTGATGTTGGTGGTCACTGTCGATATCTGATGTTGGGGTCACTGTCAATGTCTGATGCTGGGGTCACTGTCGATGTCTGATGTTGGGGTTACTGTCGATATCTGATGTTGGAGGTCAATGTCTGATGTTGGGGTCACTGTCGATGTCTGATTTTGGGGGTCACTGTCGATGTCTGATGTTGGGGGTCAATGTCTGATGCTGGGGTCACTGTCGATGTCTGATGTTGGGGTCACTGACGATGTCTGATGTTGGGGGTCACTGTCGATGTCTGATGTTAGGGGGGCCCCTGTCGATGTCTGATGTTGGGGGTCACAGTCGATCTCTGATGTTGGGGGTCGATATCGGACGTCTGATGTTGGGGTCACTGTCGATGTCTGATGTTGGAGGGCCCCTGTCGATGACTGATGTTGGGGTCATTGTCAATGTCTGGTGTTGGGGTCACTGTCGATGTCTGATGTTGGGGGGGCCCTGTCGTTGTCTGATGTTGGTGGGGCCCTGTCAATATCTGATGTTGGTGTCACTGTCAATGTCTGATGTTGGGGGTCGATATCGGACGTCTGATGTTGGGGTCACTGTCGATGTCTGATGTTGGAGGGCCCCTGTCGATGACTGATGTTGGGGTCATTGTCAATGTCTGGTGTTGGGGTCACTGTCGATGTCTGATGTTGAGGGGGCCCTGTCGTTGTCTGATGTTGGTGGGGCCCTGTCAATATCTGATGTTGGGGGGGCCCCTGTCGATGTCTGATGTTGGGGTCACTGTCGCTATCTGATGTTGGGGTCACTGTCAATGTCTGATGTTGGGGGGGCCCCTGTCGATGTTTGATGTTGGGGTGCCCCTGTCGAAGTCTGATGTTGGGGTCACTGTCAATGTCTGATGTTGGGGTCACTGTCGATGTCTGATGTTGGGGGGCCCCTGTCGATGTGTGATGTTGGGGTCACTGTCGATGTCTAATGTTGGGGTCACTGTCGATGTCTGATGTTGGGGTCCCTATCGATGTCTGATGTTGGGGTCACTGTCGATGTCTGATGTTGGGGGGTCACTGTCGATGTCTGATGTTGGGGGTCAATGTCTGATGTTGGGGGTCACTCTCGATGTATGATGTTGGGGTCACTGTCAATGTCTGATGTTGGGGTCACTGCCGATGTCTGATGTCGGGGACACTGTCAATGTCTGATGTTGGGGTCACTGTCGATGTCTGATGTTGGGGTCACTGTCAATGTCTGATGTTGGGGTCACTGTCGATGTCTGATGTTGGGGTCACTGTCGATGTCTGATGTTGGGGTCACTGTCGATGTCTGATGTTGGGGTCACTGTCGATGTCTGATGTTGGGGGTCAATGTCTGATGTTTGGGGTCACTGTCGATGTCTGATGTTGGGTTCACTGTCAATGTCTGATGTTGGGGTCACTGTCGATGTCTGATGTTGGGGTCACTGTCAATGTCTGATGTTGGGGTCACTGTCGATGTCTGATGTTGGGGGGGCCCCTGTCGATGTCTGATGTTGGGGTCACTGTCGATGTCTGATTTTGGGGTCACTGTCGATGTCTGATGTTGGGGTCACTGTCGATGTCTGATGTTGGGGGGTCCCTGTCGATGTCTGATGATGGGGTCACTGTCGATGTCTGATGTTGGGGGGGTCCCTGTCGATGTCTGATGTTGGGGTCACTGTCGATGTCTGATGTTGGGGGTCACTGTCGATGTCTGATGTTGGGGTCACTGTCAATGTCTGATGTTGGGGTCACTGTCGATGTCTGATGTTGGGGGGTCCCTGTCGATGTCTGATGTTGGGGTCACTGTCGATGTCTGATGTTGGGGGGGTCCCTGTCGAAGTGTGATGTTGGGTTCACTGTCGATGTCTGATGTTGGGGTCACTGTCAATGTCTGATGTTGTGGTGACTGTCAATGTCTGATGTTGGGGTCCCTGTCGATGTCTGATGTTGGGGTCCCTGTCGATGTCTGATGTTGGGGTCACTGTCGATGTCTGATGTTGGGGTCACTGTCGATGTCTGATGTTGGGGTCACTGTCAATGTCTGATGTTGGGGTCACTGTCAATGTCTGATGTTGGGGTCACTGCCGATGTCTGATGTTGGGGGTCAATGTCTGATGTTGGGGGCACTGTCGATGTCTGATGTTGGGGTCACTGTCGATGTCTGATGTTGGGGTCACTGTCGATGTCTGATGTTGGGGGTCACTATCGATGTCTGATGTTGGGGTCACTGTCGATGTCTGATGTTGGGGTCACTGTCGATGTCTGATGTTGGGGTCACTGTCGACGACTGATGTTGGGGGTCAATGTCAGATGTTGGGGGGTTCCTGTCGATGTGTGATGTTGGGGGTCAATGTCTGATATTGGGGTGACTGTCGACGTCTGATTTTGGGGTAACTATCAATGTCTGATGTTGGGGGGTCCCTGTCGATGTCTGATGTTGGGGTCACTGTCGATGTCTGATGTTGGGGTCCCTGTCGAAGTCTGATGTTTGGGTCACTGTCGATGTCTGATGCTTGGGGGCCCCTGTCGATGTCTGATGTTGTGGTCACTGTCGATGTCTGATGTTGGGGGGCCCCTGTCGATGTCTGATGTTGGGGGTCACTGTCGATGTCTGATGTTGGTGGTCACTGTCGATATCTGATGTTGGGGTCACTGTCAATGTCTGATGCTGGGGTCACTGTCGATGTCTGATGTTGGGGTCACTGTCAATGTCTGATGCTGGGGTAACTATCAATGTCTGATGTTGGGGGGTCCCTGTCGATGTCTGATGTTGGGGTCACTGTCGATGTCTGATGTTGGGGTCCCTGTCGAAGTCTGATGTTTGGGTCACTGTCGATGTCTGATGCTTGGGGGCCCCTGTCGATGTCTGATGTTGTGGTCACTGTCGATGTCTGATGTTGGGGGGCCCCTGTCGATGTCTGATGTTGGGGGTCACTGTCGATGTCTGATGTTGGTGGTCACTGTCGATATCTGATGTTGGGGTCACTGTCAATGTCTGATGCTGGGGTCACTGTCGATGTCTGATGTTGGGGTCACTGTCGATGTCTGTTGTTGGGGGTCACTGTCGATGTCTGATGTTGGGGTCACTGTCAATGTCTGATGTTGGGGTTACTGTCGATATCTGATGTTGGAGGTCAATGTCTGATGTTGGGGTCACTGTCGATGTCTGATTTTGGGGGTCACTGTCGATGTCTGATGTTGGGGGTCAATGTCTGATGCTGGGGTCACTGTCGATGTCTGATGTTGGGGTCACTGTCGATGTCTGATGTTGGGGTCACTGTCGATGTCTGATGTTAGGGGGGCCCCTGTCGATGTCTGATGTTGGGGGTCACAGTCGATCTCTGATGTTGGGAGTCGATATCGGACGTCTGATGTTGGGGTCACTGTCGATGTCTGATGTTAGAGGGCCCCTGTCGATGACTGATGTTGGGGTCATTGTCAATGTCTGGTGTTGGGGTCACTGTCGATGTCTGATGTTGGGGGGGCCCTGTCGTTGTCTGATGTTGGTGGGGCCCTGTCAATATCTGATGTTGGTGTCACTGTCAATGTCTGATGTTGGGGGTCGATATCGGACGTCTGATGTTGGGGTCACTGTCGATGTCTGATGTTGGAGGGCCCCTGTCGATGACTGATGTTGGGGTCATTGTCAATGTCTGGTGTTGGGGTCACTGTCGATGTCTGATGTTGGGGGGGCCCTGTCGTTGTCTGATGTTGGTGGGGCCCTGTCAATATCTGATGTTGGGGGGGCCCCTGTCGATGTCTGATGTTGGGGTCACTGTCGCTATCTGATGTTGGGGTCACTGTCAATGTCTGATGTTGGGGGGGCCCCTGTCGATGTTTGATGTTGGGGGGCCCCTGTCGAAGTCTGATGTTGGGGTCACTGTCAATGTCTGATGTTGGGGTCACTGTCGATGTCTGATGTTGGGGGGCCCCTGTCGATGTGTGATGTTGGGGTCACTGTCGATGTCTAATGTTGGGGTCACTGTCGATGTCTGATGTTGGGGTCCCTATCGATGTCTGATGTTGGGGTCACTGTCGATGTCTGATGTTGGGGGGTCACTGCCGATGTCTGATGTTGGGGGTCAATGTCTGATGTTGGGGGTCACTCTCGATGTATGATGTTGGGGTCACTGTCAATGTCTGATGTTGGGGTCACTGCCGATGTCTGATGTCGGGGACACTGTCAATGTCTGATGTTGGGGTCACTGTCGATGTCTGATGTTGGGGTCACTGTCAATGTCTGATGTTGGGGTCACTGTCGATGTCTGATGTTGGGGTCACTGTCGATGTCTGATGTTGGGGTCACTGTCGATGTCTGATGTTGGGGTCACTGTCGATGTCTGATGTTGGGGGTCAATGTCTGATGTTTGGGGTCACTGTCGATGTCTGATGTTGGGTTCACTGTCAATGTCTGATGTTGGGGTCACTGTCGATGTCTGATGTTGGGGTCACTGTCAATGTCTGATGTTGGGGTCACTGTCGATGTCTGATGTTGGGGGGGCCCCTGTCGATGTCTGATGTTGGGGTCACTGTCGATGTCTGATTTTGGGGTCACTGTCGATGTCTGATGTTGGGGTCACTGTCGATGTCTGATGTTGGGGGGTCCCTGTCGATGTCTGATGATGGGGTCACTGTCGATGTCTGATGTTGGGGGGGTCCCTGTCGATGTCTGATGTTGGGGTCACTGTCGATGTCTGATGTTGGGGTCACTGTCAATGTCTGATGTTGGGGTGACTGTCAATGTCTGATGTTGGGGTCCCTGTCGATGTCTGATGTTGGGGTCACTGTCGATGTCTGATGTTGGGGTCACTGTCGATGTCTGATGTTGGGGTCACTGTCAATGTCTGATGTTGGTGTCACTGTCAATATCTGATGTTGGGGTCACTGTCAATGTCTGATGTTGGGGTCACTGCCGATGTCTGATGTTGGGGGTCAATGTCTGATGTTGGGGGCACTGTCGATGTCTGATGTTTGGGGTCACTGTCGATGTCTGATGTTGGGGTCACTGTCGATGACTGATGTTGGGGGTCACTATCGATGTCTGATGTTGGGGTCACTGTCGATGTCTGATGTTGGGGTCACTGTCGATGTCTGATGTTGGGGTCACTGTCGACGACTGATGTTTGCGGTCAATGTCAGATGTTGGGGGGTTCCTATCGATGTCTGATGTTGGGGGTCAATGTCTGATGTTGGGGGCACTGTCGATGTCTGATGTTGGGGTCACTGTCGATGTCTGATGTTGGGGTGACTGTCGATGTCTGATGTTGGGGGTCAATGTCTGATGTTTGCGGTCACTGTCGATGTCTGATGTTGGGTTCACTGTCAATGTCTGATGTTGGGGTCACTGTCGATGTCTGATGTTGGGGTCACTGTCAATGTCTGATGTTGGGGTCACTGTCGATGTCTGATGTTGGGGGGGCCCCTGTCGATGTCTGATGTTGGGGTCACTGTCGATGTCTGATTTTGGGGTCACTGTCGATGTCTGATGTTGGGGTCACTCTCGATGTCTGATGTTGGGGGGTCCCTGTCGATGTCTGAAGATGGGGTCACTGTCGATGTCTGATGTTGGGGGGGTCCCTGTCGATGTCTGATGTTGGGGTCACTGTCGATGTCTGATGTTGGGGTCACTGTCAATGTCTGATGTTGGGGTGACTGTCAATGTCTGATGTTGGGGTCCCTGTCGATGTCTGATGTTGGGGTCACTGTCGATGTCTGATGTTGGGGTCACTGTCGATGTCTGATGTTGGGGTCACTGACAATGTCTGATGTTGGTGTCACTGTCAATATCTGATGTTGGGGTCACTGTCAATGTCTGATGTTGGGGTCACTGCCGATGTCTGATGTTGGGGGTCAATGTCTGATGTTGGGGGCACTGTCGATGTCTGATGTTGGGGTCACTGTCGATGTCTGATGTTGGGGTCACTGTCGATGTCTGATGTTGGGAGTCACTATCGATGTCTGATGTTGGGGTCACTGTCGATGTCTGATGTTGGGGTCACTGTCGATGTCTGATGTTGGGGTCACTGTCGACGACTGATGTTGGGGGTCAATGTCAGATGTTGGGGGGTTCCTGTCGATGTGTGATGTTGGGGGTCAATGTCTGATATTGGGGAGACTGTCGACGTCTGATTTTGGGGTAACTATCAATGTCTGATGTTGGGGGGTCCCTGTCGATGTCTGATGTTGGGGTCACTGTCGATGTCTGATGTTGGGGGTCAATGTCTGATGTTGGGGTCACTGTCCATGTCTGATGTTGGGGTCCCTGTCGATGTCTGATCTTGAGGTCACTGACGATTTCTGATGTTGGGGTCACTGTCGATGTCTGATGTTGGGGTCACTGTCGATGTCTGATGTTGGGGGTCACTGTCGATATCTGATGTTGGGGCCCCTGTCGATGTCTGATGTTGGGGTCACTGTCGATGTCTAATGTTGGGGTCACTCTCAATGTCTGATGTTGGGGTCCCTGTCGATGTCTGATGTTGGGGTCACTGTCGATGTCTGATGTTGGGGTCACTGTTGATGTCTGATGTTGGGGGTCACTGTCGATGTCTGATGTTGGGGTCACTGTCGATGTCTGATGTTGGGGTCACTGTCGATGTCTGATATTGGGGTCACTGTCGATGTCTGATGTTGGGGTCACTGTCGATGTCTGATGTTGGGGGTCAATGTCTGATGTTGAGGGATCCCTGTCGATGTCTGATGTTGGGGTCACTGTCAATGTCTGATGTTGAGATCACTGACGATGTCTGATACTGGGGTCACTGTCACTGTCTGATGTTGTGGGTAACTGTCGATGTCTGATGTTGGGGTCACTGTCAATGTCTGATGTTGGGGTCACTGTTGATGTCTGACGTTGGGGTCACTGTCGATGTCTGATGTTGGGGACACTGTCGATGTCTGATGTTGGGGTCACTGTCAATGTCTGATGTTGGGGTCACTCTCGATGTTTGATGCTGGGGTCACTGTCGATGTCTGATGTTGGGGGTCACTGTCGATGTCTGATGTTGAGGGTCACTGTCGATGTCTGATGTTGGGGTCACTGTCTATGTCTGATGTTGGGGTCACTGTCGATGTCTGATGTTGGGGTCACTGTCAATGTCTGATGTTGGAGGTCGCTTTCAATGTCTGATATTGGGGTCACTGTCAATGTCTGATTTTGCGGTCACTGTCGATGTCTGATATTGGGGTCACTGTCAATGTCTGATGTTGGGGCCCCTGTCGATGTCTGAAGTTGGGGTCACTCTCGATGTCTGATGTTGGGGGACAATGTCTGATGTCAGGGGGTCCCAGTCGATGTTTGATGCTGGGGGTCGATGTCTGATCTCTGATGTTGGGGTCACTGTCGATGTCCGATGTCTGATGTTGGGGTCACGATCAATGTCTGATGTTGGGGTCACTGTCGATGTCTGATGTTGCGGTCACTGTCGATGTCTGATGTTGGGGTCACTTTCAATGTCTGATGTTGGGGTCACTGTCGATGTCTGATGTTGGGGTCACTGTCAATGTCTGATGTTGGGGGGGCCCTTGTCGATGTCTGATGTTGGGGATCACAGTCGATGTCTGATGTTGGGGTCAGTATCGATGTCTGATGTTGGGGACCCTGTCGATGTCTGATGTTGGGGTCACTGTCGATGTCTGATGTTGGGGTCACTGTCGATGTCTGATGTTGGGGTCCCTGTCAATGTCTGATGTTTGGGTCACTGTCGATGTCTGATGTTTGGGGGCCCCTGTTGATGTCTGATGTTGGGGTCACTGTCGATGTCTGATGTTGGGGGGCCCCTGTCGATGTCTGATGTTGAGGTCACTGTCGATGTCTGATGTTGGGGGTCACTGTCGATGTCTGATGTTGGGGGTCACTGTCGATGTCTGATGTTGGGGTCACTGTCGATGTCTGATGTTGGGGTCACTGTCAATGTCTGATGTTGGGGTCACTGTCAATGTCTGATGTTGGGGTCACTGTCGATGTCTGATGTTGGGGGTCACTTTCGATGTCTGATGTTGGAGGTCAATGTCTGATGTTGGGGTCACTGTCGATGTCTGATGTTGGGGGTCACTGTCGATGTCTGATGTTGGGGGTCAATGTCGGATGTTCGGGTCACTGTCGATGTCTGATGCTGGGGTCACTATCGATGTCTAATGTTGGGGTCACTGTCGATGTCTGATGTTGGGGGTCACTGTCGATGTCAGATGTTGGGGGGCCCCTGTCGATGTCTGATGTTGGGGGTCACAGTCGATCTCTGATGTTGGGGTCACTGTCGATGTCTGATGTTGGGGTCACTGTCAATGTCTGATGTTGGGGTCACTGTCAATGTCTGATGTTGGGGTCACTGTCAATATCTGATGTTGGGTTCACTGTCGATGTCTGTTGTTCGGGTCACTGTCAATGTCTGATGTTGGGGTCACTGTCGATGGCTGATGTTGGAGGTCGCTCTCAATGTCTGATGTTGGGGTCACTGTCAATGTCTGATGTTGGGGTCACTGTGGATGTCTGATGTTGGGGTCACTGTCAATGTCTGATGTTGCGGCCCCTGTCGATGTATGATGTTGGGGTCACTGTCGAAGTCTGATGTTGGGGGTCAATGTCTGATGTTGGGGTCACTGTCAATGTCTGATGTTGGGGTCACTGTCGATGTCTGATGTTGGGGTCACTGTCAATGTCTGATGTTGGGGTCACTTTCGATGTCTGATGTTGGGGTCACTGTCGATGTCTGATGTTGGGGTCCCTGTCGATGTCTGATGTTTGTGTCACTGTCGATGTCTGATGCTTGGGGGCCCCTGTCGATGTCTGATGTTGTGGCCACAGTCGATGTCTGATGTTGGGGGGCCCCTGTCGATGTCTGATATTGGGGGTCACTGTCGATGTCTGATGTTGGGGGTCACTGTCGATGTCTGATGTTGGGGTCACTGTCAATGTCTGATGTTGGGGTCACTCTCAATGTCTGATGTTGGGGTCACTGTCGATGTCTGATGTTGGGGGTCACTGTCGATGCCTGATGTTTGAGGTCAATGTCTGATGTTGGGGTCACTGTCGATGTCTGATGTTGGGGGTCACTGTCGATGTCTGATGTTGGGGGTCAATGTCTGATGTTCGGGTCACTGTCGATGTCTGATGCTGGGGTCACTGTCGATGTCTGATGTTGGGGTCACTGTCGATGTCTGATGTTGGGGGTCACTGTCGATGTCTGATGTTAGGGGGGTCCCTGTCGATGTCTGATGTTGGGGTCACTGTCGATGTCTGATGTTGGGGTCACTGTCTATGTCTGATGTTGGGGTCACTGTCAATGTCTGATGTTGGGGTCACTGTCAATCTCTGATGTTGGGGTCACTGTCAAAGTCTGATGTTGTGGTCACTGTCAATGTCTGATGTTGGGGTCACTGTCGATGTCTGATGTTGGGGTCACTGTCGATGTCTGATGTTGGGGGCCCCTGTCGATGTCTGATGTTGGTGTCTCTGTCAATGTCTGATATTGGGGGTCGATATCGGACGTCTGATGTTGGGGTCACTGTCGATGTCTGATGTTGGAGGGCCCCTGTCGATGACTGATGTTGGGGTCACTGTCAATGTCTGATATAGGGGTCACTGTCGATGTCTGATGTTGGGGGGGCCCAGTCGATGTCTGATGTTGGTGGGGCCCTGTCAATATCTGATGTTGGGCGGGCCCCTGTCGATGTCTGATGTTGGGGTCACTGTCGATATCTGATGTTGGGGTCACTGTCAATGTCTGATGTTGCGGGGACCCCTGTCGATGTTTGATGTTGGGGGGCCCCTGTCAAAGTCTGATGTTGGGGTCACTGTCAATGTCTGATGTTGGGGTCACTGTAGATGTCTGATGTTGGGGGGGCCCTGTCGATGTCTGATGTTGGGGGGGGGCCCTGTCAATATCTGATGTTGGGGGGGCCCCTGTCGATGTCTGATGTTGGGGTCACTGTCGATGTCTGATGTTGGGGTCACTGTCGATGTCTGATGTTGGGGTCACTGTCGATGTCTGATGTTGGGGTCCCTATCGATGTCTGATGTTGGGGTCACTGTCGATGTCTGATGTTGGGGGTCACTGTCGATGTCTGATGTTGGGGGTCAATGTCTGATGTTGGGGGTCACTCTCGATGTATGATGTTGGGGTCACTGTCAATGTCTGATGTTGGGGTCACTGTCGATGTCTGATGTTGGGGACACTGTCAATGTCTGATGTTGGGGTCACTGTCGATGTCTGATGTTGGGGTCACTGTCAATGTCTGATGTTGGGGTCACTGTCGATGTCTGATTTGGGGTCACTGTCGATGTCTGATGTTGGGTTCACTGTCGATGTCTGATGTTGGGGTCACTGTCGATATCTGATGTTGGGGGTCAATGTCTGATGTTAGGGGGCACTGTCGATGTCTGATGTTGGGGTCACTGTCAATGTCTGATGTTGGGGTCACTGTCGATGTCTGATGTTGGGGTCACTGTCAATGTCTGATGTTGGGGTCACTGTCGATGTCTGATGTTGGGGGGGCCCCTGTCGATGTCTGATGTTGGGGTCACTGTCGATGTCTGATGTTGGGGTCACTGCCGATGTCTGATGTTGGGGACACTGTCAATGTCTGATGTTGGGGTCACTCTCAATGTCTGATGTTGGGGTCACTGTCAATGTCTGATGTTGGGGTCCCTGTCGATGTCTGATGTTGGGGTCACTGTCGATGTCTGATGTTGGTGTCACTGTCGATGTCTGATGTTGGGGTCACTCTCAATGTCTGATGTTGGGGTCACTGTCAATGTCTGATGTAGGGGTCACTGTCAATGTCTGATGTTGGGGTCACTGCCGATGTCTGAGGTTGGGGGTCAATGTCTGATGTTGGGGGCACTGTCGATGTCTGATGTTGGGGTCACTGTCGATGTCTGATGTTGGGGTCACTGTCGATGTCTGATGTTGGGGGTCACTATCGATGTCTGATGTTGGGGTCACTGTCGATGTCTGATGTTGGGGTCACTGTCGATGTCTGATGTTGGGGTCACTGTCGATGACTGATGTTGGAGGTCAATGTCTGATATTGGGGTGACTGTCGACGTCTGATTTTGGGGTAACTATCAATGTCTGATGTTGGGGTTTTCTGCCGATGTCTGATGTTGGGGTCACTGTCGATGTCTGATGTTGGGGGTCAATGTCTGATGTTGGGGTCACTGTCCATGTCTGATGTTGGGGTCCCTGTCGATGTCTGATCTTGAGGTCACTGACGATTTCTGATGTTGGGGTCACTGTCGATGTCTGATGTTGGGGTCACTGTCGATGTCTGATGTTGCGGTCACTCTCGATGTTTGATGTTGGGGTCACTGTCGATGTCTGATGTTGGGGGTCACTGTCGATGTCTGATGTTGGGGTTCACTGTCGATGTCTGATGTTGGGGTCACTGTCGATGTCTGATGTTGGGGTCACTGTCGATGTCTGATGTTGGGGTCACTGTCAATGTCTGATGTTGGAGGTCGCTCTCAATGTCTGATATTGGGGTCACTGTCAATGTCTGATGTTGCGGTCACTGTCGATGTCTGATGTTGGGGTCACTGTCAATGTCTGATGTTGGGGCCCCTGTCGATGTCTGATGTTGGGGTCACTGTCGATGTCTGATGTTGGGGGACAATGTCTGATGTTAGGGGGTCCCAGTCGATGTGTGATGTTGGGGGTCGATGTCTGATCTCTGATGTTCGGGTCACTGTCGATGTCCGATGTCTGATGTTGGGGTCACGATCAATGTCTGATGTTGGGGTCACTGTCGATGTCTGAAGTTGGGGTCACTTTCGATGTCTGATGTTGGGGTCACTTTCAATGTCTGATGTTGGGGACACTGTCGATGTCTGATGTTGGGGTCACTGTCAATGTCTGATGTTGGGGGGGCCCCTGTCGATGTCTGATGTTGGGGGTCACAGTCGATGTCTGATGTTGGGGTCACTGTCGATGTTTGATGTTGGGGTCACTGTCAATGTCTGATGTTGGGGTCACTGTCGATGTCTGATGTTGGGGTCACTGTCGATGTCTGATGTTGGGGGGGCCCCTGTCGATGTCTGATATTGGGGGTCACTGTCGATGTCTGATGTTTGGGGGCCCCTGTCGATGTCTGATGTTGGGGGTCACTGTCGATGTCTGATGTTTGGGGGCCCCTGTCGATGTCTGATGTTGGGGTCACTGTCGATGTCTGATGTTGGGGGGCCCCTGTCGATATCTGATGTTGGGGTCACTGTCGATGTCTGATGTTGGGGGTCACTGTCGATGTCTGATGTTGGGGGTCACTGTCGATGTCTGATGTTGGGGTCACTGTCAATGTCTGATGTTGGGGTCACTGTCAATGTCTGATGTTGGGGTCACTGTCGATGTCTGATGTTGGGGGTCACTGTCGATGTCTGATGTTGGAGGTCAATGTCTGATGTTGGGGTCACTGTCGATGTCTGATGTTGGGGGTCAATGTCGATGTCTGATTTTGGGGGTCAATGTCTGATGTTCGGGTCACTGTCGATGTCTGATGCTGGGGTCACTGTCGATGTCTGATGTTGGGGGTCACTGTCGATGTCTGATGTTGGGGGTCACTGTCGATGTCTGATGTTGGGGGGGCCCCTGTCGATGTCTGATGTTGGGGTCACTGTCGATGTCTGATGTTGGGGTCACTGTCTATGTCTGATGTTGTGGTCACTGTCGATGTCTGATGTTGGGGGTCACTGTCGATGTCTGATGTTGGGGGTCACTGTCGATGTCTGATGTTGGAGGGCCCCTGTCGATGACTGATGTTGAGGTCACTGTCGATGTCTGATGTTGGGGTCACTGTCAATGTCTGATGTTGGGGCCCCTGTCGATGTCTGATGTTGGGGTCACTGTCGATGTCCGATGTTGGGGGACAATGTCTGATGTTAGGGGGTCCCAGTCGATGTGTGATGTTGGGGGTCGATGTCTGGTCTCTGATGTTCGGGTCACTGTCGATGTCCGATGTCTGATGTTGGGGTCACGATCAATGTCTGATGTTGGGGTCACTGTCGATGTCTGATGTTGGGGTCACTTTCAATGTCTGATGTTGGGGTCACTGTCGATGTCTGATGTTGGGGTCACTGTCAATGTCTGATGTTGGGGGGGCCCCTGTCGATGTCTGATGTTGGGGTCACTTTCAATGTCTGATGTTGGGGTCACTGTCGATGTCTGATGTTGGGGTCACAGTCGATGTCTGATGTTGGGGTCACTGTCGATGTCTGATGTTGGGGCCCCTGTCGATGTCTGATGTTGGGGTCACTGTCGATGTCTGATGTTCGGGTCACTGTCGATGTCTGATGTTGGGGTCCCTGTCGATGTCTGATGTTTGGGTCACTGTCGATGTCTGATGTTGGGGTCACTGTCGATGTCTGATGTTGGGGTCACTGTCAATGTCTGATGTTGGAGGTCGCTCTCAATGTCTGATATTGGTGTCACTGTCAATGTCTGATGTTGCGGTCACTGTCGATGTCTGATGTTGGAGTCACTGTCAATGTCTGATGTTGGGGCCCCTGTCGATGTCTGATGTTGGGGTCACTGTCGATGTCTGATGTTGGGGTCACTGTCGATGTCTGATGTTGGGGTCACTGTCAATGTCTGATGTTGGGGTCACTGTCGATGTCTGATGTTGGGGTCACTGTCGATGTCTGATGTTGGGGGGGCCCCTGTCGATGTCTGATGTTGGGGGTCACTGTCGATGTCTGATGTTTGGGGGCCCCTGTCGATGTCTGATGTTGGGGGTCACTGTCGATGTCTGATGTTGGGGGTCACTGTCGATGCCTGATGTTGGGGTCACTGTCAATGTCTGATGATGGGGTCACTGTCAATGTCTGATGTTGGGGTCACTGTCGATGTCTGATGTTGGGGGTCACTGTCGATGTCTGATGTTGGAGTTCAATGTCTGATGTTGGGGTCACTGTCGATGTCTGATGTTGGGGGTCAATGTCGATGTCTGATGTTGGGGGTCAATGTCTGATGTTCGGGTCACTGTCGATGTCTGATGCTGGGGTCACTGTCGATGTCTGATGTTGGGTTCACTGTCGATGTCTGATGTTGGGGGTCACTGTCGATGTCTGATGTTGGGGGGGCCCCTGTCGATGTCTGATGTTGGGGGTCACAGTCGATCTCTGATGTTGGGGTCACTGTCGATGTCTGATTTTGCGGGGTCCCTTTCGCTGTCTGATGTTGGGGTCACTTTCGATGTCTGATGTTGTGGTCACTGTCTTTGTCTGATGTTGGGGTCACTGTCAATGTCTGATGTTGGGGTCACTGTCAATGTCTGATGTTGGGGTCACTGTCAAAGTCTGATGTTGTGGTCACTGTCAATGTCTGATGTTGGGGTCACTGTCGATGTCTGATGTTGGGGTCACTGTCGATGTCTGATGTTGGGGGCCCCTGTCGATGTCTGATGTTGGTGTCACTGTCAATGTCTGATGTTGGGGGTCGATATCAGACGTCTGATGTTGGGGTCACTGTCGATGTCTGATGTTGGAGGGCGCCTGTCGATGACTGATGTTGAGGTTACTGTCAATGTCTGATGTTGGGGTCACTGTCGATGTCTGATGTTGGGGGGGCCCTGTCGATGTCTGAGGTTGGTGGGGCCCTGTCGAAGTCTTATATTGGGGTCACTGTCAATGTCTGATGTTGGGGTCACTGTCGATGTCTGATGTTGGGGAGGCCCTGTCGATGTCTGATGTTGGGGGGGCCCTGTCAATATCTGATGTTGGGGGGGGCCCCTGTCGATGTCTGATGTTGGGGTCACTGTCGATGTCTGATGTTGGGGTCACTGTCGATGTCTGATGTTGGGGTCACTGTCGATGTCTGATGTTGGGGTCCCTATCGATGTCTGATGTTGGGGTCACTGTCGATGTCTGATGTTGGGGGGTCACTGTCGATGTCTGATGTTGGGGTTCAATGTCTGATGTTGAGGGTCACTCTCGATGTATGATGTTGGGGTCACTGCCAATGTCTGATGTTAGGGTCACTGCCGATGTCTGATGTTGGGGACACTGTCAATGTCTGATGTTGCGGTCACTGTCGATGTCTGATGTTGGCGTCACTCTCAATGTCTGATGTTGGGGTCACTGTCGATGTCTGATGTTGGGGTCACTGTCGATGTCTGATGTTGGGGTCACTGTCGATGTCTGATGTTGGGGTCACTGTCGATGTCTGATGTTGGGGGTCAATGTCTGATGTTGGGGGTCACTGTCGATGTCTGATGTTGGGGTCACAGTCAATGTCTGATGTTGGGGTCACTGTCGATGTCTGATGTTGGGGTCACTGTCAATGTCTGATGTTGGGGTCACTGTCGCTGTCTGATGTTGGGGGGGGCCCTGTCGATGTCTGACGTTGGGGTCACTGTCGATGTCTGATGTTGGGGTCACTGTCGATGTCTGATGTTGGGGTCACTGTCGATGTCTGATGTTGGGGGGTCCCTGTCGATGTCTGATGTTCGGGTCACTGTCAATGTCTGATGTTGGGGGTGTCCCTGTCGAAGTCTGATGTTGGGGTCACTGTCGATGTCTGATGATGGGGTCACTGTCAATGTCTGATGTTGGGGTCACTGTCAATGTCTGATGTTGGGGTCCCTGTCGATGTCTGATGTTGGGGTCACTGTCGATGTCTGATGTTGGGGTCACTGTCGATGTCTGATGTTGGGGTCACTTTCAATGTCTGATGTTGGGGTCACTGTCAATGTCTGATGTTGGGGTCACTGCCGATGTCTGATGTTGGGGGTCAATGTCTGATGTTGGGGGCACTGTCGATGTCTGATGTTGGGGTCACTGTCGATGTCTGATGTTGGGTTCACTGTCGATGTCTGATGTTGGGAGTCACTATTGATGTCTGATGTTGGGGTCACTGTCGATGTCTGATGTTGGGGTCACTGTCGATGTCTGATGTTGGGGTCACTGTCGATGACTGATGTTGGGGGTCAATGTCAGATGTTGGGGGGTTCCTGTCGATGTGTGATGTTGGGGGTCAATGTCTGATATTGGGGTGACTGTCGACGTCTGATTTTGGGGTAACTATCAATGTCTGATGTTGGGGGGTCCCTGTCGATGTCTGATGTTGGGGTCACTGTCGATGTCTGATGTTGGGGGTCAATGTCTGATGTTGGGGTCACTTTCCATGTCTGATGTTGGGGTCCCTGTCGATGTCTGATCTTGAGGTCACTGACGATTTCTGATGTTGGGGTCACTGTCGATGTCTGATGTTGGGGTCACTGTCGATGTCTGATGTTGGGGGTCACTGTCGATATCTGATGTTGGGGCCCCTGTCGATGTCTGATGTTGGGGTCACTGTAGAAGTCTGATGTTGGGGTCACTGTCAATGTCTGATGTTAGGGTCCCTGTCGATGTCTGATGTTGGGGTCACTTTCGATGTCTGATGTTGGGGTCACTGTTGATGTCTGATGTTGGGGGTCACTGTCGATGTCTGATGTTGGGGTCACTGTCGATGTCGGATGTTGGGGTCACTCTCGATATCTGATATTGGGGTCACTGTCTATGTCTGATGTTGGGGTCACTGTCGATGTCTGATGTTGGGGGTCAATGTCTGATGTTGAGGGATCCCTGTCAATGTCTGATGTTGGGGTCACTGTCGATGTCTGATGTTGGGGTCACTGTCGATGTCTGATGTTGGGGTCACTGTCAATGTCTGATGTTGGGATCACTGACGATGTCTGATGTTGGGGTCACTGTCACTGACTGATGTTGTGGGTCACTGTCGATGTCTGATGTTGGGGTCACTGTCAATGTCTGATGTTGGGGTCACTGTTGATGTCTGACGTTGGGGTCACTGTCGATGTCTGATGTTGGGGACACTATCGATGTCTGATGTTGGGGTCACTGTCAATGTCTGATGTTGGGGTCACTCTCGATGTTTGATGTTGGGGTCACTGTCGATGTCTGATGTTGGGGGTCACTGTCGATGTCTGATGTTGGGGGTCACTCTCGATGTCTGATGTTGGGGTCACAGTCGATGTCTGATGTTGGGGTCACTGTCGATGTCTGATGTTGGGGTCACTGTCAATGTCTGATGTTGGAGGTCGCTCTCAATGTCTGATATTGGGGTCACTGTCAATGTCTGATGTTGCGGTCACTGTCGATGTCTGATGTTGGGGTCACTGTCAATGTCTGATGTTGGGGCCCCTGTCGATGTCTGATGTTGGGGTCACTGTCGATGTCTGATGTTGGGGGACAATGTCTGATGTTAGGGGGTCCCAGTCGATGTGTGATGTTGGGGGTCGTTGTCTGATCTCTGATGTTGGGGTCACTGTCGATGTCCGATGTCTGATGTTGGGGTCACGATCAATGTCTGATGTTGGGGTCACGGTCGATGTCTGATGTTGGGGTCACTGTCGATGTCTGATGTTGGGGTCACTTTCAAAGTCTGATGTTGGGGTCACTGTCGATGTCTGATGTTGGGGTCACTGTCAATGTCTGATGTTGGGGGGGCCCCTGTCGATGTCTGTTGTTGGGGGTCACAGTCGATGTCTGATGTTGGGGTCACTGTCGATGTCTGATGTTGGGACCCCTGTCGATGTCTAATGTTGGGGTCACTGTCGATGTCTGATGTTGGGGTCACTGTCGATGTCTGATGTTGGGGTCCCTGTCGATGTCTGATGTTGGGGTCACTGTCGAAGTCTGATGTTTGGGGGCCCCTGTCGATGTCTGATGTTGGGGTCACTGTCGATGTCTGATGTTGGGGGGCCCCTGTCGATGTCTGATGTTGGGGTCACTGTCGATGTCTGATGTTGGGGGTCACTGTCGATGTCTGATGTTGGGGGTCACTGTAGATGTCTGATGTTGGGGTCACTGTCAATGTCTGATGTTGGGGTCACTGTCAATGTCTGATGTTGGGGTCACTGTCGATGTCTGATGTTGGGGGTCACTGTCGATGTCTGATGTTGGAGGTCAATGTCTGATGTTGGGGTCACTGTCGATGTCTGATGTTGGGGGTCACTGTCGATGTCTGATGTTGGGGGTCGATGTCTGATGTTGGGGTCACTGTCGATGTCTGATGTTGGGGGTCACTGTCGATGTCTGATGTTGGGGGGCCCCTGTCGATGTCTGATGTTGGGGGTCACAGTCGATCTCTGATGTTGGGGTCACTGTCGATGTCTGATGTTGGGGTCACTGTCAATGTCTGATGTTGGGGCCACTGTCAATGTCTGATGTTGGGGTCACTGTCAATATCTGATGTTGGGGTCACTGTCGATGTCTGTTGTTAGGGTCACTGTCAATATCTGATGTTGGGGTCACTGTCGATGTCTGATGTTGCAGGTCGCTCTCAATGTCTGATGTTGGGGTCACTGTCAATGTCTGATGTTGGGGTCACTGTTGATGTCTGATGTTGGGGTCACTGTCAATGTCTGATGGTGCGGCCCCTGTCGATGTCTGATGTTGCGGTCACTGTCGATGTCTGATGTTGGGGGTCAATGTCTGAAGTTGGGGGGTTCCCTGTCGATGTGTGATGTTGGGGTTCGATGTCTGATCTCTGATGTTGGGGTCACTGTCGATGTCCGATGTCTGATGTTGGGGTCACTGTCGATGTCTGATGTTGCGGTCACTGTCGATGTCTGATGTTGGGGTCACTGTCGATGTCTGATGTTGGGGTCACTGTCAATGTCTGATGTTGGTGTCACTGTCGATGTCTGATGTTGGGGTCACTGTCGATGTCTGATGTTGGGGGGGCCCTGTCGATGTCTGATGTTGGGGTCACTGTCGATGTCTGATGTTGGGGTCACTGTCGATGTCTGATGTTGGGGTCCCTGTCGATGTCTGATGTAGGGGTCACTGTCGATGTCTGATGTTTGGGGGCCCCTGTCGATGTCTGATGTTGGGGTCACTGTCGATGTCTGATGTTGGGGGGCCCCTGTCGATGTCTGATGTTGGGGGTCACTGTCGATGTCTGATGTTGGGGTCACTGTCAATGTCTGATGTTGGCGTCACTGTCAATGTCTGATGTTGGGGTCACTGTCGATGTCTGTTGTTGGGGGTCACTGTCGATGTCTGATGTTGGGGGTCAATGTCTGTTGCTGGGGTCACTGTCAATGTCTGATGTTGGGATCACTGTCGATGTCTGATGTTGTGGTCACTGTCAATGTCTGATGTTGGGGTCACTGTCAATGTCTGATGTTGGGGTCACTGTCAATGTCTGATGTTGGGGTCACTGTCGATGTCTGATATTGTGGTAACTGTTAATGTCTGATGTTGGGGTCACTGTCGATGTCTGATGTTGGGGTCACTGTCGATGTCTGATGTTGGGGTCACTGTCGATGTTTGATGTTGGGGTCACTGTCAATGTCTGATGTTGAGGGGTCCCTGTCCATGTCTGATGTTGGGGTCACTGTCGATGTCTGATTTTGGGGTCACTGTCAATGTCTGATGTTGGGTTCACTGTCAATGTCTGATGTTGGGGTCACTGTCAAAGTCTGATGTTGGGGTCACTGTCGATGTCTGATTTTGGGGTCACTGTCAATGTCTGATGTTGGGTTCACTGTCAATGTCTGATGTTGGGGTCACTGTCGATGTCTGATGTTTGGGTCACTGTCGATGTCTGATGTTGGGGTCACTGTCAGTGTCTGATGATGGGGTCACTGTCAATGTCTGATGTTGGGGTGACTGTCGATGTCTGATGTTGCGGGCCCCTGTCGATGTCTGATGTTGGGGTCACTGTCGATGTCTGATGTTGGGGTCACTGTCGATGTCTGATGTTGGGGTCACTGTCGATGTCTGATGTTGGGGTCACTCTCAATGTCTGATGTTGCGGGGTCCCTGTCGATGTCTGATGTTGGGGTCACTGTCGATGTCTGATGTTAGGGTCACTGTCGATGTCTGATGTTGGGGTCTCTGTCGATGTCTGATGTTGGGGGCCCCTGTCGATGTCTGATGTTGGGGTCACTGTCAATGCCTGATGTTGGGGTCACTGTCCATGTCTGATGTTGGGGTCACTGTCAATATCTGATGTTGGGTCACTGTCGATGTCTGATGTTGGGGTCACTGTCAATGTCTGATGTTGGGGTCACTGTAAATGTCTGATGTTGGGGTCACTGTCGATGTCTGTTGTTGGGTTCACTGTCGATGTCTGATGTTGGGGTCACTCTCAATGTCTGATGTTGGCGTCACTGTCAATGTCTGATGTTGGGGTGACTTTCGAAGTCTGATGTTGGGGTCACTGTCAATGTCTGATGTTGGGGTCAATGTAAATGTCTGATGTTGGGGTCACTGTCGATGTCTGTTGTTGGGGTCACTGTAGATGTCTGATGTTGGGGTCACTCTCAATGTCTGATGTTGGGGTCACTGTCAATGTCTGATGTTGGGGTGACTGTCGATGTCTGATGTTGGGGGCCCCTGTCAATGTCTGATGTTGGTGTCACTGTCAATGTCTGATGTTGGGGTCACTGTCAATGTCTGATGTTGAGGTCACTGTCGATGTCTGATGTTGGGGGTCAATGTCTGATGTTGGGGTCACTGTCGATGTCTGATGTTGGGGTCACTGTCAATGTCTGATGTTGGGGTCACTGTCGATGTCTGTTGTTGGGGGTCAATGTCAGATGTTGGGGGGTTCCTGCCGATGTGTGATGTTCGGGGTCAATGTCTGATATTGGGGTGACTGTCGATGTCTGATGTTGGGATCACTGTCGATGTCTGATGTTGGGGTCACTGTCGATGTCTGATGTTGGGGTCACTCTCCATGTCTGATGTTGGGGTCCCTGTCGATGTCTGATGTAGGGGTCACTGTCGATGTCTGATGTTGGGGTCACTGTCGATGTCTGATGTTGGGGGTCACTGTCGATGTCTGATGTTGGCGCCCCTGTCGATGTCAGATGTTGGGGTCACTGTCGATGTCTGATGTTGGGGTCACTGACAATTTCTGATGTTGGGGTCACTGTCAATATCTGATGTTGGGGTCACTGTCGATGTCTGATGTTGGGGTCACGGTCAATGTCTGATGATGGGGCGCGTCTTCGATGTCTGATGTTGGGGTCACTGTCGATGTCTGGGTCACTGTCGATGTCTGATGTTGGGGGTCAATGTCTGATGTTGGGGGGTCCCTGTCGATGTGTGATGTTGGGGGTCGATGTCTGATGTCTGATGTTGGGGTCACTTTCGATGTCCGATGTCTGATGTTGGGGTCACTGTAAATGTCTGATGTTGGGGTCACTGTCGATGTCTGATGTTGGGGTCACTGTCGATGTCTGATGTTGGGTTCACTGTCAATATCTGATGTTGGGGTCACTGTCGATGTCTGATGTTGGGGTCACTGTCGATGTCTGATGTTGGGGAGGCCCCTGTCAATGTCTGATGTTGGGGGTCACTGTCGATGTCTGATGTTGGGGTCACTTTCGATGTCTGATGTTGGGGTCACTGTCGATTTCTGATGTTGGGGTCACTGTCGATGTCTGATGTTGGGAGTCACTTTCGATGTCTGAAATTGGGGCCCCTGTCGATGTCTGATGTTGGGGTCACTGTCAATTTCTGATGTTGGGGTCCCTGTCGATGTCTGATGTTGGGGTCACTGTCGATGTCTGATGTTGGGGTCACTATCGATGTCTGATGTTGGGGTCACTGTTGATGTCTGATGTTGGGGGTCACTGTCGATGTCTGATGTTGGGGTCACTGTCGATGTCTGTTGTTGGGTTCACTGTCGATGTCTGATGTTGGGGTCACTCTCAATGTCTGATGTTGGCGTCACTGTCAATGTCTGATGTTGGGGTGACTTTCGAAGTCTGATGTTGGGGTCACTGTCAATGTCTGATGTTGGGGTCAATGTAAATGTCTGATGTTGGGGTCACTGTCGATGTCTGTTGTTGGGGTCACTGTAGATGTCTGATGTTGGGGTCACTCTCAATGTCTGATGTTGGGGTCACTGTCAATGTCTGATGTTGGGGTGACTGTCGATGTCTGATGTTGGGGGCCCCTGTCAATGTCTGATGTTGGTGTCACTGTCAATGTCTGATGTTGGGGTCACTGTCAATGTCTGATGTTGAGGTCACTGTCGATGTCTGATGTTGGGGGTCAATGTCTGATGTTGGGGTCACTGTCGATGTCTGATGTTGGGGTCACTGTCAATGTCTGATGTTGGGGTCACTGTCGATGTCTGTTGTTGGGGGTCAATGTCAGATGTTGGGGGGTTCCTGCCGATGTGTGATGTTCGGGGTCAATGTCTGATATTGGGGTGACTGTCGATGTCTGATGTTGGGATCACTGTCGATGTCTGATGTTGGGGTCACTGTCGATGTCTGATGTTGGGGTCACTCTCCATGTCTGATGTTGGGGTCCCTGTCGATGTCTGATGTAGGGGTCACTGTCGATGTCTGATGTTGGGGTCACTGTCGATGTCTGATGTTGGGGGTCACTGTCGATGTCTGATGTTGGCGCCCCTGTCGATGTCAGATGTTGGGGTCACTGTCGATGTCTGATGTTGGGGTCACTGACAATTTCTGATGTTGGGGTCACTGTCAATATCTGATGTTGGGGTCACTGTCGATGTCTGATGTTGGGGTCACGGTCAATGTCTGATGATGGGGCGCGTCTTCGATGTCTGATGTTGGGGTCACTGTCGATGTCTGGGTCACTGTCGATGTCTGATGTTGGGGGTCAATGTCTGATGTTGGGGGGTCCCTGTCGATGTCTGATGTTGGGGTCACTGTCGATGTCTGATGTTGGGTTCACTGTCAATATCTGATGTTGGGGTCACTGTCGATGTCTGATGTTGGGGTCACTGTCGATGTCTGATGTTGGGGAGGCCCCTGTCAATGTCTGATGTTGGGGCTCACTGTCGATGTCTGATGTTGGGGTCACTTTCGATGTCTGATGTTGGGGTCACTTTCGATTTCTGATGTTGGGGTCACTGTCGATGTCTGATGTTGGGAGTCACTTTCGATGTCTGAAATTGGGGCCCCTGTCGATGTCTGATGTTGGGGTCACTGTCAATTTCTGATGTTGGGGTCCCTGTCGATGTCTGATGTTGGGGTCACTGTCGATGTCTGATGTTGGGGTCACTATCGATGTCTGATGTTGGGGTCACTGTTGATGTCTGATGTTGGGGGTCACTGTCGATGTCTGATGTTGGGGTCACTGTCGATGTCTGATGTTGGGGGCCCCTGTCGATGTCTGATGTTGGGGTCACTGTCAATGTCTGATGTTGGGGTCACTGTCGATGTCTGATGTTGTGGTCACTGTCAATATCTGATGTTGGGGTCACTGTCGATGTCTGATGTTGGGGTCACTGTCAATGTCTGATGGGGTCACTGTCAATGTCTGATGTTGGGGTCTCTGTCGATGTCTGATGTTGGGGTCACTGTCGATGTCTGATGTTGGGGTCACTGTCAATGTCTGATGTTGGGGTCACTGTCAATGTCTGATGTTGGGGTGACTGTCGATGTCTGATGTTGGGGGCCCCTGTCAATGTCTGATGTTGGGGTCACTGTCAAAGTCTGATGTTGGGGTCACTTTCAATGTCTGATGTTGGGGTCACTGTCAATGTCTGATGTTGAGGTCACTGTCGATGTCTGATGTTGGGTGTCAATGTCTGATGTTGGGGGTCAATGTCTGATGTTGGGGTCACTGTCAATGACTGATGTTGGGGTCACTGTCAATGTCTGATGTTGGGGTCAATGTCGATGTCTGAAGTTGGAGGTCACTCTCAATGTCTGATGTTGGGGTCACTGTCAATGTCTGATGTTGGGGTCACTGTGGATGTCTGATGTTGGGGTCACTGACAATGTCTGATGTTGGGGCCCATGTTCGATTTCTGATGTTGGGGTCACTGTCGATGTCTGATGTTGGGGTCAATGTCTGATGTTGGGGGGTCCCTGTCGATGTGTGATGTTGGGGGTCGATGTCTGATGTCTGATGTTGGGGTCACTGTCGATGTCCGATGTCTGATGTTGGGGTCACTGTCAATGTCTGATGTTGGGGTCACTGTCGATGTCTGATGTTGTGGTCACTGTCAATGTCTGATGTTGTGGTCACTGTCAATATCTGATGTTGGGATCACTGTCAATGTCTGATGTTGGGATCACTGTCGATGTCTGATGTTGGGGTCACTGTCGATGTCTGATGTTGGGGTCACTGTCCATGTCTGATGTTGGGGTCCCTGTCGATGTCTGATGTTGGGGTCACTCTCAATGTCTGATGTTGGCGTCACTGTCAATGTCTGATGTTGGGGTGACTGTCGAAGTCTGATGTTGGGGTCACTGTCAATGTCTGATGTTGGGGTCAATGTAAATGTCTGATGTTGGGGTCACTGTCGATGTCTGTTGTTGGGGTCACTGTAGATGTCTGATGTTGGCGTCACTCTCAATGTCTGATGTTGGGGTCACTGTCAATGTCTGATGTTGGGGTGACTGTCGATGTCTGATGTTGGGGGCCCCTGTCAATGTCTGATGTTGGTGTCACTGTCAATGTCTGATGTTGGGGTCACTGTCAATGTCTGATGTTGAGGTCACTGTCGATGTCTGATGTTGGGGGTCAATGTCTGATGTTGGGGTCACTGTCGATGTCTGATGTTGGGGTCACTGTCAATGTCTGATGTTGGGGTCACTGTCGACGTCTGTTGTTGGGGGTCAATGTCAGATGTTGGGGGGTTCCTGCCGATGTGTGATGTTCGGGGTCAATGTCTGATATTGCGGTGACTTTCGATGTCTGATGTTGGGATCACTGTCGATGTCTGATGTTGGGGTCACTGTCGATGTCTGATGTTGGGGTCACTCTCCATGTCTGATGTTGGGGTCCCTGTCGATGTCTGATGTAGGGGTCACTGTCGATGTCTGATGTTGGGGTCACTGTCGATGTCTGATGTTGGGGGTCACTGTCGATGTCTGATGTTGGCGCCCCTGTCGATGTCAGATGTTGGGGTCACTGTCGATGTCTGATGTTGGGGTCACTGACAATTTCTGATGTTGGGGTCACTGTCAATATCTGATGTTGGGGTCACTGTCGATGTCTGATGTTGGGGTCACGGTCAATGTCTGATGTTGGGGCGTGTGTTCGATGTCTGATGTTGGGGTCACTGTCGATGTCTGGGTCACTGTCGATGTCTGATGTTGGGGGTCAATGTCTGATGTTGGGGGGTCCCTGTCGATGTGTGATGTTGGGGGTCGATGTCTGATGTCTGATGTTGGGGTCACTTTCGATGTCCGATGTCTGATGTTGGGGTCACTGTCAATGTCTGATGTTGGGGTCACTGTCGATGTCTGATGTTGGGGTCACTGTCGATGTCTGATGTTGGGGTCACTGTCAATATCTGATGTTGTGGTCACTGTCGATGTCTGATGTTGGGGTCACTGTCGATGTCTGATGTTGGGGAGGCCCCTGTCAATGTCTGATGTTGGGGCTCACTGTCGATGTCTGATGTTGGGGTCACTTTCGATGTCTGATGTTGGGGTCACTGTCGATTTCTGATGTTGGGGTCACTGTCGATGTCTGATGTTGGGAGTCACTGTCGATGTCTGATGTTGGGGCCCCTGTCGATGTCTGATGTTGGGGTCACTGTCAATTTCTGATGTTGGGGTCCCTGTCGATGTCTGATGTTGGGGTCACTGTCGATGTCTGATGTTGGGGTCACTGTCGATGTCTGATGTTGGGGTCACTGTCAATGTCTGATGTTGGGGTCACTGTCGATGTCTGATGTTGGGGTCACTGTCAATATCTGATGTTGGGGTCACTGTCGATGTCTGATGTTGGGGTCACTGGCGATGTCTGATGTTGGGGAGGCCCCTGTCAATGTCTGATGTTGGGGCTCACTGTCGATGTCTGATGTTGGGGTCACTTTCGATGTCTGATGTTGGGGTCACTGTCGATTTCTGATGTTGGGGTCACTGTCGATGTCTGATGTTGGGAGTCACTGTCGATGTCTGATGTTGGGGCCCCTGTCGATGTCTGATGTTGGGGTCACTGTCAATTTCTGATGTTGGGGTCCCTGTCGATGTCTGATGTTGGGGTCACTGTCGATGTCTGATGTTGGGGTCACTATCGATGTCTGATGTTGGGGTCACTGTTGATGTCTGATGTTGGGGGTCACTGTCGATGTCTGATGTTGGGGTCACTGTCGATGTCTGATGTTGGGGGCCCCTGTCGATGTCTGATGTTGGGGTCACTGTCAATGTCTGATGTTGGGGTCACTGTCGATGTCTGATGTTGGGGTCACTGTCGATGTCTGATGTTGGGGTCACTGTCAATATCTGATGTTGGGGTCACTGTCGATGTCTGATGTTGGGGTCACTGTCGATGTCTGATGTTGGGGAGGCCCCTGTCAATGTCTGATGTTGGGGCTCACTGTCGATGTCTGATGTTGGGGTCACTTTCGATGTCTGATGTTGGGGTCACTGTCGATTTCTGATGTTGGGGTCACTGTCGATGTCTGATGTTGGGAGTCACTGTCGATGTCTGATGTTGGGGCCCCTGTCGATGTCTGATGTTGGGGTCACTGTCAATTTCTGATGTTGGGGTCCCTGTCGATGTCTGATGTTGGGGTCACTGTCGATGTCTGATGTTGGGGTCACTATCGATGTCTGATGTTGGGGTCACTGTTGATGTCTGATGTTGGGGGTCACTGTCGATGTCTGATGTTGGGGTCACTGTCGATGTCTGATGTTGGGGGCCCCTGTCGATGTCTGATGTTGGGGTCACTGTCAATGTCTGATGTTGGGGTCACTGTCAATGTCTGATGTTGTGGTCACTGTCAATATCTGATGTTGGGGTCACTGTCGATGTCTGATGTTGGGGTCACTGTCAATGTCTGATGGGGTCACTGTCAATGTCTGATGTTGGGGTCACTGTCGATGTCTGATGTTGGGGTCACTGTCGATGTCTGATGTTGGGGTCACTGTCAATGTCTGATGTTGGGGTCACTGTCAATGTCTGATGTTGGGGTGACTGTCGATGTCTGATGTTGGGGGACCCTGTCAATGTCTGATGTTGGGGTCACTGTCAAAGTCTGATGTTGGGGTCACTTTCAATGTCTGATGTTGGGGTCACTGTCAATGTCTGATGTTGAGGTCACTGTCGATGTCTGATGTTGGGTGTCAATGTCTGATGTTGGGGGTCAATGTCTGATGTTGGGGTCACTGTCAATGACTGATGTTGGGGTCACTGTCAATGTCTGATGTTGGGGTAAATGTCGATGTCTGAAGTTGGAGGTCACTCTCAATGTCTGATGTTGGGGTCACTGTCAATGTCTGATGTTGGGGTCACTGTGGATGTCTGATGTTGGGGTCACTGTCAATGTCTGATGTTGGGGCCCATGTTCGATGTCTGATGTTGGGGTCACTGTCGATGTCTGATGTTGGGGTCAATGTCTGATGTTGGGGGTCCCTGTCGATGTGTGATGTTGGGGGTCGATGTCTGATGTCTGATGTTGGGGTCACTGTCGATGTCCGATGTCTGATGTTGGGGTCACTGTCAATGTCTGATGTTGGGGTCACTGTCGATGTCTGATGTTGGGGTCACTGTCAATGTCTGATGTTGGGGTCACTGTGGATGTCTGATGTTGGGATCACTGTCAATGTCTGATGTTGGGATCACTGTCGATGTCCGATGTTGGGGTCACTGTCGATGTCTGATGTTGGGGTCACTGTCCATGTCTGATGTTGGGGTCCCTGTCGATGTCTGATGTAGGGGTCACTGTCGATGTCTGATGTTGGGGTCACTGTCGATGTCTGATGTTGGGGGTCACTGTCGATGTCTGATGTTGGGGCCCCTGTCGATGTCAGATGTTGGGGTCACTGTCGATGTCTGATGTTGGGGTCACTGACAATTTCTGATGTTGGGGTCACTGTCAATGTCTGATGTTGGGGTCACTGTCGATGTCTGATGTTGGGGTCACGGTCAATGTCTGATGATGGGGCGGCTGTTCGATGTCTGATGTTGGGGTCACTGTCGAAGTCTGGGTCACTGTCGATGTCTGATGTTGGGGGTCAATGTCTGATGTTGGGGGGTCCCTGTCGATGTGTGATGTTGGGGGTCGATGTCTGATGTCTGATGTTGGGGTCACTTTCGATGTCCGATGTCTGATGTTGGGGTCACTGTCAATGTCTGATGTTGGGGTCACTGTCGATGTCTGATGTTGGGGTCACTGTCGATGTCTGATGTTGGGGTAACTCTCGATGTCTGATGTTGGGGTCACTGTCAATATCTGATGTTGGGGTCACTGTCGATGTCTGATGTTGGGGAGGTCACTGTCGATGTCTGATGTTGGGGAGGCCCCTGTCGATGTCTGATGTTGGGGGTCACTGTCGATGTCTGATGTTGGGGTCACTTTCGATGTCTGATGTTGGGGTCACTGTCGATTTCTGATGTTGGGGTCACTATCGATGTCTGATGTTGGGAGTCACTGTCGATGTCTGATGTTGGGGCCCCTCTCGATGTCTGATGTTGGGGTCACTGTCAATTTCTGATGTTGGGGTCCCTGTCGATGTCTGATGTTGGGGTCACTGTCGATGTCTGATGTTGGGGTCACTATCGATGTCTGATGTTGGGGTCACTGTTGATGTCTGATGTTGGGGGTCACTGTCGATATCTGATGTTGGGGTCACTGTCGATGTCTGATGTTGGGGTCACTGTCGATGTCTGATGTTGGGGGCCCCTGTCGATGTCTGATGTTGGGGCCCCTGTCGATGTCTGATGTTGGGGTCACTTTCAATGTCTGATGTTGGGGTCACTGTCAATGTCTGATGTTGAGGTCACTGTCGATGTCTGATGTTGGGTGTCAATGTCTGATGTTGGGGGTCAATGTCTGATGTTGGGGTCACTGTCAATGACTGATGTTGGGGTCACTGTCAATGTCTGATGTTGGGGTCAATGTCGATGTCTGAAGTTGGAGGTCACTCTCAATGTCTGATGTTGGGGTCACTGTCAATGTCTGATGTTGGGGTCACTGTGGATGTCTGATGTTGGGGTCACTGTCAATGTCTGATGTTGGGGCCCATGTTCGATGTCTGATGTTGGGGTCACTGTCGATGTCTGATGTTGGGGTCAATGTCTGATGTTGGGGGGTCCCTGTCGATGTGTGATGTTGGGGGTCGATGTCTGATGTCTGATGTTGGGGTCACTGTCGATGTCCGATGTCTGATGTTGGGGTCACTGTCAGTGTCTGATGTTGTGGTCACTGTCGATGTCTGATGTTGTGGTCACTGTCAATGTCTGATGTTGTGGTCACTGTCAATATCTAATGTTGGGGTCACTGTCGATGTCTGATGTTGGGGTCACTGTCAATGTCTGATTTTGGGGTCACTGTCGATGTCTGATGTTGGGGTCACTGTCGATGTCTGATGTTGGGGGCCCCTGTCGATGTCTGATGTTGGGGTCACTGTCAATGTCTGATGTTGGGGTCACTGTCAATGTCTGATGTTGTGGTCACTGTCAATATCTGATGTTGGGGTCACTGTCGATGTCTGATGTTGGGGTCACTGTCAATGTCTGATGGGGTCACTGTCAATGTCTGATGTTGGGGTCACTGTCGATGTCTGATGTTGGGGTCACTGTCGATGTCTGATGTTGGGGTCACTGTCAATGTCTGATGTTGGGGTCACTGTCAATGTCTGATGTTGGGGTGACTGTCGATGTCTGATGTTGGGGGCCCCTGTCAATGTCTGATGTTGGGGTCACTGTCAAAGTCTGATGTTGGGGTCACTTTCAATGTCTGATGTTGGGGTCACTGTCAATGTCTGATGTTGAGGTCACTGTCGATGTCTGATGTTGGGTGTCAATGTCTGATGTTGGGGGTCAATGTCTGATGTTGGGGTCACTGTCAATGACTGATGTTGGGGTCACTGTCAATGTCTGATGTTGGGGTAAATGTCGATGTCTGAAGTTGGAGGTCACTCTCAATGTCTGATGTTGGGGTCACTGTCAATGTCTGATGTTGGGGTCACTGTGGATGTCTGATGTTGGGGTCACTGTCAATGTCTGATGTTGGGGCCCATGTTCGATGTCTGATGTTGGGGTCACTGTCGATGTCTGATGTTGGGGTCAATGTCTGATGTTGGGGGTCCCTGTCGATGTGTGATGTTGGGGGTCGATGTCTGATGTCTGATGTTGGGGTCACTGTCGATGTCCGATGTCTGATGTTGGGGTCACTGTCAATGTCTGATGTTGGGGTCACTGTCGATGTCTGATGTTGGGGTCACTGTCAATGTCTGATGTTGGGGTCACTGTGGATGTCTGATGTTGGGATCACTGTCAATGTCTGATGTTGGGATCACTGTCGATGTCCGATGTTGGGGTCACTGTCAATGTCTGATGTTGGGGTCACTGTCCATGTCTGATGTTGGGGTCCCTGTCGATGTCTGATGTAGGGGTCACTGTCGATGTCTGATGTTGGGGTCACTGTCGATGTCTGATGTTGGGGGTCACTGTCGATGTCTGATGTTGGGGCCCCTGTCGATGTCAGATGTTGGGGTCACTGTCGATGTCTGATGTTGGGGTCACTGACAATTTCTGATGTTGGGGTCACTGTCAATGTCTGATGTTGGGGTCACTGTCGATGTCTGATGTTGGGGTCACGGTCAATGTCTGATGATGGGGCGGCTGTTCGATGTCTGATGTTGGGGTCACTGTCGAAGTCTGGGTCACTGTCGATGTCTGATGTTGGGGGTCAATGTCTGATGTTGGGGGGTCCCTGTCGATGTGTGATGTTGGGGGTCGATGTCTGATGTCTGATGTTGGGGTCACTTTCGATGTCCGATGTCTGATGTTGGGGTCACTGTCAATGTCTGATGTTGGGGTCACTGTCGATGTCTGATGTTGGGGTCACTGTCGATGTCTGATGTTGGGGTAACTCTCGATGTCTGATGTTGGGGTCACTGTCAATATCTGATGTTGGGGTCACTGTCGATGTCTGATGTTGGGGAGGTCACTGTCGATGTCTGATGTTGGGGAGGCCCCTGTCGATGTCTGATGTTGGGGGTCACTGTCGATGTCTGATGTTGGGGTCACTTTCGATGTCTGATGTTGGGGTCACTGTCGATTTTTGATGTTGGGGTCACTATCGATGTCTGATGTTGGGAGTCACTGTCGATGTCTGATGTTGCGGCCCCTCTCGATGTCTGATGTTGGGGTCACTGTCAATTTCTGATGTTGGGGTCCCTGTCGATGTCTGATGTTGGGGTCACTGTCGATGTCTGATGTTGGGGTCACTATCGATGTCTGATGTTGGGGTCACTGTTGATGTCTGATGTTGGGGGTCACTGTCGATATCTGATGTTGGGGTCACTGTCGATGTCTGATGTTGGGGTCACTGTCGATGTCTGATGTTGGGGGCCCCTGTCGATGTCTGATGTTGGGGTCACTGTCAATGTCTGATGTTGGGGTCACTGTCAATGTCTGATGTTGTGGTCACTGTCAATATCTGATGTTGGGGTCACTGTCGATGTCTGATGTTGGGGTCACTGTCAATGTCTGATGGGGTCACTGTCAATGTCTGATGTTGGGGTCACTGTCGATGTCTGATGTTGGGGTCACTGTCGATGTCTGATGTTGGGGTCACTGTCAATGTCTGATGATGGGGTCACTGTCAATGTCTGATGTTGGGGTGACTGTCGATGTCTGATGTTGGGGGCCCCTGTCAATGTCTGATGTTGGGGTCACTGTCAATGTCTGATGTTGGGGTCACTTTCAATGTCTGATGTTGGGGTCACTGTCAATGTCTGATGTTGAGGTCACTGTCGATGTCTGATGTTGGGTGTCAATGTCTGATGTTGGGGGTCAATGTCTGATGTTGGGGTCACTGTCAATGACTGATGTTGGGGTCACTGTCAATGTCTGATGTTGGGGTCAATGTCGATGTCTGAAGTTGGAGGTCACTCTCAATGTCTGATGTTGGGGTCACTGTCAATGTCTGATGTTGGGGTCACTGTGGATGTCTGATGTTGGGGTCACTGTCAATGTCTGATGTTGGGGCCCATGTTCGATGTCTGATGTTGGGGTCACTGTCGATGTCTGATGTTGGGGTCAATGTCTGATGTTGGGGGGTCCCTGTCGATGTGTGATGTTGGGGGTCGATGTCTGATGTCTGATGTTGGGGTCACTGTCGATGTCCGATGTCTGATGTTGGGGTCACTGTCAGTGTCTGATGTTGCGGTCACTGTCGATGTCTGATGTTGTGGTCACTGTCAATGTCTGATGTTGTGGTCACTGTCAATATCTAATGTTGGGGTCACTGTCGATGTCTGATGTTGGGGTCACTGTCAATGTCTGATTTTGGGGTCACTGTCGATGTCTGATGTTGGGGTCACTGTCGATGTCTGATGTTGGGGGCCCCTGTCGATGTCTGATGTTGGGGTCACTGTCAATGTCTGATGTTGGGGTGACTGTCGATGTCTGATGTTGGGGGCCCCTGTCAATGTCTGATGTTGGGGTCACTGTCAATGTCTGATGTTGGGGTCACTTTCAATGTCTGATGTTGGGGTCACTGTCAATGTCTGATGTTGAGGTCACTGTCGATGTCTGATGTTGGGGGTCAATGGCTGATGTTGGGGGTCAATGTCTGATGTTGGGGTCACTGTCAATGTCTGATGTTGGGGTCAATGTCGATGTCTGAAGTTGGAGGTCACTCTCAATGTCTGATGTTGGGGTCACTGTCAATATCTGATGTTGGGGTCAGTGTGGATGTCTGATGTTGGGGTCACTATCAATGTCTGATGTTGGGGCCCATGTTCGATGTCTGATGTTGGGGTCACTGTCGATGTCTGATGTTGGGGGTCAATGTCTCATGTTGTGGGGTCCCTGTCGATGTGTGATGTTGGGGGTCGATGTCCGATGTCTGATGTTGGGTCACTGTCAATGTATGATGTTGGGGTCACTGTCGATGTCTGATGTTGGGGTCACTGTCGATGCCTGATGTTGGGGGCCCCTTTCAATGTCTGATGTTGGGGTCACTGTCAATGTCTGATGTTGGGGTCACATTCAATGTCTGATGTTGGGGTCACTGTCAATGTCTGATGTTGAGGTCACTGTCGATGTCTGATGTTGGGGGTCAATGTCTGATGTTGGTGGTCAATGTCTGATGTTGGGGTCACTGTCAATGACTGATGTTGGGGTCACTGTCAATGTCTGATGTTGGGGTCAATGTCGATGTCTGAAGTTAGAGGTCCCTCTCAATGTCTGATGTTGGGGTCACTGTCAATGTCTGATGTTGGGGTCACTGTGGATGTCTGATGTTGGGGTCACTGTCAATGTCTGATGTTGGGGCCCCTGATCGATGTCTGATGTTGGGGTCACTGTCGATGTCTGATGTTGGGGGTCAATGTCTGATGTTGGGGGGTCCCTGTCGATGTGTGATGTTGGGGGTCGATGTCTGATGTCTGATGTTGGGGTCACTGTCGATGTCCGATGTCTGATTTTGGGGTCACTGTCAATGTCTGATGTTGGGGTCACTTTCGATGTCCGATGTCTGATGTTGGGGTCACTGTCAATGTCTGATGTTGGGGTCACTGTCGATGTCTGATGTTGGGGTCACTGTTGATGTCTGATGTTGGGGTAACTCTCGATGTCTGATGTTGGGGTCACTGTCAATATCTGATGTTGGGGTCACTGTCGATGTCTGATGTTGGGGAGGTCACTGTCGTTGTCTGATGTTGGGGAGGCCCCTGTCGATGTCTGATGTTGGGGGTCACTGTCGATGTCTGATGTTGCGGTCACTTTCGATGTCTGATGTTGGGGTCACTGTCAATATCTGATGTTGGGGTCACTGTCGATGTCTGATGTTGGGGTCACTGTCAATGTCTGATGGGGTCACTGTCAATGTCTGATGTTGGGGTCACTGTCGATGTCTGATGTTGGGGTCACTGTCGATGTCTGATGTTGGGGTCACTGTCAATGTCTGATGTTGGGGTCACTGTCAATGTCTGATGTTGGGGTGACTGTCGATGTCTGATGTTGGGGGCCCCTGTCAATGTCTGATGTTGGGGTCACTGTCAATGTCTGATGTTGGGGTCACTTTCAATGTCTGATGTTGGGTTCACTGTCAATGTCTGATGTTGAGGTCACTGTCGATGTCTGATGTTGGGTGTCAATGTCTGATGTTGGGGGTCAATGTCTGATGTTGGGGTCCCTGTCGATGTCTGATGTTGGGGTCACTGTCGATGTCTGATGTTGGGGTCACTATCGATGTCTGATGTTGGGGTCACTGTTGATGTCTGATGTTGGGGGTCACTGTCGATATCTGATGTTGGGGTCACTGTCGATGTCTGATGTTGGGGTCACTGTCGATGTCTGATGTTGGGGGCCCCTGTCGATGTCTGATGTTGGGGTCACTGTCAATGTCTGATGTTGGGGTCACTGTCAATGTCTGATGTTGTGGTCACTGTCAATATCTGATGTTGGGGTCACTGTCGATGTCTGATGTTGGGGTCACTGTCAATGTCTGATGGGGTCACTGTCAATGTCTGATGTTGGGGTCACTGTCGATGTCTGATGTTGGGGTCACTGTCGATGTCTGATGTTGGGGTCACTGTCAATGTCTGATGATGGGGTCACTGTCAATGTCTGATGTTGGGGTGACTGTCGATGTCTGATGTTGGGGGCCCCTGTCAATGTCTGATGTTGGGGTCACTGTCAATGTCTGATGTTGGGGTCACTTTCAATGTCTGATGTTGGGGTCACTGTCAATGTCTGATGTTGAGGTCACTGTCGATGTCTGATGTTGGGTGTCAATGTCTGATGTTGGGGGTCAATGTCTGATGTTGGGGTCACTGTCGATGTCTGATGTTGGGGGTCACTGTCGATGTCTGATGTTGGAGTTCAATGTCTGATGTTGGGGTCACTGTCGATGTCTGATGTTGGGGTCACTGTCGATGTCTGATGTTGGGGGCCCCTGTCGATGTCTGATGTTGGTGTCACTGTCAATGTCTGATGTTGGGGGTCGATATCAGACGTCTGATGTTGGGGTCACTGTCGATGTCTGATGTTGGAGGGCGCCTGTCGATGACTGATGTTGAGGTTACTGTCAATGTCTGATGTTGGGGTCACTGTCGATGTCTGATGTTGGGGGGGCCCTGTCGATGTCTGAGGTTGGTGGGGCCCTGTCGAAGTCTTATATTGGGGTCACTGTCAATGTCTGATGTTGGGGTCACTGTCGATGTCTGATGTTGGGGAGGCCCTGTCGATGTCTGATGTTGGGGGGGCCCTGTCAATATCTGATGTTGGGGGGCGCCCCTGTCGATGTCTGATGTTGGGGTCACTGTCGATGTCTGATGTTGGGGTCACTGTCGATGTCTGATGTTGGGGTCACTGTCGATGTCTGATGTTGGGGTCCCTATCGATGTCTGATGTTGGGGTCACTGTCGATGTCTGATGTTGGGGAGGCCCCTGTCAATGTCTGATGTTGGGGCTCACTGTCGATGTCTGATGTTGGGGTCACTTTCGATGTCTGATGTTGGGGTCACTGTCGATTTCTGATGTTGGGGTCACTGTCGATGTCTGATGTTGGGGGCCCCTGTCAATGTCTGATGTTGGTGTCACTGTCAATGTCTGATGTTGGGGTCACTGTCGATGTCTGATGTTGGGGGCCCCTGTCAATGTCTGATGTTGGGGTCACTGTCAATGTCTGATGTTGAGGTCACTGTCGATGTCTGATGTTGGGGGTCAATGTCTGATGTTGGGGTCACTGTCGATGTCTGATGTTGGGGTCACTGTCAATGTCTGATGTTGGGGTCACTGTCGACGTCTGTTGTTGGGGGTCAATGTCAGATGTTGGGGGGTTCCTGCCGATGTGTGATGTTCGGGGTCAATGTCTGATATTGCGGTGACTTTCGATGTCTGATGTTGGGATCACTGTCGATGTCTGATGTTGGGGTCACTGTCGATGTCTGATGTTGGGGTCACTCTCCATGTCTGATGTTGGGGTCCCTGTCGATGTCTGATGTAGGGGTCACTGTCGATGTCTGATGTTGGGGTCACTGTCGATGTCTGATGTTGGGGGTCACTGTCGATGTCTGATGTTGGCGCCCCTGTCGATGTCAGATGTTGGGATCACTGTCGATGTCTGATGTTGGGGTCACTGACAATTTCTGATGTTGGGGTCACTGTCAATATCTGATGTTGGGGTCACTGTCGATGTCTGATGTTGGGGTCACGGTCAATGTCTGATGTTGGGGCGTGTGTTCGATGTCTGATGTTGGGGTCACTGTCGATGTCTGGGTCACTGTCGATGTCTGGTGTTGGGGGTCAATGTCTGATGTTGGGGGGTCCCTGTCGATGTGTGATGTTGGGGGTCGATGTCTGATGTCTGATGTTGGGGTCACTTTCGATGTCCGATGTCTGATGTTGGGGTCACTGTCAATGTCTGATGTTGGGGTCACTGTCGATGTCTGATGTTGGGGTCACTGTCGATGTCTGATGTTGGGGTCAGTGTCAATATCTGATGTTGTGGTCACTGTCGATGTCTGATGTTGGGGTCACTGTCGATGTCTGATGTTGGGGAGGCCCCTGTCAATGTCTGATGTTGGGGCTCACTGTCGATGTCTGATGTTGGGGTCACTTTCGATGTCTGATGTTGGGGTCACTGTCGATTTCTGATGTTGGGGTCACTGTCGATGTCTGATGTTGGGAGTCACTGTCGATGTCTGATGTTGGGGCCCCTGTCGATGTCTGATGTTGGGGTCACTGTCAATTTCTGATGTTGGGGTCCCTGTCGATGTCTGATGTTGGGGTCACTGTCGATGTCTGATGTTGGGGTCACTGTCGATGTCTGATGTTGGGGTCACTGTCGATGTCTGATGTTGGGGTCACTGTCAATATCTGATGTTGGGGTCACTGTCGATGTCTGATGTTGGGGTCACTGTCGATGTCTGATGTTGGGGAGGCCCCTGTCAATGTCTGATGTTGGGGCTCACTGTCGATGTCTGATGTTGGGGTCACTTTCGATGTCTGATGTTGGGGTCACTGTCGATTTCTGATGTTGGGGTCACTGTCGATGTCTGATGTTGGGAGTCACTGTCGATGTCTGATGTTGGGGCCCCTGTCGATGTCTGATGTTGGGGTCACTGTCAATTTCTGATGTTGGGGTCCCTGTCGATGTCTGATGTTGGGGTCACTGTCGATGTCTGATGTTGGGGTCACTATCGATGTCTGATGTTGGGGTCACTGTTGATGTCTGATGTTGGGGGTCACTGTCGATGTCTGATGTTGGGGTCACTGTCGATGTCTGATGTTGGGGGCCCCTGTCGATGTCTGATGTTGGGGTCACTGTCAATGTCTGATGTTGGGGTCACTGTCGATGTCTGATGTTGGGGTCACTGTCGATGTCTGATGTTGGGGTCACTGTCAATATCTGATGTTGGGGTCACTGTCGATGTCTGATGTTGGGGTCACTGTCGATGTCTGATGTTGGGGAGGCCCCTGTCAATGTCTGATGTTGGGGCTCACTGTCGATGTCTGATGTTGGGGTCACTTTCGATGTCTGATGTTGGGGTCACTGTCGATTTCTGATGTTGGGGTCACTGTCGATGTCTGATGTTGGGAGTCACTGTCGATGTCTGATGTTGGGGCCCCTGTCGATGTCTGATGTTGGGGTCACTGTCAATTTCTGATGTTGGGGTCCCTGTCGATGTCTGATGTTGGGGTCACTGTCGATGTCTGATGTTGGGGTCACTATCGATGTCTGATGTTGGGGTCACTGTTGATGTCTGATGTTGGGGGTCACTGTCGATGTCTGATGTTGGGGTCACTGTCGATGTCTGATGTTGGGGGCCCCTGTCGATGTCTGATGTTGGGGTCACTGTCAATGTCTGATGTTGGGGTCACTGTCAATGTCTGATGTTGTGGTCACTGTCAATATCTGATGTTGGGGTCACTGTCGATGTCTGATGTTGGGGTCACTGTCAATGTCTGATGGGGTCACTGTCAATGTCTGATGTTGGGGTCACTGTCGATGTCTGATGTTGGGGTCACTGTCGATGTCTGATGTTGGGGTCACTGTCAATGTCTGATGTTGGGGTCACTGTCAATGTCTGATGTTGGGGTGACTGTCGATGTCTGATGTTGGGGGCCCCTGTCAATGTCTGATGTTGGGGTCACTGTCAAAGTCTGATGTTGGGGTCACTTTCAATGTCTGATGTTGGGGTCACTGTCAATGTCTGATGTTGAGGTCACTGTCGATGTCTGATGTTGGGTGTCAATGTCTGATGTTGGGGGTCAATGTCTGATGTTGGGGTCACTGTCAATGACTGATGTTGGGGTCACTGTCAATGTCTGATGTTGGGGTAAATGTCGATGTCTGAAGTTGGAGGTCACTCTCAATGTCTGATGTTGGGGTCACTGTCAATGTCTGATGTTGGGGTCACTGTGGATGTCTGATGTTGGGGTCACTGTCAATGTCTGATGTTGGGGCCCATGTTCGATGTCTGATGTTGGGGTCACTGTCGATGTCTGATGTTGGGGTCAATGTCTGATGTTGGGGGTCCCTGTCGATGTGTGATGTTGGGGGTCGATGTCTGATGTCTGATGTTGGGGTCACTGTCGATGTCCGATGTCTGATGTTGGGGTCACTGTCAATGTCTGATGTTGGGGTCACTGTCGATGTCTGATGTTGGGGTCACTGTCAATGTCTGATGTTGGGGTCACTGTGGATGTCTGATGTTGGGATCACTGTCAATGTCTGATGTTGGGATCACTGTCGATGTCCGATGTTGGGGTCACTGTCGATGTCTGATGTTGGGGTCACTGTCCATGTCTGATGTTGGGGTCCCTGTCGATGTCTGATGTAGGGGTCACTGTCGATGTCTGATGTTGGGGTCACTGTCGATGTCTGATGTTGGGGGTCACTGTCGATGTCTGATGTTGGGGCCCCTGTCGATGTCAGATGTTGGGGTCACTGTCGATGTCTGATGTTGGGGTCACTGACAATTTCTGATGTTGGGGTCATGTCAATGTCTGATGTTGGGGTCACTGTCGATGTCTGATGTTGGGGTCACGGTCAATGTCTGATGATGGGGCGGCTGTTCGATGTCTGATGTTGGGGTCACTGTCGAAGTCTGGGTCACTGTCGATGTCTGATGTTGGGGGTCAATGTCTGATGTTGGGGGGTCCCTGTCGATGCGTGATGTTGGGGGTCGATGTCTGATGTCTGATGTTGGGGTCACTTTCGATGTCCGATGTCTGATGTTGGGGTCACTGTCAATGTCTGATGTTGGGGTCACTGTCGATGTCTGATGTTGGGGTCACTGTCGATGTCTGATGTTGGGGTAACTCTCGATGTCTGATGTTGGGGTCACTGTCAATATCTGATGTTGGGGTCACTGTCGATGTCTGATGTTGGGGAGGTCACTGTCGATGTCTGATGTTGGGGAGGCCCCTGTCGATGTCTGATGTTGGGGGTCACTGTCGATGTCTGATGTTGGGGTCACTTTCGATGTCTGATGTTGGGGTCACTGTCGATTTCTGATGTTGGGGTCACTATCGATGTCTGATGTTGGGAGTCACTGTCGATGTCTGATGTTGGGGCCCCTCTCGATGTCTGATGTTGGGGTCACTGTCAATTTCTGATGTTGGGGTCCCTGTCGATGTCTGATGTTGGGGTCACTGTCGATGTCTGATGTTGGGGTCACTATCGATGTCTGATGTTGGGGTCACTGTTGATGTCTGATGTTGGGGTTCACTGTCGATATCTGATGTTGGGGTCACTGTCGATGTCTGATGTTGGGGTCACTGTCGATGTCTGATGTTGGGGGCCCCTGTCGATGTCTGATGTTGGGGTCACTGTCAATGTCTGATGTTGGGGTCACTGTCAATGTCTGATGTTGTGGTCACTGTCAATATCTGATGTTGGGGTCACTGTCGATGTCTGATGTTGGGGTCACTGTCAATGTCTGATGGGGTCACTGTCAATGTCTGATGTTGGGGTCACTGTCGATGTCTGATGTTGGGGTCACTGTCGATGTCTGATGTTGGGGTCACTGTCAATGTCTGATGATGGGGTCACTGTCAATGTCTGATGTTGGGGTGACTGTCGATGTCTGATGTTGGGGGCTCCTGTCAATGTCTGATGTTGGGGTCACTGTCAATGTCTGATGTTGGGGTCACTTTCAATGTCTGATGTTGGGGTCACTGTCAATGTCTGATGTTGAGGTCACTGTCGATGTCTGATGTTGGGTGTCAATGTCTGATGTTGGGGGTCAATGTCTGATGTTGGGGTCACTGTCAATGTCTGATGTTGGGGTCACTGTCAATGTCTGATGTTGGGGTCAATGTCGATGTCTGAAGTTGGAGGTCACTCTCAATGTCTGATGTTGGGGTCACTGTCAATGTCTGATGTTGGGGTCACTGTGGATGTCTGATGTTGGGGTCACTGTCAATGTCTGATGTTGGGGCCCATGTTCGATGTCTGATGTTGGGGTCACTGTCGATGTCTGATGTTGGGGTCAATGTCTGATGTTGGGGGGTCCCTGTCGATGTGTGATGTTGGGGGTCGATGTCTGATGTCTGATGTTGGGGTCACTGTCGATGTCCGATGTCTGATGTTGGGGTCACTCTCAGTGTCTGATGTTGCGGTCACTGTCGATGTCTGATGTTGTGGTCACTGTCAATGTCTGATGTTGTGGTCACTGTCAATATCTAATGTTGGGGTCACTGTCGATGTCTGATGTTGGGGTCACTGTCAATGTCTGATTTTGGGGTCACTGTCGATGTCTGATGTTGGGGTCACTGTCGATGTCTGATGTTGGGGGCCCCTGTCGATGTCTGATGTTGGGGTCACTGTCAATGTCTGATGTTGGGGTGACTGTCGATGTCTGATGTTGGGGGCCCCTGTCAATGTCTGATGTTGGGGTCACTGTCAATGTCTGATGTTGGGGTCACTTTCAATGTCTGATGTTGGGGTCACTGTCAATGTCTGATGTTGAGGTCACTGTCGATGTCTGATGTTGGGGGTCAATGGCTGATGTTGGGGGTCAATGTCTGATGTTGGGGTCACTGTCAATGTCTGATGTTGGGGTCAATGTCGATGTCTGAAGTTGGAGGTCACTCTCAATGTCTGATGTTGGGGTCACTGTCAATATCTGATGTTGGGGTCAGTGTGGATGTCTGATGTTGGGGTCACTATCAATGTCTGATGTTGGGGCCCATGTTCGATGTCTGATGTTGGGGTCACTGTCGATGTCTGATGTTGGGGGTCAATGTCTCATGTTGTGGGGTCCCTGTCGATGTGTGATGTTGGGGGTCGATGTCCGATGTCTGATGTTGGGTCACAGTCAATGTATGATGTTGGGGTCACTGTCGATGTCTGATGTTGGGGTCACTGTCGATGCCTGATGTTGGGGGCCCCTTTCAATGTCTGATGTTGGGGTCACTGTCAATGTCTGATGTTGGGGTCACATTCAATGTCTGATGTTGGGGTCACTGTCAATGTCTGATGTTGAGGTCACTGTCGATGTCTGATGTTGGGGGTCAATGTCTGATGTTGGTGGTCAATGTCTGATGTTGGGGTCACTGTCAATGACTGATGTTGGGGTCACTGTCAATGTCTGATGTTGGGGTCAATGTCGATGTCTGAAGTTAGAGGTCACTCTCAATGTCTGATGTTGGGGTCACTGTCAATGTCTGATGTTGGGGTCACTGTGGATGTCTGATGTTGGGGTCACTGTCAATGTCTGATGTTGGGGCCCCTGATCGATGTCTGATGTTGGGGTCACTGTCGATGTCTGATGTTGGGGGTCAATGTCTGATGTTGGGGGGTCCCTGTCGATGTGTGATGTTGGGGGTCGATGTCTGATGTCTGATGTTGGGGTCACTGTCGATGTCCGATGTCTGATGTTGGGGTCACTGTCAATGTCTGATGTTGGGGTCACTTTCGATGTCCGATGTCTGATGTTGGGGTCACTGTCAATGTCTGATGTTGGGGTCACTGTCGATGTCTGATGTTGGGGTCACTGTCGATGTCTGATGTTGGGGTAACTCTCGATGTCTGATGTTGGGGTCACTGTCAATATCTGATGTTGGGGTCACTGTCGATGTCTGATGTTGGGGAGGTCACTGTCGTTGTCTGATGTTGGGGAGGCCCCTGTCGATGTCTGATGTTGGGGGTCACTGTCGATGTCTGATGTTGCGGTCACTTTCGATGTCTGATGTTGGGGTCACTGTCAATATCTGATGTTGGGGTCACTGTCGATGTCTGATGTTGGGGTCACTGTCAATGTCTGATGGGGTCACTGTCAATGTCTGATGTTGGGGTCACTGTCGATGTCTGATGTTGGGGTCACTGTCGATGTCTGATGTTGGGGTCACTGTCAATGTCTGATGTTGGGGTCACTGTCAATGTCTGATGTTGGGGTGACTGTCGATGTCTGATGTTGGGGGCCCCTGTCAATGTCTGATGTTGGGGTCACTGTCAATGTCTGATGTTGGGGTCACTTTCAATGTCTGATGTTGGGATCACTGTCAATGTCTGATGTTGAGGTCACTGTCGATGTCTGATGTTGGGTGTCAATGTCTGATGTTGGGGGTCAATGTCTGATGTTGGGGTCACTGTCGATGTCTGATGTTGGGGTCACTTTCGATGTCTGATGTTGGGGTCACTGTCGATTTCTGATGTTGGGGTCACTATCGATGTCTGATGTTGGGAGTCACTGTCGATGTCTGATGTTGGGGCCCCTCTCGATGTCTGATGTTGGGGTCACTGTCAATTTCTGATGTTGGGGTCCCTGTCGATGTCTGATGTTGGGGTCACTGTCGATGTCTGATGTTGGGGTCACTATCGATGTCTGATGTTGGGGTCACTGTTGATGTCTGATGTTGGGGGTCACTGTCGATATCTGATGTTGGGGTCACTGTCGATGTCTGATGTTGGGGTCACTGTCGATGTCTGATGTTGGGGGCCCCTGTCGATGTCTGATGTTGGGGTCACTGTCAATGTCTGATGTTGGGGTCACTGTCAATGTCTGATGTTGTGGTCACTGTCAATATCTGATGTTGGGGTCACTGTCGATGTCTGATGTTGGGGTCACTGTCAATGTCTGATGGGGTCACTGTCAATGTCTGATGTTGGGGTCACTGTCGATGTCTGATGTTGGGGTCACTGTCGATGTCTGATGTTGGGGTCACTGTCAATGTCTGATGATGGGGTCACTGTCAATGTCTGATGTTGGGGTGACTGTCGATGTCTGATGTTGGGGGCCCCTGTCAATGTCTGATGTTCGGGTCACTGTCAATGTCTGATGTTGGGGTCACTTTCAATGTCTGATGTTGGGGTCACTGTCAATGTCTGATGTTGAGGTCACTGTCGATGTCTGATGTTGGGTGTCAATGTCTGATGTTGGGGGTCAATGTCTGATGTTGGGGTCACTGTCAATGACTGATGTTGGGGTCACTGTCAATGTCTGATGTTGGGGTCAATGTCGATGTCTGAAGTTGGAGGTCACTCTCAATGTCTGATGTTGGGGTCACTGTCAATGTCTGATGTTGGGGTCACTGTGGATGTCTGATGTTGGGGTCACTGTCAATGTCTGATGTTGGGGCCCATGTTCGATGTCTGATGTTGGGGTCACTGTCGATGTCTGATGTTGGGGTCAATGTCTGATGTTGGGGGGTCCCTGTCGATGTGTGATGTTGGGGGTCGATGTCTGATGTCTGATGTTGGGGTCACTGTCGATGTCCGATGTCTGATGTTGGGGTCACTGTCAGTGTCTGATGTTGCGGTCACTGTCGATGTCTGATGTTGTGGTCACTGTCAATGTCTGATGTTGTGGTCACTGTCAATATCTAATGTTGGGGTCACTGTCGATGTCTGATGTTGGGGTCACTGTCAATGTCTGATTTTGGGGTCCCTGTCGATGTCTGATGTTGGGGTCACTGTCGATGTCTGATGTTGGGGGCCCCTGTCGATGTCTGATGTTGGGGTCACTGTCAATGTCTGATGTTGGGGTGACTGTCGATGTCTGATGTTGGGGGCCCCTGTCAATGTCTGATGTTGGGGTCACTGTCAATGTCTGATGTTGTGGTCACTTTCAATGTCTGATGTTGGGGTCACTGTCAATGTCTGATGTTGAGGTCACTGTCGATGTCTGATGTTGGGGGTCAATGGCTGATGTTGGGGGTCAATGTCTGATGTTGGGGTCACTGTCAATGTCTGATGTTGGGGTCAATGTCGATGTCTGAAGTTGGAGGTCACTCTCAATGTCTGATGTTGGGGTCACTGTCAATATCTGATGTTGGGGTCAGTGTGGATGTCTGATGTTGGGGTCACTATCAATGTCTGATGTTGGGGCCCATGTTCGATGTCTGATGTTGGGGTCACTGTCGATGTCTGATGTTGGGGGTCAATGTCTCATGTTGTGGGGTCCCTGTCGATGTGTGATGTTGGGGGTCGATGTCCGATGTCTGATGTTGGGTCACTGTCAATGTCTGATGTTGGGGTCACTGTCGATGTCTGATGTTGGGGTCACTGTCGATGCCTGATGTTGGGGGCCCCTTTCAATGTCTGATGTTGGGGTCACTGTCAATGTCTGATGTTGGGGTCACTTTCAATGTCTGATGTTGGGGTCACTGTCAATGTCTGATGTTGAGGTCACTGTCGATGTCTGATGTTGGGGGTCAATGTCTGATGTTGGTGGTCAATGTCTGATGTTGGGGTCACTGTCAATGACTGATGTTGGGGTCACTGTCAATGTCTGATGTTGGGGTCAATGTCGATGTCTGAAGTTAGAGGTCACTCTCAATGTCTGATGTTGGGGTCACTGTCAATGTCTGATGTTGGGGTCACTGTGGATGTCTGATGTTGGGGTCACTGTCAATGTCTGATGTTGGGGCCCCTGTTCGATGTCTGATGTTGGGGTCACTGTCGATGTCTGATGTTGGGGGTCAATGTCTGATGTTGGGGGGTCCCTGTCGATGTGTGATGTTGGGGGTCGATGTCTGATGTCTGATGTTGGGGTCACTGTCGATGTCCGATGTCTGATGTTGGGGTCACTGTCAATGTCTGATGTTGGGGTCACTTTCGATGTCCGATGTCTGATGTTGGGGTCACTGTCAATGTCTGATGTTGGGGTCACTGTCGATGTCTGATGTTGGGGTCACTGTCGATGTCTGATGTTGGGGTAACTCTCGATGTCTGATGTTGGGGTCACTGTCAATATCTGATGTTGGGGTCACTGTCGATGTCTGATGTTGGGGAGGTCACAGTCGTTGTCTGATGTTGGGGAGGCCCCTGTCGATGTCTGATGTTGGGGGTCACTGTCGATGTCTGATGTTGGGGTCACTTTCGATGTCTGATGTTGGGGTCACTATCGATTTCTGATGTTGGGGTCACTATCGATGTCTGATGTTGGGAGTCACTGTCGATGTCTGATGTTGAGGCCCCTGTCGATGTCTGATGTTGGGGTCACTGTCAATTTCTGATGTTGGGGTCCCTGTCGATGTCTGATGTTGGGGTCACTGTCGATGTCTGATGTTGGGGTCACTATCGATGTCTGATGTTGGGGTCACTGTTGATGTCTGATGTTGGGGGTCACTGTCGATATCTGATGTTGGGGTCACTGTCGATGTCTGATGTTGGGGTCACTGTCGATGTCTGATGTTGGGGGCCCCTGTCGATGTCTGATGTTGGGGTCACTGTCAATGTCTGATGTTGGGGTCACTGTCAATGTCTGATGTTGTGGTCACTGTCAATATCTGATGTTGGGGTCACTGACGATGTCTGATGTTGGGGTCACTGTCAATGTCTGATGGGGTCACTGTCAATGTCTGATGTTGGGGTCACTGTCGATGTCTGATGTTGGGGTCACTGTCGATGTCTGATGTTGGGGTCACTGTCAATGTCTGATGTTGGGGTCACTGTCAATGTCTGATGTTGGGGTGACTGTCGATGTCTGATGTTGGGGGCCCCTGTCAATGTCTGATGTTGGGGTCACTGTCAATGTCTGATGTTGGGGTCACTTTCAATGTCTGATGTTGGGATCACTGTCAATGTCTGATGTTGAGGTCACTGTCGATGTCTGATGTTGGGTGTCAATGTCTGATGTTGGGGGTCAATGTCTGATGTTGGGGTCACTGTCAATGACTGATGTTGGGGTCACTGTCAATGTCTGATGTTGGGGTCAATGTCGATGTCTGAAGTTGGAGGTCACTCTCAATGTCTGATGTTGGGGTCACTGTCAATGTCTGATGTTGGGGTCACTGTGGAAGTCTGATGTTGGGGTCACTGTCAATGTCTGATGTTGGGGCCCATGTTCGATGTCTGATGTTGGGGTCACTGTCGATGTCTGATGTTGTGGTCACTGTCAATGTCTGATGTTGTGGTCACTGTCAATATCTAATGTTGGGGTCACTGTCGATGTCTGATGTTGGGGTCACTGTCAATGTCTGATTTTGGGGTCACTGTCGATGTCTGATGTTGGGGTCACTGTCGATGTCTGATGTTGGGGGCCCCTGTCGATGTCTGATGTTGGGGTCACTGTCAATGTCTGATGTTGGGGTGACTGTCGATGTCTGATGTTGGGGGCCCCTGTCAATGTCTGATGTTGGGGTCACTGTCAATGTCTGATGTTGGGGTCACTTTCAATGTCTGATGTTGGGGTCACTGTCAATGTCTGATGTTGAGGTCACTGTCGATGTCTGATGTTGGGGGTCAATGGCTGATGTTGGGGGTCAATGTCTGATGTTGGGGTCACTGTCAATGTCTGATGTTGGGGTCAATGTCGATGTCTGAAGTTGGAGGTCACTCTCAATGTCTGATGTTGGGGTCACTGTCAATATCTGATGTTGGGGTCAGTGTGGATGTCTGATGTTGGGGTCACTATCAATGTCTGATGTTGGGGCCCATGTTCGATGTCTGATGTTGGGGTCACTGTCGATGTCTGATGTTGGGGGTCAATGTCTCATGTTGTGGGGTCCCTGTCGATGTGTGATGTTGGGGGTCGATGTCCGATGTCTGATGTTGGGTCACTGTCAATGTCTGATGTTGGGGTCACTGTCGATGTCTGATGTTGGGGTCACTGTCGATGCCTGATGTTGGGGGCCCCTTTCAATGTCTGATGTTGGGGTCACTGTCAATGTCTGATGTTGGGGTCACTTTCAATGTCTGATGTTGGGGTCACTGTCAATGTCTGATGTTGAGGTCACTGTCGATGTCTGATGTTGGGGGTCAATGTCTGATGTTGGTGGTCAATGTCTGATGTTGGGGTCACTGTCAATGACTGATGTTGGGGTCACTGTCAATGTCTGATGTTGGGGTCAATGTCGATGTCTGAAGTTAGAGGTCACTCTCAATGTCTGATGTTGGGGTCACTGTCAATGTCTGATGTTGGGGTCACTGTGGATGTCTGATGTTGGGGTCACTGTCAATGTCTGATGTTGGGGCCCCTGTTCGATGTCTGATGTTGGGGTCACTGTCGATGCCTGATGTTGGGGGTCAATGTCTGATGTTGGGGGGTCCCTGTCGATGTGTGATGTTGGGGGTCGATGTCTGATGTCTGATGTTGGGGTCACTGTCGATGTCCGATGTCTGATGTTGGGGTCACTGTCAATGTCTGATGTTGGGGTCACTTTCGATGTCCGATGTCTGATGTTGGGGTCACTGTCAATGTCTGATGTTGGGGTCACTGTCGATGTCTGATGTTGGGGTCACTGTCGATGTCTGATGTTGGGGTAACTCTCGATGTCTGATGTTGGGGTCACTGTCAATATCTGATGTTGGGGTCACTGTCGATGTCTGATGTTGGGGAGGTCACTGTCGTTGTCTGATGTTGGGGAGGCCCCTGTCGATGTCTGATGTTGGGGGTCACTGTCGATGTCTGATGTTGGGGTCACTTTCGATGTCTGATGTTGGGGTCACTATCGATTTCTGATGTTGGGGTCACTATCGATGTCTGATGTTGGGAGTCACTGTCGATGTCTGATGTTGGGGCCCCTGTCGATGTCTGATGTTGGGGTCACTGTCAATTTCTGATGTTGGGGTCCCTGTCGATGTCTGATGTTGGGGTCACTGTCGATGTCTGATGTTGGGGTCACTATCGATGTCTGATGTTGGGGTCACTGTTGATGTCTGATGTTGGGGGTCACTGTCGATATCTGATGTTGGGGTCACTGTCGATGTCTGATGTTGGGGTCACTGTCGATGTCTGATGTTGGGGGCCCCTGTCGATGTCTGATGTTGGGGTCACTGTCAATGTCTGATGTTGGGGTCACTGTCAATGTCTGATGTTGTGGTCACTGTCAATATCTGATGTTGGGGTCACTGTCGATGTCTGATGTTGGGGTCACTGTCAATGTCTGATGGGGTCACTGTCAATGTCTGATGTTGGGGTCACTGTCGATGTCTGATGTTGGGGTCACTGTCGATGTCTGATGTTGGGGTCACTGTCAATGTCTGATGTTGGGGTCACTGTCAATGTCTGATGTTGGGGTGACTGTCGATGTCTGATGTTGGGGGCCCCTGTCAATGTCTGATGTTGGGGTCACTGTCAATGTCTGATGTTGGGGTCACTTTCAATGTCTGATGTTGGGATCACTGTCAATGTCTGATGTTGAGGTCACTGTCGATGTCTGATGTTGGGTGTCAATGTCTGATGTTGGGGGTCAATGTCTGATGTTGGGGTCACTGTCAATGACTGATGTTGGGGTCACTGTCAATGTCTGATGTTGGGGTCAATGTCGATGTCTGAAGTTGGAGGTCACTCTCAATGTCTGATGTTGGGGTCACTGTCGATGTCTGATGTTGGGGTCACTGTCGATGTCTGATGTTGGGGTAACTCTCGATGTCTGATGTTGGGGTCACTGTCAATATCTGATGTTGGGGTCACTGTCGATGTCTGATGTTGGGGAGGTCACTGTCGTTGTCTGATGTTGGGGAGGCCCCTGTCGATGTCTGATGTTGGGGGTCACTGTCGATGTCTGATGTTGGGGTCACTTTCGATGTCTGATGTTGGGGTCACTATCGATTTCTGATGTTGGGGTCACTATCGATGTCTGATGTTGGGAGTCACTGTCGATGTCTGATGTTGGGGCCCCTGTCGATGTCTGATGTTGGGGTCACTGTCAATTTCTGATGTTGGGGTCCCTGTCGATGTCTGATGTTGGGGTCACTGTCGATGTCTGATGTTGGGGTCACTATCGATGTCTGATGTTGGGGTCACTGTTGATGTCTGATGTTGGGGGTCACTGTCGATATCTGATGTTGGGGTCACTGTCGATGTCTGATGTTGGGGTCACTGTCGATGTCTGATGTTGGGGGCCCCTGTCGATGTCTGATGTTGGGGTCACTGTCAATGTCTGATGTTGGGGTCACTGTCAATGTCTGATGTTGTGGTCACTGTCAATATCTGATGTTGGGGTCACTGTCGATGTCTGATGTTGGGGTCACTGTCAATGTCTGATGGGGTCACTGTCAATGTCTGATGTTGGGGTCACTGTCGATGTCTGATGTTGGGGTCACTGTCGATGTCTGATGTTGGGGTCACTGTCAATGTCTGATGTTGGGGTCACTGTCAATGTCTGATGTTGGGGTGACTGTCGATGTCTGATGTTGGGGGCCCCTGTCAATGTCTGATGTTGGGGTCACTGTCAATGTCTGATGTTGGGGTCACTTTCAATGTCTGATGTTGGGATCACTGTCAATGTCTGATGTTGAGGTCACTGTCGATGTCTGATGTTGGGTGTCAATGTCTGATGTTGGGGGTCAATGTCTGATGTTGGGGTCACTGTCAATGACTGATGTTGGGGTCACTGTCAATGTCTGATGTTGGGGTCAATGTCGATGTCTGAAGTTGGAGGTCACTCTCAATGTCTGATGTTGGGGTCACTGTCAATGTCTGATGTTGGGGTCACTGTGGATGTCTGATGTTGGGGTCACTGTCAATGTCTGATGTTGGGGCCCATGTTCGATGTCTGATGTTGGGGTCACTGTCGATGTCTGATGTTGGGGTCAATGTCTGATGTTGGGGGGTCCCTGTCGATGTGTGATGTTGGGGGTCGATGTCTGATGTCTGATGTTGGGGTCACTGTCGATGTCCGATGTCTGATGTTGGGGTCACTGTCAGTGTCTGATGTTGCGGTCACTGTCGATGTCTGATGTTGTGGTCACTGTCAATGTCTGATGTTGTGGTCACTGTCAATATCTGATGTTGGGGTCACTGTCGATGTGTGATGTTGGGGTCACTGTCAATGTCTGATGGGGTCACTGTCAATGTCTGATTTTGGGGTCACTGTCGATGTCTGATGTTGGGGTCACTGTCGATGTCTGATGTTGGGGGCCCCTGTCGATGTCTGATGTTGGGGTCACTGTCAATGTCTGATGTTGGGGTGACTGTCGATGTCTGATGTTGGGGGCCCCTGTCAATGTCTGATGTTGGGATCACTGTCAATGTCTGATGTTGGGGTCACTTTCAATGTCTGATGTTGGGGTCACTGTCAATGTCTGATGTTGAGGTCACTGTCGATGTCTGATGTTGGGGGTCAATGGCTGATGTTGGGGGTCAATGTCTGATGTTGGGGTCACTGTCAATGTCTGATGTTGGGGTCAATGTCGATGTCTGAAGTTGGAGGTCACTCTCAATGTCTGATGTTGGGGTCACTGTCAATATCTGATGTTGGGGTCAGTGTGGATGTCTGATGTTGGGGTCACTATCAATGTCTGATGTTGGGGCCCATGTTCGATGTCTGATGTTGGGGTCACTGTCGATGTCTGATGTTGGGGGTCAATGTCTCATGTTGTGGGGTCCCTGTCGATGTGTGATGTTGGGGGTCGATGTCCGATGTCTGATGTTGGGTCACTGTCAATGTCTGATGTTGGGGTCACTGTCGATGTCTGATGTTGGGGTGACTGTCGATGCCTGATGTTGGGGGCCCCATCTCAATGTCTGATGTTGGGGTCACTGTCAATGTCTGATGTTGGGGTCACTTTCAATGTCTGATGTTGGGGTCACTGTCAATGTCTGATGTTGAGGTCACTGTCGATGTCTGATGTTGGGGGTCAATGTCTGATGTTGGGGGTCAATGTCTGATGTTGGGGTCACTGTCAATGACTGATGTTGGGGTCACTGTCAATGTCTGATGTTGGGGTCAATGTCGATGTCTGAAGTTAGAGGTCACTCTCAATGTCTGATGTTGGGGTCACTGTCAATGTCTGATGTTGGGGTCACTGTGGATGTCTGATGTTGGGGTCACTGTCAATGTCTGATTTTGGGGCCCCTGTTCGATGTCTGATGTTGGGGTCACTGTCGATGTCTGATGTTGGGGGCCCCTGTCAATGTCTGATGTTGGGGTCACTGTCAATGTCTGATGTTGGGGTCACTTTCAATGTCTGATGTTGGGGTCACTGTCAATGTCTGATGTTGAGGTCACTGTCGATGTCTGATGTTGGGGGTCAATGGCTGATGTTGGGGGTCAATGTCTGATGTTGGGGTCACTGTCAATGTCTGATGTTGGGGTCAATGTCGATGTCTGAAGTTGGAGGTCACTCTCAATGTCTGATGTTGGGGTCACTGTCAATATCTGATGTTGGGGTCAGTGTGGATGTCTGATGTTGGGGTCACTATCAATGTCTGATGTTGGGGCCCATGTTCGATGTCTGATGTTGGGGTCACTGTCGATGTCTGATGTTGGGGTGACTGTCGATGCCTGATGTTGGGGGCCCCTGTCAATGTCTGATGTTGGGGTCACTGTCAATGTCTGATGTTGGGGTCACTTTCAATGTCTGATGTTGGGGTCACTGTCAATGTCTGATGCTGAGGTCACTGTCGATGTCTGATGTTGGGGGTCAATGTCTGATGTTGGGGGTCAATGTCTGATGTTGGGGTCACTGTCAATGACTGATGTTGGGGTCACTGTCAATGTCTGATGTTGGGGTCAATGTCGATGTCTGAAGTTAGAGGTCACTCTCAATGTCTGATGTTGGGGTCACTGTCAATGTCTGATGTTGGGGTCACTGTGGATGTGTGATGTTGGGGTCACTGTCAATGTCTGATTTTGGGGCCCCTGTTCGATGTCTGATGTTGGGGTCACTGTCGATGTCTGATGTTGGGGGTCAATGTCTGATGTTGGGGGGTCCCTGTCGATGTGTGATGTTGGGGGTCGATGTCTGATGTCTGATGTTGGGGTCACTGTCGATGTCCGATGTCTGATGTTGGGGTCACTGTCAATGTCTGATGTTGGGGTCACTTTCGATGTCTGATGTTGGGGTCACTGTCGATGTCTGATGTTGGGGTCACTCTCAATGTCTGATGTTGAGGGATCCCTGTCGATGTCTGATGTTGGGGTCACTGTCGATGTCTGATGTTGGGGGGGCCCCTGTCGATGTCTGATGTTGGGGGTCACTGTCAATGTCTGATGTTGGGGTCACTGTCGATGTCTGATGTTGGGGCCCCAGTCGCTGTTTGATGTTGGGGTCACTGTCGATGTCTGATGTTGGGGTCACTGTCGATGTCTGATGTTGGGGTCCCTGTCGATGTCTGATGTTGGGGACACTGTCGATGTCTGATGTTTGGGGGCCCCTGTCGATGTCTGATGTTGGGGGTCACTGTCGATGTCTGATGTTGGGGGTCAAAGTCTGATTTTGGGGTCACTGTCGATGTCTGATGTTGGGGATCACTGTCGATGTCTGATGGGTGTCAATGTCTGATGTTCGGGTCACTGTTGATGTCTGATATTGGGGTCACTGTCGATGTCTGATGTTGGGGTCACTGCCGATGTCTGATGTTGGGGGTCACTGTCAATGTCTGATGTTGGGGGTCAATGTCTGATGTTGGGGTCACTGTCAATGTTTGATGTTGGGGTCTCTGTCGATGTCTAATGTTGGGGTTCACTTTCGATGTCTGATGTTGGGGTCTCTGTCGATGTCTGATGTTGGGGTCACTGTCAATGTCTGATGTTGTGTTCACTGTCAATGTCTGATGTTGGGGTCACTGTCGATGTCTGATGTTGTGGTCACTGTCAATGTCTGATGTTGTGGTAACTGTCAATGTCTGATGTTGGGGTCACTGTCGATGTCTGATGTTGTGGTAATTGTCAATGTCTGATGTTGGGGTCACTTTCGATGTCTGATGTTGGGGGTCACTGTCGATATCTGATGTTGGGGTCACTGTTGATGTCTGATTTTGGGGTCACTGTCGATGTCTGATGTTGGGGTCACTGTCAATGTCTGTTGTTGGGGTCACTGTCAAAGTCTGATGTTGTGGTCACTGTCAATGTCTTATGTTGGGGTCACTGTCGATGTCTGATGTTGGGGTGACTGTCAATGTCTGATGTTGGGGGCCCCTGTCTATGTCTGATGTTGGGGTCACTGTCAATGTCTGATGTTGGGGTCACTTTCAATGTCTGATGTTGGGGTCACTGTCAATGTCTGATGTTGAGGTCACTGTCGATGTCTCATGTTGGTGGTCAATGTCTGATGTTGGGGGTCAATGTCTGATGTTGGGTTCACTGTCAATGACTGATGTTGGGGTCACTGTCAATGTCTGATGTTGGGGTCACTCTGGATGTCTGATGTTGGGGTCACTGTCAATGTCTGATGTTGGGGCCCATGTTCGATGTCTGATGTTGGGGTCACTGTCGATGTCTGATGTTGGGGGTCAATGACTGATGTTGGGGGGTCCCTGTCGATGTGTGATGTTGGGGGTCGATGTCTGATGTCTGATGTTGGAGTCACTGTCGATGTCCGATGTCTGATGTTGGGGTCACTGTCAATGTCTGATATTGGGATCACTGTCGTTGTCTGATGTTGGGCTCACTGTCGATGTCTGATGTTGGGGTCACTGTCAATGTCTGATGTTGGGGTCACTGTCGATGTCTGATGTTGGGGTCACTGTCGATGTCTGATGTTGGGGGGACCCCGGTCGATATCTGATGTTGGGGGTCACTGTCGATGTCTGATGTTGGGGTCACTGTCGATGTCTGATGTTGGGGCCCCTGTCGCTGTCTGATGTTGGGGTCACTGTCGATGTCTGATGTTGGGGTCACTGTCAATGTCTGATGTTGAGGTCACTGTCGATGTCTGATGTTGGGGGTCAATGTCTGATGTTGGGGGTCAATGTCTGATGTTGGGGTCACTGTCAATGACTGATGTTGGGGTCACTGTCAATGTCTGATGTTGGGGTCAATGTCGATGTCTGAAGTTAGAGGTCACTCTCAATGTCTGATGTTGGGGTCACTGTCAATGTCTGATGTTGGGGTCACTGTGGATGTCTGATGTTGGGGTCACTGTCAATGTCTGATTTTGGGGCCCCTGTTCGATGTCTGATGTTGGGGTCACTGTCGATGTCTGATGTTGGGGGTCAATGTCTGATGTTGGGGGGTCCCTGTCGATGTGTGATGTTGGGGGTCGATGTCTGATGTCTGATGTTGGGGTCACTGTCGATGTCCGATGTCTGATGTTGGGGTCACTGTCAATGTCTGATGTTGGGGTCACTTTCGATGTCTGATGTTGGGGTCACTGTCGATGTCTGATGTTGGGGTCACTCTCAATGTCTGATGTTGAGGGGTCCCTGTCGATGTCTGATGTTGGGGTCACTGTCGATGTCTGATGTTGGGGGGGCCCCTGTCGATGTCTGATGTTGGGGGTCACTGTCAATGTCTGATGTTGGGGTCACTGTCGATGTCTAATGTTGGGGCCCCAGTCGCTGTTTGATGTTGGGGTCACTGTCGATGTCTGATGTTGGGGTCACTGTCGATGTCTGATGTTGTGGTCCCTGTCGATGTCTGATGTTGGGGACACTGTCGATGTCTGATGTTTGGGGGCCCCTGTCGATGTCTGATGTTGGGGGTCACTGTCGATGTCTGATGTTGGGGGTCAAAGTCTGATTTTGGGGTCACTGTCGATGTCTGATGTTGGGGATCACTGTCGATGTCTGATGGGTGTCAATGTCTGATGTTCGGGTCACTGTTGATGTCTGATATTGGGGTCACTGTCGATGTCTGATGTTGGGGTCACTGCCGATGTCTGATGTTGGGGGTCACTGTCAATGTCTGATGTTGGGGGTCAATGTCTGATGTTGGGGTCACTGTCAATGTTTGATGTTGGGGTCTCTGTCGATGTCTAATGTTGGGGTTCACTTTCGATGTCTGATGTTGGGGTCTCTGTCGATGTCTGATGTTGGGGTCACTGTCAATGTCTGATGTTGGGTTCACTGTCAATGTCTGATGTTGAGGTCACTGTCGATGTCTGATGTTGTGGTCACTGTCAATGTCTGATGTTGTGGTAACTGTCAATGTCTGATGTTGGGGTCACTGTCGATGTCTGATGTTGTGGTAATTGTCAATGTCTGATGTTGGGGTCACTGTCGATGTCTGATGTTGGGGGTCACTGTCGATATCTGATGTTGGGGTCACTGTTGATGTCTGATTTTGGGGTCACTGTCGATGTCTGATGTTGGGGTCACTGTCAATGTCTGTTGTTGGGGTCACTGTCAAAGTCTGATGTTGTGGTCACTGTCAATGTCTTATGTTGGGGTCACTGTCGATGTCTGATGTTGGGGTGACTGTCAATGTCTGATGTTGGGGGCCCCTGTCTATGTCTGATGTTGGGGTCACTGTCAATGTCTGATGTTGGGGTCACTTTCAATGTCTGATGTTGGGGTCACTGTCAATGTCTGATGTTGAGGTCACTGTCGATGTCTCATGTTGGTGGTCAATGTCTGATGTTGGGGGTCAATGTCTGATGTTGGGTTCACTGTCAATGACTGATGTTGGGGTCACTGTCAATGTCTGATGTTGGGGTCACTCTGGATGTCTGATGTTGGGGTCACTGTCAATGTCTGATGTTGGGGCCCATGTTCGATGTCTGATGTTGGGGTCACTGTCGATGTCTGATGTTGGGGGTCAATGACTGATGTTGGGGGGTCCCTGTCGATGTGTGATGTTGGGGGTCGATGTCTGATGTCTGATGTTGGAGTCACTGTCGATGTCCGATGTCTGATGTTGGGGTCACTGTCAATGTCTGATATTGGGATCACTGTCGTTGTCTGATGTTGGGCTCACTGTCGATGTCTGATGTTGGGGTCACTGTCAATGTCTGATGTTGGGGTCACTGTCGATGTCTGATGTTGGGGTCACTGTCGATGTCTGATGTTGGGGGGACCCCGGTCGATATCTGATGTTGGGGGTCACTGTCGATGTCTGATGTTGGGGTCACTGTCGATGTCTGATGTTGGGGCCCCTGTCGCTGTCTGATGTTGGGGTCACTGTCGATGTCTGATGTTGGGGTCACTGTAGATGTCTGATGTTGGGATCACTGTCAATGTCTGATGTTGGGGTCCCATGTCGATGTCTGAAGTTGGGGTCACTGTCAATGACTGATGTTGGGGTCACTGTCAATGTCTGATGTTGGGGTCACTGTCAATAGCTGATGTTGGGGTCACTGTAGATGTCTGATGTTGGGATCACTGTCAATGTCTGATGGGGTCACTGTCAATGTCTGATGTTGGGGCCCCTGTCAATGTCTGATGTTGGGGTCACTTTCAATGTCTGATGTCGGGGTCACTGTCAATGTCTGATGTTGAAGTCACTGTCGATGTCTGATGTTGGGGGTCAATGTCTGATGTTGGGGGTCAATGTCTGATGTTGGGGTCACTGTCAATGACTGATGTTGGGGTCACTGTCAATGTCTGATGTTGGGGTCAATGTCGATGTCTGAAGTTAGAGGTCACTCTCAATGTCTGATGTTGGGGTCACTGTCAATGTCTGATGTTGGGGCCCCTATTCGTTGTCTGATGTTGGGGTCACTGTCGATGTCTGATGTTGGGGGTCAATGTCTGATGTTGGGGGGTCCCTGTCGATGTGTGATGTTGGGGGTCGATGTCTGATGTCTGATGTTGGGGTCACTGTCGATGTCCGATGTCTGATGTTGGGGTCACTGTCGATGTCCGATGTCTGATGTTGGGGTCACTGTCAATGTTTGATGTTGCGGTCACTGTCGATGTCTGATGTTGGGGTCACTGTCGATGTCTGATGTTGGGGTCACTGTCAATGTCTGATGTTGGGGTCACTGTCGATGTCTGATGTTGGGGTCACTGTTGAGGTCTGATTTTGGGCGGGCCCCTGTCGATGTCTGATGTTGGGGGTCACTGTCGATGTCTGATGTTGGGGTCACTGTCGATGTCTGATGTTGGAGCCCCTGTCGCTGTCTGATGTTGGGGTCACTGTCGATGTCTGATGTTGGGGTCACTGTCGATGTCTGATGTTGGGGTCCCTGTCGATGTCTGATGTTGGGGACACCGTCGATGTCTGATGTTTGGGGGCACCTGTCGATGTCGGATATTGGGTGTTACTGTCGATGTCTGATGTTGGCGGTCAAAGTCTGATTTTGGGGTCACTGTCGATGTCTGATGTTGGGGATCACTGTCGATGTCTGATGGGTGTCAATGTCTGATGTTCGGGTCACTGTCGATGTCTGATGTTGGGGTCACTGTCGATGTCTGATGTTGGGGTCACTGTCGATGTCTAATGTTGGGGTTCACTGTCGATGCCTGATGTTAGGGTCACTGTCGATGTCTGATGTTGTGGTCACTGTCAATGTCTGATGTTGGGATCACTGTCAATGTCTGATGTTGGGGTGACTGTCGATGTCTGATGTTGTGGTAACTGTCAATGTCTGATGTTGGGGTCACTGTAGATGTCTGATGTTTGGGGTTACTGTCGATGTCTGATGTTGGGGTCACTGTCGATGTCTGATGTTGGGGTCACTGTCGATGTATGATGTTGGGGTCACAGTCAATGTCTGTTGTTCGGGTCACTGTCAAAGTCTGATGTTGTGGTCACTGTCAATGTCTGATGTTGGGGTCACTGTCGATGTCTGAAGTTGGGGTCACTGTCGATGTCTGATGTTGGTGGCCCCTGTCGATGTCTGATGTTGGGGTCACTGTCAATGTCTGATGTTGGGGTCACTGTGAATGTCTGATGTTGGGGTCACTGTCAATGTCTGATGTTGGGGTCACTGTCATTATCTGATGTTGCGGTCAGTGTCGATGTCTGATGTTGGGGTCACTGTCAAGGTCTGATGTTGGGATCACTCTCAATGTCTGATGTTGGGGTCACTGACGATGTCTGATGTTGGGGTCACTGTCGATGTCTGATGTTGGGGTCGCTGTCAATGTCTGATGTTGGGGTCACTGTCAATGTCTGATGTTGGGGTGACTGTCGATGTCTGATGTTGGGGGCCCTATCAATGTCTGACGTTGGGGTCACTGTCAATGTCTGATGTTGGGGTCACTGTCGATGTCTGATGTTGGGGTCACTGTCGATGTCTGATGTTGGGGTCACTGTCGATGTATGATGTTGGGGTCACAGTCAATGTCTGTTGTTGGGGTCACTGTCAAAGTCTGATGTTGTGGTCACTGTCAATGTCTGATGTTGGGGTCACTGTCGATGTCTGATGTTGGGGTCACTGTCGATGTCTGATGTTGGTGGCCCCTGTCGATGTCTGATGTTGGGGTCACTGTCAATGTCTGATGTTGGGGTCACTGTGAATGTCTGATGTTGGGGTCACTGTCAATGTCTGATGTTGGGGTCACTGTCATTATCTGATGTTGCGGTCAGTGTCGATGTCTGATGTTGGGGTCACTGTCAAGGTCTGATGTTGGGATCACTCTCAATGTCTGATGTTGGGGTCACTGACGATGTCTGATGTTGGGGTCACTGTCGATGTCTGATGTTGGGGTCGCTGTCAATGTCTGATGTTGGGGTCACTGTCAATGTCTGATGTTGGGGTGACTGTCGATGTCTGATGTTGGGGGCCCTATCAATGTCTGACGTTGGGGTCACTGTCAATGTCTGATGTTGGGGTCACTGTCGATGTCTGATGTTGGGGTGACTGTCGATGTCTGATGTTGGGGTCACTGTCAATGTCTGATGTTGAGGGGTCCCTGTCGATGTCTGATGTTGGGGTCACTGTCGATGTCTGATGTTGGGGTCTCTGTCGATGTCTGATGTTGGAGTCTCTGTCAATGTCTGATGTTGGGGTCACTGTCAATGCCTGATGTTGGGCTCACTGTCAAAGTCTGATGTTGTGGTCACTGTCAATGTCTGATGTTGGGGTCACTGTCGATGTCTGATGTTGGGGCCACTGTCGATGTCTGAAGTTGGGGGCCCCTGTCGATTTCTGATGTTGGGGTCACTGTCAATGTCTGATGTTGGGGTCACTGTCAATGTCTGATGTTGGGGTCACTGTCGATGTCTGATGTTGAGGTCACTGTCGATGTATGATGTTGGGGGCCCCTGTCGATGTCTGATGTTTGGGTCACTGTCAATGTCTGATGTTGTGGTCACTGTCAATGTCTGATGTTGGGGTCACTGTCAATATCTGAAGTTGAGGTCACTGTCGATGTCTGATGTTGGGGTCACTGTCAATGTCTGATGGGGTCACTGTCAATGTCTGATGTTGGGGTCACTGTCGATGTCTGATGTTGGGGTCACTGTCGATGTCTGATGTTGGGGTCACTGTGAATGTCTGATGTTGGGGTCACTGTCAATGTCTGATGTTGGGGTCACTGTCATTATCTGATGTTGCGGTCACTGTCGATGTCTGATGTTGTGGTAACTGTCAATGTCTGATGTTGGGGTCACTGTAGATGTCTGATGTTTGGGGTTACTGTCGATGTCTGATGTTGGGGTCACTGTCGATGTCTGATGTTGGGGTCACTGTCGATGTATGATGTTGGGGTCACAGTCAATGTCTGTTGTTCGGGTCACTGTCAAAGTCTGATGTTGTGGTCACTGTCAATGTCTGATGTTGGGGTCACTGTCGATGTCTGAAGTTGGGGTCACTGTCGATGTCTGATGTTGGTGGCCCCTGTCGATGTCTGATGTTGGGGTCACTGTCAATGTCTGATGTTGGGGTCACTGTGAATGTCTGATGTTGGGGTCACTGTCAATGTCTGATGTTGGGGTCACTGTCATTATCTGATGTTGCGGTCAGTGTCGATGTCTGATGTTGGGGTCACTGTCAAGGTCTGATGTTGGGATCACTCTCAATGTCTGATGTTGGGGTCACTGACGATGTCTGATGTTGGGGTCACTGTCGATGTCTGATGTTGGGGTCGCTGTCAATGTCTGATGTTGGGGTCACTGTCAATGTCTGATGTTGGGGTGACTGTCGATGTCTGATGTTGGGGGCCCTATCAATGTCTGACGTTGGGGTCACTTTCAATGTCTGATGTTGGGGTCACTGTCGATGTCTGATGTTGGGGTCACTGTCGATGTCTGATGTTGGGGTCACTGTCGATGTATGATGTTGGGGTCACAGTCAATGTCTGTTGTTGGGGTCACTGTCAAAGTCTGATGTTGTGGTCACTGTCAATGTCTGATGTTGGGGTCACTGTCGATGTCTGATGTTGGGGTCACTGTCGATGTCTGATGTTGGTGGCCCCTGTCGATGTCTGATGTTGGGGTCACTGTCAATGTCTGATGTTGGGGTCACTGTGAATGTCTGATGTTGGGGTCACTGTCAATGTCTGATGTTGGGGTCACTGTCATTATCTGATGTTGCGGTCAGTGTCGATGTCTGATGTTGGGGTCACTGTCAAGGTCTGATGTTGGGATCACTCTCAATGTCTGATGTTGGGGTCACTGACGATGTCTGATGTTGGGGTCACTGTCGATGTCTGATGTTGGGGTCACTGTCAATGTCTGATGTTGGGGTGACTGTCGATGTCTGATGTTGGGGGCCCTATCAATGTCTGACGTTGGGGTCACTGTCAATGTCTGATGTTGGGGTCACTGTCGATGTCTCATGTTGGGGTGACTGTCGATGTCTGATGTTGGGGTCACTGTCAATGTCTGATGTTGAGGGGTCCCTGTCGATGTCTGATGTTGGGGTCACTGTCGATGTCTGATGTTGGGGTCTCTGTCGATGTCTGATGTTGGAGTCTCTGTCAATGTCTGATGTTGGGGTCACTGTCAATGCCTGATGTTGGGGTCACTGTCAAAGTCTGATGTTGTGGTCACTGTCAATATCTGATGTTGGGGTCACTGTCGATGTCTGATGTTGGGGCCACTGTCGATGTCTGAAGTTGGGGGCCCCTGTCGATTTCTGATGTTGGGTTCACTGTCAATGTCTGATGTTGGGGTCACTGTCAATGTCTGATGTTGGGGTCACTGTCGATGTCTGATGTTGGGGTCACTGTCGATGTATGATGTTGGGGGCCCCTGTCGATGTCTGATGTTGGGGTCACTGTCAATGTCTGATGTTGTGGTCACTGTCAATGTCTGATGTTGGGGTCACTGTCAATATCTGATGTTGAGGTCACTGTCGATGTCTGATGTTGGGGTCACTGTCAATGTCTTATGGGGTCACTGTCAATGTCTGATGTTGGGGTCACTGTCGATGTCTGATGTTGGGGTCACTGTCGATGTCTGATGTTGTGGTCACTGTGAATGTCTGATGTTGGGGTCACTGTCAATGTCTGATGTTGGGGTCACTGTCATTATCTGATGTTGCGGTCAGTGTCGATGTCTGATGTTGGGGTCACTGTCAATGTCTGATGTTGAGGTCACTGTCGATGTCTGATGTTGGTGGTCAATGTCTGATGTTGGGGGTCAATGTCTGATATTGGGGTCACTGTCAATGACTGATGTTGGGGTCACTGTCAATGTCTGATGTTGGGGTCACTCTGGATGTCTGATGTTGGGGTCACTGTCAATGTCTGATGTTGGGGCCCATGTTCGATGTCTGATGCTGGGGTCACTGTCGATGTCTGATGTTGGGGGTCAATGCCTGATGTTTGGGGGTCCCTGTCGATGTGTGATGTTGGGGGTCGATGTCTGATGTCTGATGTTGGGGTCCCTGTCGATGTCCGATGTCTGATTTGGGGTCACTGTCAATGTCTGATGTTGGGATCACTGTCGTTGTCTGATGTTGGGCTCACTGTCGATGTCTGATGTTGGGGTCACTGTCAATGTCTGATGTTGGGGTCACTGTCGATGTCTGATGTTGGGGTCACTGTCGATGTCTGATGTTGGGGGGACCCCTGTCGATGTCTGATGTTGGGGGTCACTGTCGATGTCTGATGTTGGGGTCACTGTCGATGTCTGATGTTTGGGCCCCTGTCGCTGTCTGATGTTGGGGTCACTGTCGATGTCTGATGTTGGGGTCACTGTCGATGTCTGATGTTGGGGTCACTGTCGATGTCTGATGTTTGGGGGCTCCTGTCGATGTCTGATGTTCGGGTCACTGTCAATGTCTGATGTTGGGGTCATTGTCAATGTCTGATGTTGGGGTCACTGTCAATGTCTGATGTTGGGGTCTCTGTCAAAGTCTGATGTTGTGGTCACTGTCAATGTCTGATGTTGGGGTCACTGTCGATGTCTGATGTTGGGGTCACTGTCGATGTATGATGTTGGGGGCCCCTGTCGATGTCTGATGTTGGGGTCACTGTCAATGTCTGATGTTGTGGTCACTGTCAATGTCTGATGTTGGGGTCACTGTCAATATCTGATTTTGGGGTCACTGTCGATGTCTGATGTTGGGGGTCAATGCCTGATGTTTGAGGGTCCCTGTCGATGTGTGATGTTGGGGGTCGATGTCTGATGTCTGATGTTGGGGTCACTGTCGATGTCCGATGTCTGATTTGGGGTCACTGTCAATGTCTGATGTTGGGATCACTGTCGTTGTCTGATGTTGGGCTCACTGTCGATGTCTGATGTTGGGGTCACTGTCAATGTCTGATGTTGGGGTCACTGTCGATGTCTGATGTTGGGGTCACTATCGATGTCTGATGTTGGGGGGACCCCTGTCGATGTCTGATGTTGGGGGTCACTGTCGATGTCTGATGTTGGGGTCACTGTCGATGTCTGATGTTGGGGTCACTGTCGATGTCTGATGTTTGGGGGCTCCTGTCGATGTCTGATGTTCGGGTCACTGTCAATGTCTGATGTTGGGGTCATTGTCAATGTCTGATGTTGGGGTCACTGTCAATGTCTGATGTTGGGGTCTCTGTCAAAGTCTGATGTTGTGGTCACTGTCAATGTCTGATGTTGGGGTCACTGTCGATGTCTGATGTTGGGGTCACTGTCGATGTATGATGTTGGGGGCCCCTGTCGATGTCTGATGTTGGGGTCACTGTCAATGTCTGATGTTGTGGTCACTGTCAATGTCTGATGTTGGGGTCACTGTCAATATCTGATTTTGGGGTCACAGTCGATGTCTGATGTTGGGGTCACTGTCAATGTCTGATGGGGTCACTGTCAATGTCTGATGTTGGGGTCACTGTCGATGTCTGATGTTGGGTTCACTGTCGATGTCTGATGTTGGGGTCACTGTCGATGTCTGATGTTGGGGGTCACTGTCGATGTCTGATGTTGGGGTCACTGTCGATGTCTGATGTTGGGGTCACTGTCGATGTCTGATGTTGGGGTCACTGTCAATGTCTGTTGTTGGGGTCACTGTCAAAGTCTGATGTTGTGGTCACTGTCAATGTCTGATGTAGGGGTCACTGTCGATGTCTGATGTTGGGCTGACTGTCGATGTCTGATGTTGGGAGCCCCTGTCAATGTCTGATGTTGGGGTCATTGTCAATGTCTGATGTTGGGGTCACTTTCAATGTCTGATGTTGGGGTCACTGTCAATGTCTGATGTTGAGGTCACTGTCGATGTCTGATGTTGGTGGTCAATATCTGATGTTGGGGGTCAATGTCTGATGTTGGGGTCACTGTCAATGACTGATGTTGGGGTCACTGTCAATGTCTGATGTTGGGGTCACTCTGGATGTCTGATGTTGGGGTCACTGTCAATGTCTGATGTTGGGGCCCATGTTCGATGTCTGATGTTGGGGTCACTGTCGATGTGTGATGTTGGGGGTCAATGCCTGATGTTGGGGGGTCCCTGTCGATGTGTGATGTTGGGGGTCGATGTCTGATGTCTGATGTTGGGGTCACTGTCGATGTCAGATGTCTGATTTGGGGTCACTGTCAATGTCTGATGTTGTGATCACTGTCGTTGTCTGATGTTGGGCTCACTGTCGATGTCTGATATTGGTGTCACTGTCAATGTCTGATGTTGGGGTCACTGTCGATGTCTGATGTTGGGGTCACTGTCGATGTCTGATGTTGGGGGGACCCCTGTCGATGTCTGATGTTGGGGGTCACTGTCGATGTCTGATGTTGGGGTCACTGTCGATGTCTGATGTTGGGGCCCCTGTCGCTGTCTGATGTTGGGGTCACTGTCGATGTCTGATGTTGGGGTCACTGTCGATGTCTGATGTTGGGGTCACTGTCGATGTCTGATGTTGGGGTCCCCTGTCGATGTCTGAATTTGGGGTCACTGTCAATGACTGATGTTGGGGTCACTGTCAATGTCTGATGTTGGGGTCACTGTCAATAGCTGATGTTGGGGTCACTGTAGATGTCTGATGTTAGGATCACTGTCAATGTCTGATGGGGTCACTCTCAATGTCTGATGTTGGGGTCACTGTCGATGTCTGATGTTGGGGTCACTGTCGATGTCTGATGTTGGGGTCACTGTCAATGTCTGATGTTGGGGTGACTGTCGATGTCTGATGTTGGGGGCCCCTGTCAATGTCTGATGTTGGGGTCACTTTCAATGTCTGATGTTGGGGTCACTGTCAATGTCTGATGTTGAGGTCACTGTCGATGTCTGATGTTGGGGGTCAATGTCTGATGTTGGGGGTCAATGTCTGATGTTGGGGTCACTGTCAATGACTGATGTTGCGGTCACTGTCAATGTCTGATGTTGGGGTCACTATCGATGTCTGATGTTGGGGGTCAATGCCTGATGTTTGGGGGTCCCTGTCGATGTGTGATGTTGGGGGTCGATGTCTGATGTCTGATGTTGGGGTCACTGTCGATGTCCGATGTCTGATTTGGGGTCACTGTCAATGTCTGATGTTGGGATCACTGTCGTTGTCTGATGTTGGGCTCACTGTCGATGTCTGATGTTGGGGTCACTGTCAATGTCTGATGTTGGGGTCACTGTCGATGTCTGATGTTGGGGTCACTGTCGATGTCTGATGTTGGGGGGACCCCTGTCGATGTCTGATGTTGGGGGTCACTGTCGATGTCTGATGTTGGGGTCACTGTCGATGTCTGATGTTGGGGTCACTGTCGATGTCTGATGTTTGGGGGCTCCTGTCGATGTCTGATGTTCGGGTCACTGTCAATGTCTGATGTTGGGGTCATTGTCAATGTCTGATGTTGGGGTCACTGTCAATGTCTGATGTTGGGGTCTCTGTCAAAGTCTGATGTTGTGGTCACTGTCAATGTCTGATGTTGGGGTCACTGTCGATGTCTGATGTTGGGGTCACTGTCGATGTATGATGTTGGGGGCCCCTGTCGATGTCTGATGTTGGGGTCACTGTCAATGTCTGATGTTGTGGTCACTGTCAATGTCTGATGTTGGGGTCACTGTCAATATCTGATTTTGGGGTCACAGTCGATGTCTGATGTTGGGGTCACTGTCAATGTCTGATGGGGTCACTGTCAATGTCTGATGTTGGGGTCACTGTCGATGTCTGATGTTGGGTTCACTGTCGATGTCTGATGTTGGGGTCACTGTCGATGTCTGATGTTGGGGGTCACTGTCGATGTCTGATGTTGGGGTCACTGTCGATGTCTGATGTTGGGGTCACTGTCGATGTCTGATGTTCGGGTCACTGTCAATGTCTGTTGTTGGGGTCACTGTCAAAGTCTGATGTTGTGGTCACTGTCAATGTCTGATGTTGGGGTCACTGTCGATGTCTGATGTTGGGCTGACTGTCGATGTCTGATGTTGGGAGCCCCTGTCAATGTCTGATGTTGGGGTCACTGTCAATGTCTGATGTTGGGGTCACTTTCAATGTCTGATGTTGGGGTCACTGTCAATGTCTGATGTTGAGGTCACTGTCGATGTCTGATGTTGGTGGTCAATGTCTGATGTTGGGGGTCAATGTCTGATGTTGGGGTCACTGTCAATGACTGATGTTGGGGTCACTGTCAATGTCTGATGTTGGGGTCACTCTGGATGTCTGATGTTGGGGTCACTGTCAATGTCTGATGTTGGGGCCCATGTTCGATGTCTGATGTTGGGGTCACTGTCGATGTGTGATGTTGGGGGTCAATGCCTGATGTTGGGGGGTCCCTGTCGATGTGTGATGTTGGGGGTCGATGTCTGATGTCTGATGTTGGGGTCACTGTCGATGTCCGATGTCTGATTTGGGGTCACTGTCAATGTCTGATGTTGTGATCACTGTCGTTGTCTGATGTTGGGCTCACTGTCGATGTCTGATGTTGGGGTCACTGTCGATGTCTGATGTTGGGGGGACCCCTGTCGATGTCTGATGTTGGGAGTCACTGTCGATGTCTGATGTTGGGGTCACTGTCGATGTCTGATGTTGGGGTCCCTGTCGCTGTCTGATGTTGGGGTCACTGTCGATGTCTGATGTTGGGGTCACTGTCGATGTCTGATGTTGGGGTCACTGTCGATGTCTGATGTTGGGGTCCCCTGTCGATGTCTGAATTTGGGGTCACTGTCAATGACTGATGTTGGGGTCACTGTCAATGTCTGATGTTGGGGTCACTGTCAATAGCTGATGTTGGGGTCACTGTAGATGTCTGATGTTAGGATCACTGTCAATGTCTGATGGGGTCACTCTCAATGTCTGATGTTGTGGTCACTGTCGATGTCTGATGTTGGGGTCACTGTCGATGTCTGATGTTGGGGTCACTGTCAATGTCTGATGTTGGGGTGACTGTCGATGTCTGATGTTGGGGGCCCCTGTCAATGTCTGATGTTGGGGTCACTTTCAATGTCTGCTGTTGGGGTCACTGTCAATGTCTGATGTTGAGGTCACTGTCGATGTCTGATGTTGGGGGTCAATGTCTGATGTTGGGGGTCAATGTCTGATGTTGGGGTCACTGTCAATGACTGATGTTGGGGTCACTGTCAATGTCTGATGTTGGGGTCACTGTCGATGTCTGATGTTGGGGGTCAATGCCTGATGTTTGGGGGTCCCTGCCGATGTGTGATGTTGGGGGTCGATGTCTGATGTCTGATGTTGGGGTCACTGTCGATGTCCGATGTCTGATTTGGGGTCACTGTCAATGTCTGATGTTGGGATCACTGTCGTTGTCTGATGTTGGGCTCACTGTCGATGTCTGATGTTGGGGTCACTGTCAATGTCTGATGTTGGGGTCACTGTCGATGTCTGATGTTGGGGTCACTGTCGATGTCTGATGTTGGGGGGACCCCTGTCGATGTCTGATGTTGGGGGTCACTGTCGATGTCTGATGTTGGGGTCACTGTCGATGTCTGATGTTGGGGTCACTGTCGATGTCTGATGTTTGGGGGCTCCTGTCGATGTCTGATGTTCGGGTCACTGTCAATGTCTGATGTTGGGGTCATTGTCAATGTCTGATGTTGGGGTCACTGTCAATGTCTGATGTTGGGGTCTCTGTCAAAGTCTGATGTTGTGGTCACTGTCAGTGTCTGATGTTGGGGTCACTGTCGATGTCTGATGTTGGGGTCACTGTCGATGTATGATGTTGGGGGCCCCTGTCGATGTCTGATGTTGGGGTCACTGTCAATGTCTGATGTTGTGGTCACTGTCAATGTCTGATGTTGGGGTCACTGTCAATATCTGATTTTGGGGTCACAGTCGATGTCTGATGTTGGGGTCACTGTCAATGTCTGATGGGGTCACTGTCAATGCCTGATGTTGGGGTCACTGTCGATGTCTGATGTTGGGTTCACTGTCGATGTCTGATGTTGGGGTCACTGTCGATGTCTGATGTTGGGGGTCACTGTCGATGTCTGATGTTGGGGTCACTGTCGATGTCTGATGTTGGGGTCACTGTCGATGTCTGATGTTGGGGTCACTGTCAATGTCTGTTGTTGGGGTCACTGTCAAAGTCTGATGTTGTGGTCACTGTCAATGTCTGATGTTGGGGTCACTGTCGATGTCTGATGTTGGGCTGACTGTCGATGTCTGATGTTGGGAGCCCCTGTCAATGTCTGATGTTGGGGTCACTGTCAATGTCTGATGTTGGGGCCACTTTCAATGTCTGATGTTGGGGTCACTGTCAATGTCTGATGTTGAGGTCACTGTCGATGTCTGATGTTGGTGGTCAATGTCTGATGTTGGGGGTCAATGTCTGATGTTGGGGTCACTGTCAATGACTGATGTTGGGGTCACTGTCAATGTCTGATGTTGGGGTCACTCTGGATGTCTGATGTTGGGGTCACTGTCAATGTCTGATGTTGGGGCCCATGTTCGATGTCTGATGTTGGGGTCACTGTCGATGTGTGATGTTGGGGGTCAATGCCTGATGTTGGGGGGTCCCTGTCGATGTGTGATGTTGGGGGTCGATGTCTGATGTCTGATGTTGGGGTCACTGTCGATGTCCGATGTCTGATTTGGGGTCACTGTCAATGTCAGATGTTGTGATCACTGTCGTTGTCTGATGTTGGGCTCACTGTCGATGTCTGATGTTGGGGTCACTGTCAATGTCTGATGTTGGGGTCACTGTCGATGTCTGATGTTGGGGTCACTGTCGATGTCTGATGTTGGGGTCACTGTCGATGTCTGATGTTGGGGCCCCTGTCGCTGTCTGATGTTGGGGTCACTGTCGATGTCTGATGTTGGGGTCACTGTCGAAGTCTGATGTTGGGGTCACTGTCGATGTCTGATGTTGGGGTCCCCTGTCGATGTCTGAATTTGGGGTCACTGTCAATGACTGATGTTGGGGTCACTGTCAATGTCTGATGTTGGGGTCACTGTCAATAGCTGATGTTGGGGTCACTGTAGATGTCTGATGTTAGGATCACTGTCAATGTCTGATGGGGTCACTCTCAATGTCTGATGTTGGGGTCACTGTCGATGTCTGATGTTGGGGTCACTGTCGATATCTGATGTTGGGGTCACTGTCAATGTCTGATGTTGGGGTGACTGTCGATGTCTGATGTTGGGGGCCCCTGTCAATGTCTGATGTTGGGGTCACTTTCAATGTCTGATGTTGGGGTCACTGTCAATGTCTGATGTTGAGGTCACTGTCGATGTCTGATGTTGGGGGTCAATGTCTGATGTTGGGGGTCAATGTCTGATGTTGGGGTCACTGTCAATGACTGATGTTGGGGTCACTGTCAATGTCTGATGTTGGGGTCAATGTCGATGTCTGAAGTTAGAGGTCACTCTCAATGTCTGATGTTGGGGTCACTGTCAATGTCTGATGTTGGGGCCCCTGTTCGATGTCTGATGTTGGGGTCACTGTCGAAGTCTGATGTTGGGGGTCAATGTCTGATGTTGGGGGGTCCCTGTCGATGTGTCATGTTGGGGGTCGATGTCTGATGTCTGATGTTGGGGTCACTGTCGATGTCCGATGTCTGATGTTGGGGTCACTGTCAATGTCTGATGTTGCGGTCACTGTCGATGTCTGATGTTGGGGTCACTGTCGATGTCTGATGTTGGGGTCACTGTCAATGTCTGATGTTGGGGTCACTGTCGATGTCTGATGTTGGGGTCACTGTTGATGTCTGATTTTGGGGGGGCCCCTGTCGATGTCTGATGTTGGGGGTCACTGTCGATGTCTGATGCTGGGGTCACTGTCAATGTCTGATGTTGGGGTCACTTTCAATGTCTGATGTTGGGGTCACTGTCAATGTCTGATGTTGAGGTCACTGTCGATGTCTGATGTTGGTGGTCAATGTCTGATGTTGGGGGTCAATGTCTGATGTTGGGGTCACTGTCAATGACTGATGTTGGGGTCACTGTCAATGTCTGATGTTGGGGTCACTCTGGATGTCTGATGTTGGGGTCACTGTCAATGTCTGATGTTGGGGCCCATGTTCGATGTCTGATGTTGGGGTCACTGTCGATGTGTGATGTTGAGGGTCAATGCCTGATGTTGGGGGGTCCCTGTCGATGTGTGATGTTGGGGGTCGATGTCTGATGTCTGATGTTGGGGTCACTGTCGATGTCCGATGTCTGATTTGGGGTCACTGTCAATGTCTGATGTTGTGATCACTGTCGTTGTCTGATGTTGGGCTCACTGTCGATGTCTGATGTTGGGGTCACTGTCAATGTCTGATGTTGTGGTCACTGTCGATGTCTGATGTTGGGGTCACTGTCGATGTCTGATGTTGGGGTCACTGTCGATGTCTGATGTTGGGGCCCCTGTCGCTGTCTGATGTTGGGGTCACTGTCGATGTCTGATGTTGGGGTCACTATCGATGTCTGATGTTGGGGTCACTGTCGATGTCTGATGTTGGGGTCCCCTGTCGATGTCTGAATTTGGGGTCACTGTCAATGACTGATGTTGGGGTCACTGTCAATGTCTGATGTTGGGGTCACTGTCAATGTCTGATGTTGGGGTCACTGTCAATAGCTGATGTTGGGGTCACTGTAGATGTCTGATGTTAGGATCACTGTCAATGTCTGATGGGGTCACTCTCAATGTCTGATGTTGGGGTCACTGTCGATGTCTGATGTTGGGGTCACTGTCGATGTCTGATGTTGGGGTCACTGTCAATGTCTGATGTTGGGGTGACTGTCGATGTCTGATGTTGGGGGCCCCTGTCAATGTCTGATGTTGGGGTCACTTTCAATGTCTGATGTTGGGGTCACTGTCAATGTCTGATGTTGAGGTCACTGTCGATGTCTGAAGTTAGAGGTCACTCTCAATGTCTGATGTTGGGGTCACTGTCAATGTCTGATGTTGGGGCCCCTGTTCGATGTCTGATGTTGGGGTCACTGTCGAAGTCTGATGTTGGGGGTCAATGTCTGATGTTGGGGGGTCCCTGTCGATGTGTCATGTTGGGGGTCGATGTCTGATGTCTGATGTTGGGGTCACTGTCGATGTCCGATGTCTGATGTTGGGGTCACTGTCAATGTCTGATGTTGCGGTCACTGTCGATGTCTGATGTTGGGGTCACTGTCGATGTCTGATGTTGGGGTCACTGTCAATGTCTGATGTTGGGGTCACTGTCGATGTCTGATGTTGGGGTCACTGTTGATGTCTGATTTTGGGGGGGCCCCTGTCGATGTCTGATGTTGGGGGTCACTGTCGATGTCTGATGCTGGGGTCACTGTCAATGTCTGATGTTGGGGTCACTGTCGATGTCTGATGTTGGGGCCACTGTCGATGTCTGATGTTGGGGGCCCCTGTCGATTTCTGATGTTGGGGTCACTGTCAATGTCTGATGTTGGGGTCACTGTCAATGTCTGATGTTGGGGTCACTGTCAATGTCTGATGTTGGGGTCACTGTCAATGTCTGATGTTGGGGTCACTGTCAATATCTGATGTTGGGGTCACTGTCAATGTCTGATGTTGGGGTCACTGTCGATGTCTGATGTTAGGGGGCTCCTGTCGATGTCTGATGTTCGGGTCACTGTCAATGTCTGATGTTGGGGTCATTGTCAATGTCTGATGTTGGGGTCACTGTCAATGTCTGATGTTGGGGCCACTGTCAAAGTCTGATGTTGTGGTCACTGTCAATGTCTGATGTTGGGGTCACTATCGATGTATGATGTTGGGGGCCCCTGTCGATGTCTGATGTTTGGGGGCCCCTGTCGATGTCTGATATTGGGGGTCACTGTCGATGTCTGATGTTGGTGGTCAAAGTCTGATTTTGGGGTCACTGTCGATGTCTGATGTTGGGGATCACTGTCGATGTCTGATGGGTGTCAATGTCTGATGTTCGGGTCACTGTCGATGTCTGATGTTGGGGTCACTGTCGATGTCTGATGTTGGGGTCACTGTCGATGTCTGATGTTGGGGGTCACTGTCAATGTCTGATGATGGGGGTCAATGTCTGATGTTGGGGTCATTATCGATGTATGATGTGGGGGGCCCCTGTCGATGTCTGATGTTTGGGGGCCCCTGTCGATGTCTGATATTGGGGGTCACTGTCGATGTCTGATGTTGGTGGTCAAAGTCTGATTTTGGGGTCACTGTCGATGTCTGATGTTGGGGATCACTGTCAATGTCTGATGATGGGGGTCAATGTCTGATGTTGGGGTCACTGTCAATGTCTGATGTTGGGGTCACTGTCGATGTCTAATGTTGGGGTTCACTGTCGATGTCTGATGTTGGGGTCACTGTCGATGTCTGATGTTGTGGTCACTGTCAATGTCTGATTTTGGGGTCACTGTCAATGTCTGATGTTTGGGTCACTGTCGATGTCTGATGTTGTGGTAACTGTCAATGTCTGATGTTGGGGTCACTGTAGATGTCTGATGTTGGAGTCACTGTCGATGTCTGATGCTGGGGTCACTGTCAATGTCTGATGTTGGGGTCGATGCCTGATGTCCGATGTTGGGGTCACTGTCGATATCTGATGTTGGGGTCACTGTCGATGTCTGATGTTGGGGTTACTGTCAATGTCTGATGTTGGGGTCACTGTCAATGTCTGATGTTGGGGGGTCCCCTTTCGATGTCTGATTTTGGGGGTCACTGTCGATGTCTGATGTTGGGGTGACTGTCAATGTCTGATGTTGGGGTCGATGTCTGATGTTGGGATCACTGTAGATGTCTGATGTTGGGGGTCACTGTCGATGTCTGATGTTAGGGTCACTGTCGATGTCTGATGTTGGGGGACGCCTGTCGATGTCTGATGTTGGGGTCACTGTTGATGTCTGATGTTGGGTGGTCCCTGTCGTTGTCTGATGTTGGGGGTCAATGTCTGATGTCCGGGGTCCCTGTCGATGTCTGATGTTGGGGTTACTGTCAATGCCTGATGTTGAGGTCACTGTCAATGTCTGATGTTGGGGGGGCCCCTTTCGATGTCTGATGTTGGGGGTCACTGTTGATGTCTGATGTTGGGGTGACTGTCGATGTCTGATGTTGGGTTCGATGTCTGATGTCTGATGTTGGGGTCACTCTCGATGTCTGATGTTGGGCTCACTGTCGATGTCAGATGTTGGGGTCACTGTCGATATCTGATGTTGGGGGGCCCCTGTCGATGTCTGATGTTGGGGTCACTGTCGATGTCTGATGTTGGGGGGCCCCTGTCGTTGTCTGATGTTGGGGTCACTGTCGATGTCTGATGTTGGAGGTCAATGTCTGATGTTGGGGGTCCCTGTCGATGTCTGATGTTGGGGGTCACTGTCAATGTCTGATGTTGGTGTCACTGTCGATGTCTGATGTTGGGGTCACTATTGATGTCTGACGTTGGGGTCACTGTCGATGTCTGATGTTGGGGACACTGTCGATGTCTGATGTTGGGGTCACTGTCGATGTCTGATGTTGGGGTCCCTGTCGATGTCTGATGTTGGGGTCACTGTCGATGTTGATGTTGGGGGGCCCCTGTCGATGTCTGATGTTGAGGGGCCCCTGTCGATGTCTGATGTTGGTGTCACTGTCGATGTCTGATGTTGGGGTCACTGTTGATGTCTGACGTTGGGGTCACTGTCGATGTCTGATGTTGGGGACACTGTCTATGTCTGATGTTGGGGTCACTGTCGATGTCTGATGTTGGGGTCACTGTCGATGTTGATGTTGGGGGGCCCCTGTCGATGTCTGATGTTGGGGTCACTGTCGATGTCTGATGTTGGAGGCCCCTGTCGCTGTTTGATGTTGGGGTCATGTCGATGTCTGATGTTGGGGGTCACTGTCGATGTCTGATGTTGGGGGTCACTGTTGATGTCTGATGTTGGAGTCACTGTCAATGTCTGATGTTGGGGTCACTGTCAATGTCTGATGTTGGGGTCACTGTCGATGTCTGATGTTGGGGGTCACTGTCGATGTCTGATGTTGGGGTTCAATGTCTGATGTTGGGGTCACTGTCGATGTCTAATGTTGGGGGTCACTGTTGATGTCTGACATTGGCGGTCAATGTCTGATGTTGGGGTCACTGTCAATGTCTGATGTTGGGATCACTGTCGATGTCTGATGTTGGGGTCACTGTCGATGTCTGATGTTGGGGGTCACTCTCGATGTCTGATGTTGCGGGTCAATGTCTGATGTTGGGGTCACTGTCAATGTCTGATGTTGGAGACACTGTCGATGTCTGATGTTGGGGGTCACTGTCGATGTCTGATGTTGGGGTCACTGTCAATGTCTGATGTTGGGTTCACTGTCAATGTCTGATGTTGGGGTCACTGACAATGTCTGATGTCGGGGTCACTGTCGATGTCTGATGTTGGGGTCACACTCAATGTCTGATATTGAGGTCAATTTCAATGTCTGATGTTGGAGTCACTGTCAATGTCTGATGTTGGGATCACTGTCAATGTCTGATGTTGGGGTCACTATCGAAGTCTGATGTTGAGGTCACTGTCAATGTCTGATGTTGGGGTCACTGACGATGTCTGATGTTGGGGTCACACTCAATGTCTGATGTTGAGGTCACTGTCAATGTCTGATGTTGGGGTCACTGTCAATGTCTGATGTTGGGATCACTGTCAATGTCTGATGTTGGGGTCACTGTCGAAGTCTGATTTTGGGGTCACTGTCAATGTCTGATGTTGGGGTCACTGTCTATGTCTGATGTTGGGGTCACTGTCGATGTCTGATGTTGGGGTCACTGTCGATGTCTGATGTTGGGGTCACTGTCGATGTCTGATGTTGGGGTCACTGTCAATGTCTGATGTTGGGGTGATTGTCGATGTCTGATGTTGGGAGCCCCTGTCAATGTCTGATGTTGGGGTCACTGTCAATGTCTGATGTTGGGGTCACTGTCAATGTCTGATGTTGGGGTCACTGTCAATGTCTGATGTTGGGGTCACTGTCGATGTCTGATGTTGGGCGTCAATGTCTGATGTTGGGGTCACTCTCAATGTCTGATGTTGGGGTCACTGTCAATGTCTGATGTTGGGGTCACTGTCAATGTCTGATGTTGGGGTCACTGTCGATATCTGATGTTGGGGTCACTGTCGATGTCTGCTGTTGGGGTCACTGTCGATGTCTGATGTTGGGGGGCCCCTGTCGATGTCTGATGTTGGGGTCACTATCAATGTCTGATGTTGGGGTCACTGTCAATGTCTGATGTTGGGGTCACTGTCGATGTCTGATGTTAGGGGGCTCCTGTCGATGTCTGATGTTGGGGTCACTGTCAATGTCTGATGTTGGGGTCACTGTCAATGTCTGATGTTGGAGACACTGTCGATGTCTGATGTTGGGGGTCACTGTCGATGTCTGATGTTGGGGTCACTGTCAATGTCTGATGTTGGGTTCACTGTCAATGTCTGATGTTGGGGTCACTGACAATGTCTGATGTCGGAGTCACTGTCGATGTCTGATGTTGGGGTCACACTCAATGTCTGATATTGAGGTCACTTTCAATGTCTGATGTTGGAGTCACTGTCAATGTCTGATGTTGGGATCACTGTCAATGTCTGATGTTGGGGTCACTATCGAAGTCTGATGTTGAGGTCACTGTCAATGTCTGATGTTGGGGTCACTGACGATGTCTGATGTTGGGGTCACACTCAATGTCTGATGTTGAGGTCACTGTCAATGTCTGATGTTGGGGTCACTGTCAATGTCTGATGTTGGGATCACTGTCAATGTCTGATGTTGGGGTCACTGTCGAAGTCTGATTTTGGGGTCACTGTCAATGTCTGATGTTGGGGTCACTGTCTATGTCTGATGTTGGGGTCACTGTCGATGTCTGATGTTGGGGTCACTGTCGATGTCTGATGTTGGGGTCACTGTCAATGTCTGATTTTGGGGTCACTGTCAATGTCTGATGTTGTGGTGATTGTCGATGTCTGATGTTGGGAGCCCCTGTCAATGTCTGATGTTGGGGTCACTGTCAATGTCTGATGTTGGGGTCACTGTCAATGTCTGATGTTGGGGTCACTGTCAATGTCTGATGTTGGGGTCACTGTCGATGTCTGATGTTGGGCGTCAATGTCTGATGTTGGGGTCACTCTCAATGTCTGATGTTGGGGTCACTGTCAATGTCTGATGTTGGGGTCACTGTCAATGTCTGATGTTGGGGTCACTGTCGATATCTGATGTTGGGGTCACTGTCGATGTCTGCTGTTGGGGTCACTGTCGATGTCTGATGTTGGGGGGCCCCTGTCGATGTCTGATGTTGGGGTCACTGTCAATGTCTGATGTTGGGGTCACTGTCAATGTCTGATGTTGGGGTCACTGTCGATGTCTGATGTTAGGGGGCTCCTGTCGATGTCTGATGTTGGGGTCACTGTCAATGTCTGATGTTGGGGTCACTGTCAATGTCTGATGTTGGGATCACTGTCAATGTCTGATGTTGGGGTCACTATCGAAGTCTGATGTTGAGGTCACTGTCAATGTCTGATGTTGGGGTCACTGACGATGTCTGATGTTGGGGTCACACTCAATGTCTGATGTTGGGATCACTGTCAATGTCTGATGTTGGGGTCACTGTCGAAGTCTGATTTTGGGGTCACTGTCAATGTCTGATGTTGGGGTCACTGTCTATGTCTGATGTTGGGGTCACTGTCGATGTCTGATGTTGGGGTCACTGTCGATGTCTGATGTTGGGGTCACTGTCAATGTCTGATGTTGGGGTCACTGTCAATGTCTGATGTTGGGGTGATTGTCGATGTCTGATGTTGGGAGCCCCTGTCAATGTCTGATGTTGGGGTCACTGTCAATGTCTGATGTTGGGGTCACTGTCAATGTCTGATGTTGGGGTCACTGTCAATGTCTGATGTTGGGGTCACTGTCGATGTCTGATGTTGGGCGTCAATGTCTGATGTTGGGGTCACTCTCAATGTCTGATGTTGGGGTCACTGTCAATGTCTGATGTTGGGGTCACTGTCAATGTCTGATGTTGGGGTCACTGTCGATATCTGATGTTGGGGTCACTGTCGATGTCTGCTGTTGGGGTCACTGTCGATGTCTGATGTTGGGGGGCCCCTGTCGATGTCTGATGTTGGGGTCACTGTCAATGTCTGATGTTGGGGTCACTGTCAATGTCTGATGTTGGGGTCACTGTCGATGTCTGATGTTAGGGGGCTCCTGTCGATGTCTGATGTTGGGGTCACTGTCAATGTCTGATGTTGGGGTCACTGTCAATGTCTGATGTTGGGATCACTGTCAATGTCTGATGTTGGGGTCACTATCGAAGTCTGATGTTGAGGTCACTGTCAATGTCTGATGTTGGGGTCACTGACGATGTCTGATGTTGGGGTCACACTCAATGTCTGATGTTGGGATCACTGTCAATGTCTGATGTTGGGGTCACTGTCGAAGTCTGATTTTGGGGTCACTGTCAATGTCTGATGTTGGGGTCACTGTCTATGTCTGATGTTGGGGTCACTGTCGATGTCTGATGTTGGGGTCACTGTCGATGTCTGATGTTGGGGTCACTGTCAATGTCTGATGTTGGGGTCACTGTCAATGTCTGATGTTGGGGTGATTGTCGATGTCTGATGTTGGGAGCCCCTGTCAATGTCTGATGTTGGGGTCACTGTCAATGTCTGATGTTGGGGTCACTGTCAATGTCTGATGTTGGGGTCACTGTCAATGTCTGATGTTGGGGTCACTGTCGATGTCTGATGTTGGGCGTCAATGTCTGATGTTGGGGTCACTCTCAATGTCTGATGTTGGGGTCACTGTCAATGTCTGATGTTGGGGTCACTGTCAATGTCTGATGTTGGGGTCACTGTCGATATCTGATGTTGGGGTCACTGTCGATGTCTGCTGTTGGGGTCACTGTCGATGTCTGATGTTGGGGGGCCCCTGTCGATGTCTGATGTTGGGGTCACTGTCAATGTCTGATGTTGGGGTCACTGTCAATGTCTGATGTTGGGGTCACTGTCGATGTCTGATGTTAGGGGGCTCCTGTCGATGTCTGATGTTGGGGTCACTGTCAATGTCTGATGTTGGGGTCACTGTCAATGTCTGATGTTGGGGTCACTGTCAATGTCTGATGTTGGGATCACTGTCGATGTCTAATGTTGGGGTCACTGTCAATTTCTGATGTTGGAGGTCACTGTCAATGTCTGATGTTGGGGGTCACTGTCAATGTCTGATGTTGGAGGTTGATGTCTGATGTCTGATGTTGGGGTCACTGTCGATGTCTGATGTTGGAGTCACTGTCGATGTCTGATGTTCGGGTCACTGTCGATGTCTGATGTTGGGCATCACTGTCGATATCTGATATTGGGGTCACTGTCAATGTCTGATGTTGGGGTCACTGTCAATGTCTGATGTTGGGGTCACTGTCGATGTCTGATGTTGGGAATCACTGCCGATGTCTGATGTTGGGGTCACTGTCGATGTCTGATGTTGGGGTCACTGTCTATGTCTGATGTTGGGGTCATTGTCGATGTCTGATGTTGGAGTCACTGTCGATGTCTGATGTTGGGGTCACTGTCAATGTCTGATGTTGGGGTCGATGTCTGATGTCTGATGTTGGGGTCACTGTCGATGTCTGATGTTGGGGTCACTGTCGATGTCTGATGTTGGGGTCACTGTCAATGTCTGATGTTGGGGTCACTGTCGATGTCTGATTTTGGGGTCCCTATCGATGTCTGATGTTGGGGGTCACAGTCGATGTCTGATTTTGGGGTCACTCTCAATGTCTGATGTTGGGGTCACTGTCAATGTCTGATGTTGGGGTCACTGTCGATGTCTAATGTTGGGGTCACTGTCAATTTCTGATGTTGGAGGTCACTGTCAATGTCTGATGTTGGGGTCACTGTCAAAGTCTGATGTTGGAAGTTGATGTCTGATGTCTGATGTTGGGGTCACTGTCGATGTCTGATGTTGGAGTCACTGTCGATGTCTGATGTTAGGGTCACTGTCGATGTCTGATGTTGGGCATCACTGTCGATGTCTGATGTTGGGGGTCACTGTCGATGTCTGATGTTGGGGTTCAATGTCTGATGTTGGGGTCACTGTCGATGTCTGATGTTGGGGTGACTGTCGATGTCTGATGTTGGGGTCGATGTCTGATGTCTGATGTTGGGGTCACTCTCGATGTCTGATGTTGGGGGTCACTGTCGATGTCTGATGTTGGGGTCACTGTCAATGTCTGATGTTGGGTTCACTGTCAATGTCTGATGTTGGGGTCACTGACAATGTCTGATGTCGGGGTCACTGTCGATGTCTGATGTTGGGGTCACACTCAATGTCTGATATTGAGGTCACTTTCAATGTCTGATGTTGGAGTCACTGTCAATGTCTGATGTTGGGATCACTGTCAATGTCTGATGTTGGGGTCACTATCGAAGTCTGATGTTGAGGTCACTGTCAATGTCTGATGTTGGGGTCACTGACGATGTCTGATGTTGGGGTCACACTCAATGTCTGATGTTGAGGTCACTGTCAATGTCTGATGTTGGGGTCACTGTCAATGTCTGATGTTGGGATCACTGTCAATGTCTGATGTTGGGGTCACTGTCGAAGTCTGATGTTGGGGTCACTGTCAATGTCTGATGTTGGGGTCACTGTCTATGTCTGATGTTGGGGTCACTGTCGATGTCTGATGTTGGGGTCACTGTCGATGTCTGATGTTGGGGTCACTGTCAATGTCTGATGTTGGGGTCACTGTCAATGTCTGATGTTGGGGTGATTGTCGATGTCTGATGTTGGGGGCCCCTGTCAATGTCTGATGTTGGGGTCACTGTCAATGTCTGATGTTGGGGTCACTGTCAATGTCTGATGTTGGGGTCACTGTCAATGTCTGATGTTGGGGTCACTGTCGATGTCTGATGTTGGGCGTCAATGTCTGATGTTGGGGTCACTCTCAATGTCTGATGTTGGGGTCACTGTCAATGTCTGATGTTGGGGTCACTGTCAATGTCTGATGTTGGGGTCACTGTCGATATCTGATGTTGGGGTCACTGTCGATGTCTGCTGTTGGGGTCACTGTCGATGTCTGATGTTGGGGGGCCCCTGTCGATGTCTGATGTTGGGGTCACTGTCAATGTCTGATGTTGGGGTCACTGTCAATGTCTGATGTTGGGGTCACTGTCGATGTCTGATGTTAGGGGGCTCCTGTCGATGTCTGATGTTGGGGTCACTGTCAATGTCTGATGTTGGGGTCACTGTCAATGTCTGATGTTGGGGTCACTGTCAATGTCTGATGTTGGGGTCACTGTCGATGTCTAATGTTGGGGTCACTGTCAATGTCTGATATTGGGGTCACTGTCAATGTCTGATATTGGTGTCACTGTCGATGTCTGATGTTGGGGTCACTGTTGATGTCTGACGTTGGGGTCACTGTCGATGTCTGATGTTGGGGACACTGTCTATGTCCGATGTTGGGGTCACTGTCGAAGTCTGATGTTGGGGTCCCTGTCGATGTCTGATGTTGGGGTCACTGTCGATGTTGATGTTGGGGGGCCCCTGTCGATGTCTGATGTTGGGGTCACTGTCGATGTCTGATGTTGGAGGCCCCTGTCGCTGTTTGATGTTGGGGTCACTGTCGATGTCTGATGTTGGGGGTCACTGTCGATGTCTGATGTTGGGGGTCACTGTTGATGTCTGATGTTGGAGTCACTGTCAATGTCTGATGTTGGGGTCACTGTCGATGTCTAATGTTGGGGTCACTGTCAATTTCTGATGTTGGAGGTCACTGTCAATGTCTGATGTTGGGGTCACTGTCAAAGTCTGATGTTGGAAGTTGATGTCTGATGTCTGATGTTGGGGTCACTGTCGATGTCTGATGTTGGAGTCACTGTCGATGTCTGATGTTAGGGTCACTGTCGATGTCTGATGTTGGGCATCACTGTCGATGTCTGATGTTGGGGGTCACTGTCGATGTCTGATGTTGGGGTTCAATGTCTGATGTTGGGGTCACTGTCGATGTCTGATGTTGGGGTGACTGTCGATGTCTGATGTTGGGGTCGATGTCTGATGTCTGATGTTGGGGTCACTCTCGATGTCTGATGTTGGGGGTCACTGTCGATGTCTGATGTTGGGGTCACTGTCAATGTCTGATGTTGGGTTCACTGTCAATGTCTGATGTTGGGGTCGCTGACAATGTCTGATGTCGGGGTCACTGTCGATGTCTGATGTTGGGGTCACACTCAATGTCTGATATTGAGGTCACTTTCAATGTCTGATGTTGGAGTCACTGTCAATGTCTGATGTTGGGATCACTGTCAATGTCTGATGTTGGGGTCACTATCGAAGTCTGATGTTGAGGTCACTGTCAATGTCTGATGTTGGGGTCACTGACGATGTCTGATGTTGGGGTCACACTCAATGTCTGATGTTGAGGTCACTGTCAATGTCTGATGTTGGGGTCACTGTCAATGTCTGATGTTGGGATCACTGTCAATGTCTGATGTTGGGGTCACTGTCGAAGTCTGATGTTGGGGTCACTGTCAATGTCTGATGTTGGGGTCACTGTCTATGTCTGATGTTGGGGTCACTGTCGATGTCTGATGTTGGGGTCACTGTCGATGTCTGATGTTGGGGTCACTGTCAATGTCTGATGTTGGGGTCACTGTCAATGTCTGATGTTGGGGTGATTGTCGATGTCTGATGTTGGGGGCCCCTGTCAATGTCTGATGTTGGGGTCACTGTCAATGTCTGATGTTGGGGTCACTGTCAATGTCTGATGTTGGGGTCACTGTCAATGTCTGATGTTGGGGTCACTGTCGATGTCTGATGTTGGGCGTCAATGTCTGATGTTGGGGTCACTCTCAATGTCTGATGTTGGGGTCACTGTCAATGTCTGATGTTGGGGTCACTGTCAATGTCTGATGTTGGGGTCACTGTCGATATCTGATGTTGGGGTCACTGTCGATGTCTGCTGTTGGGGTCACTGTCGATGTCTGATGTTGGGGGGCCCCTGTCGATGTCTGATGTTGGGGTCACTGTCAATGTCTGATGTTGGGGTCACTGTCAATGTCTGATGTTGGGGTCACTGTCGATGTCTGATGTTAGGGGGCTCCTGTCGATGTCTGATGTTGGGGTCACTGTCAATGTCTGATGTTGGGGTCACTGTCAATGTCTGATGTTGGGGTCACTGTCAATGTCTGATGTTGGGGTCACTGTCGATGTCTAATGTTGGGGTCACTGTCAATGTCTGATATTGGGGTCACTGTCAATGTCTGATATTGGTGTCACTGTCGATGTCTGATGTTGGGGTCACTGTTGATGTCTGACGTTGGGGTCACTGTCGATGTCTGATGTTGGGGACACTGTCTATGTCCGATGTTGGGGTCACTGTCGAAGTCTGATGTTGGGGTCCCTGTCGATGTCTGATGTTGGGGTCACTGTCGATGTTGATGTTGGGGGGCCCCTGTCGATGTCTGATGTTGGGGTCACTGTCGATGTCTGATGTTGGAGGCCCCTGTCGCTGTTTGATGTTGGGGTCACTGTCGATGTCTGATGTTGGGGGTCACTGTCGATGTCTGATGTTGGGGGTCACTGTTGATGTCTGATGTTGGAGTCACTGTCAATGTCTGATGTTGGGGTCACTGTCAATGTCTGATGTTGGGGTCACTGTCGATGTCTGATGTTGGGGGTCACTGTCGATGTCTGATGTTGGGGTTCAATGTCTGATGTTGGGGTCACTGTCGATGTCTAATGTTGGGGGTCACTGTTGATGTCTGACATTGGCGGTCAATGTCTGATGTTGGGGTCACTGTCAATGTCTGATGTTGGGATCACTGTCGATGTCTGATGTTGGGGTCACTGTCGATGTCTGATGTTGGGGGTCACTCTCGATGTCTGATGTTGCGGGTCAATGTCTGATGTTGGGGTCACTGTCAATGTCTGATGTTGGAGACACTGTCGATGTCTGATGTTGGGGGTCACTGTCGATGTCTGATGTTGGGGTCACTGTCAATGTCTGATGTTGGGTTCACTGTCAATGTCTGATGTTGGGGTCACTGACAATGTCTGATGTCGGGGTCACTGTCGATGTCTGATGTTGGGGTCACACTCAATGTCTGATATTGAGGTCACTTTCAATGTCTGATGTTGGAGTCACTGTCAATGTCTGATGTTGGGATCACTGTCAATGTCTGATGTTGGGGTCACTATCGAAGTCTGATGTTGAGGTCACTGTCAATGTCTGATGTTGGGGTCACTGACGATGTCTGATGTTGGGGTCACACTCAATGTCTGATGTTGAGGTCACTGTCAATGTCTGATGTTGGGGTCACTGTCAATGTCTGATGTTGGGATCACTGTCAATGTCTGATGTTGGGGTCACTGTCGAAGTCTGATTTTGGGGTCACTGTCAATGTCTGATGTTGGGGTCACTGTCTATGTCTGATGTTGGGGTCACTGTCGATGTCTGATGTTGGGGTCACTGTCGATGTCTGATGTTGGGGTCACTGTCAATGTCTGATGTTGGGGTCACTGTCAATGTCTGATGTTGGGGTGATTGTCGATGTCTGATGTTGGGAGCCCCTGTCAATGTCTGATGTTGGGGTCACTGTCAATGTCTGATGTTGGGGTCACTGTCAATGTCTGATGTTGGGGTCACTGTCAATGTCTGATGTTGGGGTCACTGTCGATGTCTGATGTTGGGCGTCAATGTCTGATGTTGGGGTCACTCTCAATGTCTGATGTTGGGGTCACTGTCAATGTCTGATGTTGGGGTCACTGTCAATGTCTGATGTTGGGGTCACTGTCGATATCTGATGTTGGGGTCACTGTCGATGTCTGCTGTTGGGGTCACTGTCGATGTCTGATGTTGGGGGGCCCCTGTCGATGTCTGATGTTGGGGTCACTGTCAATGTCCGATGTTGGGGTCACTGTCAATGTCTGATGTTGGGGTCACTGTCGATGTCTGATGTTAGGGGGCTCCTGTCGATGTCTGATGTTGGGGTCACTGTCAATGTCTGATGTTGGGGTCACTGTCAATGTCTGATGTTGGGGTCACTGTCAATGTCTGATGTTGGGGTCACTGTCGATGTCTAATGTTGGGGTCACTGTCAATTTCTGATGTTGGAGGTCACTGTCAATGTCTGATGTTGGGGGTCACTGTCAATGTCTGATGTTGGAGGTTGATGTCTGATGTCTGATGTTGGGGTCACTGTCGATGTCTGATGTTGGAGTCACTGTCGATGTCTGATGTTCGGGTCACTGTCGATGTCTGATGTTGGGCATCACTGTCGATAGCTGATGTTGGGGTCACTGTCAATGTCTGATGTTGGGGTCACTGTCAATGTCTGATGTTGGGGTCACTGTCGATGTCTGATGTTGGGAATCACTGCCGATGTCTGATGTTGGGGTCACTGTCGATGTCTGATGTTGGGGTCACTGTCTATGTCTGATGTTGGGGTCACTGTCGATGACTGATGTTGGAGTCACTGTCGATGTCTGATGTTGGGGTCACTGTCAATGTCTGATGTTGGGGTCGATGTCTGATGTCTGATGTTGGGGTCACTGTCGATGTCTGATGTTGGGGTCACTGTCGATGTCTGATGTTGGGGTCACTGTCAATGTCTGATGTTGGGGTCACTGTCGATGTCTGATTTTGGGGTCCCTATCGATGTCTGATGTTGGGGGTCACAGTCGATGTCTGATTTTGGGGTCACTGTCAATGTCTGATGTTGGGGTCACTGTCAATGTCTGATGTTGGGGTCACTGTCGATGTCTAATGTTGGGGTCACTGTCAATTTCTGATGTTGGAGGTCACTGTCAATGTCTGATGTTGGGGTCACTGTCAATGTCTGATGTTGGAAGTTGATGTCTGATGTCTGATGTTGGGGTCACTGTCGATGTCTGATGTTGGAGTCACTGTCGATGTCTGATGTTAGGGTCACTGTCGATGTCTGATGTTGGGCATCACTGTCGATGCCTGATGTTGGGGGTCACTGTCGATGTCTGATGTTGGGGTTCAATGTCTGATGTTGGGGTCACTGTCGATGTCTGATGTTGGGGTGACTGTCGATGTCTGATGTTGGGGTCGATGTCTGATGTCTGATGTTGGGGTCACTCTCGATGTCTGATGTTGGGGGTCACTGTCGATGTCTGATGTTGGGGTCACTGTCAATGTTTGATGTTGGGTTCACTGTCAATGTCTGATGTTGGGGTCACTGACAATGTCTGATGTCGGGGTCACTGTCGATGTCTGATGTTGGGGTCACACTCAATGTCTGATATTGAGGTCACTTTCAATGTCTGATGTTGGAGTCACTGTCAATGTCTGATGTTGGGATCACTGTCAATGTCTGATGTTGGGGTCACTATCGAAGTCTGATGTTGAGGTCACTGTCAATGTCTGATGTTGGGGTCACTGACGATGTCTGATGTTGGGGTCACACTCAATGTCTGATGTTGAGGTCACTGTCAATGTCTGATGTTGGGATCACTGTCAATGTCTGATGTTGGGATCACTGTCAATGTCTGATGTTGGGGTCACTGTCGAAGTCTGATGTTGGGGTCACTGTCAATGTCTGATGTTGGGGTCACTGTCTATGTCTGATGTTGGGGTCACTGTCGATGTCTGATGTTGGGGTCACTGTCGATGTCTGATGTTGGGGTCACTGTCAATGTCTGATGTTGGGGTCACTGTCAATGTCTGATGTTGGGGTGATTGTCGATGTCTGATGTTGGGGGCCCCTGTCAATGTCTGATGTTGGGGTCACTGTCAATGTCTGATGTTGGGGTCACTGTCAATGTCTGATGTTGGGGTCACTGTCAATGTCTGATGTTGGGGTCACTGTCGATGTCTGATGTTGGGCGTCAATGTCTGATGTTGGGGTCACTCTCAATGTCTGATGTTGGGGTCACTGTCAATGTCTGATGTTGGGGTCACTGTCAATGTCTGATGTTGGGGTCACTGTCGATATCTGATGTTGGGGTCACTGTCGATGTCTGCTGTTGGGGTCACTGTCGATGTCTGATGTTGGGGGGCCCCTGTCGATGTCTGATGTTGGGGTCACTGTCAATGTCTGATTTTGGGGTCACTGTCAATGTCTGATGTTGGGGTCACTGTCAATGTCTGATGTTGGGGTCACTGTCGATGTCTAATGTTGGGGTCACTGTCAATTTCTGATGTTGGAGGTCACTGTCAATGTCTGATGTTGGGGTCACTGTCAATGTCTGATGTTCGAAGTTGATGTCTGATGTCTGATGTTGGGGTCACTGTCGATGTCTGATGTTGGAGTCACTGTCGATGTCTGATGTTAGGGTCACTGTCGATGTCTGATGTTGGGCATCACTGTCGATGTCTGATGTTGGGGGTCACTGTCGATGTCTGATGTTGGGGTTCAATGTCTGATGTTGGGGTCACTGTCGATGTCTGATGTTGGGGTGACTGTCGATGTCTGATGTTGGGGTCGATGTCTGATGTCTGATGTTGGGGTCACTCTCGATGTCTGATGTTGGGGGTCACTGTCGATGTCTGATGTTGGGGTCACTGACGATGTCTGATGTTGAGGGGCCCCTGTCGATGTCTGATGTTGGGGTCACTGTCGATGTCTGATGTTGGGGGACCCTGTCATTGTCTGATGTTGGGGTCACTGTCGGTGTCTGATGTTGGGGGTCAATGTCTGATGTTGGGGGTCCCTGTCGATGTCTGATGTTGGGGGTCACTGTCAATGTCTGATGTTGGTGTCACTGTCGATGTCTGATGTTGGGGTCACTGTTGATGTCTGACGTTGGGGTCACTGTCGATGTCTGATGTTGGGATCACTGTCAATGTCTGATGTTGGGGTCACTGTCGAAGTCTGATGTTGGGGTCACTGTCAATGTCTGATGTTGGGGTCACTGTCTATGTCTGATGTTGGGGTCACTGTCGATGTCTGATGTTGGGCTCACTGTCGATGTCTGATGTTGGGGTCACTGTCAATGTCTGATGTTGGGGTCACTGTCAATGTCTGATGTTGGGGTGATTGTCGATGTCTGATGTTGGGGGCCCCTTTCAATGTCTGATGTTGGGGTCACTGTCAATGTCTGATGTTGGGGTCACTGTCAATGTCTGATGTTGGGGTCACTGTCAATGTCTGATGTTGGGGTCACTGTCGATGTCTGTTGTTGGGCGTCAATGTCTGATGTTGGGGTCACTGTCAATGTCTGATGTTGGGGTCACTGTCAATGTCTGATGTTGGGGTCACTGTCAATGTCTGATGTTGGGGTCACTGTCGATATCTGATGTTGGGGTCACTGTCGATGTCTGCTGTTGGGGTCACTGTCGATGTCTGATGTTGGGGGGCCCCTGTCGATGTCTGATGTTGGGGTCACTGTCAATGTCTGATGTTGGGGTCACTGTCAATGTCTGATGTTGGGGTCACTGCCGATGTCTGATGTTAGGGGGCTCCTGTCGATGTCTGATGTTGGGGTCACTGTCAATGTCTGATGTTGGGGTCAATGTCTGATGTTGGGGTCACTGTCAATGTCTGATGTTGGGGTCACTGTCGATGTCTAATGTTGGGGTCACTGTCAATTTCTGATGTTGGAGGTCACTGTCAATGTCTGATGTTGGGGGTCACTGTCAATGTCTGATGTTGGAAGTTGATGTCTGATGTCTGATGTTGGGGTCACTGTCGATGTCTGATGTTGGAGTCACTGTCGATGTCTGATTTTGGGGTCCCTATCGATGTCTGATGTTGGGCGTCACAGTCGATGTCTGATTTTGGGGTCACTGTCAATGTCTGATGTTGGGGTCACTGTCAATGTCTGATGCTGGGGTCACTGTCGATGTCTAATGTTGGGGTCACTGTCAATTTCTGATGTTGGAGGTCACTGTCAATGTCTGATGTTGGGGTCACTGTCAATGTCTGATGTTGGAAGTTGATGTCTGATGTCTGATGTTGGGGTCACTGTCGATGTCTGATGTTGGAGTCACTGTCGATGTCTGATGTTAGGGTCACTGTCGATGTCTGATGTTGGGCATCACTGTCGATGTCTGATGTTGGGGGTCACTGTCGATGTCTGATGTTGGGGTTCAATGTCTGATGTTGGGGTCACTGTCGATGTCTGATGTTGGGGTGACTGTCGATGTCTGATGTTGGGGTCGATGTCTGATGTCTGATGTTGGGGTCACTCTCGATGTCTGATGTTGGGGGTCACTGTCGATGTCTGATGTTGGGGTCACTGACGATGTCTGATGTTGAGGGGCCCCTGTCGATGTCTGATGTTGGGGTCACTGTCGATGTCTGATGTTGGGGGGCCCCTGTCATTGTCTGATGTTGGGGTCACTGTCGGTGTCTGATGTTGGGGGTCAATGTCTGATGTTGGGGGTCCCTGTCGATGTCTGATGTTGGGGGTCACTGTCAATGTCTGATGTTGGTGTCACTGTCGATGTCTGATGTTGGGGACACTGTCTATGTCTGATGTTGGGGTCACTGTCGAAGTCTGATGTTGGGGTCCCTGTCGATGTCTGATGTTGGGGTCACTGTCGATGTTGATGTTGGGGGGCCCCTGTCGATGTCTGATGTTGGGGTCACTGTCGATGTCTGATGTTGGAGGCCCCTGTCGCTGTTTGATGTTGGGGTCACTGTCAATGTCTGATGTTGGGGTCACTGTCAATGTCTGATGTTGGGGTCACTGTCGATGTCTGATGTTGGGGGTCACTGTCGATGTCTGATGTTGGGGTTCAATGTCTGATGTTGGGGTCACTGTCGATGTCTGATGTTGGGGGTCACTGTTGATGTCTGACATTGGCGGTCAATGTCTGATGTTGGGGTCACTGTCAATGTCTGATGTTGGGGTCACTGTCGATGTCTGATGTTGGGGTCACTGTCGATGTCTGATGTTGGGGTTCACTGTCGATGTCTGATATTGCGGGTCAATGTCTGATGTTGGGGTCACTGTCAATGTCTGATGTTGGGGTCACTGTCGATGTCTAATGTTGGGGTCACTGTCAATTTCTGATGTTGGAGGTCACTGTCAATGTCTGATGTTGGGGGTCACTGTCAATGTCTGATGTTGGAGGTTGATGTCTGATGTCTGATGTTGGGGTCACTGTCGATGTCTGATGTTGGAGTCACTGTCGATGTCTGATTTTGGGGTCCCTATCGATGTCTGATGTTGGGCGTCACAGTCGATGTCTGATTTTGGGGTCACTGTCAATGTCTGATGTTGGGGTCACTGTCAATGTCTGATGTTGGGGTCACTGTCGATGTCTAATGTTGGGTCCACTGTCAATTTCTGATGTTGGAGGTCACTGTCAATGTCTGATGTTGGGGTCACTGTCAATGTCTGATGTTGGAAGTTGATGTCTGATGTCTGATGTTGGGGTCACTGTCGATGTCTGATGTTGGAGTCACTGTCGATGTCTGATGTTAGGGTCACTGTCGATGTCTGATGTTGGGGTCACTCTCAATGTCTGATGTTGGGGTGATTGTCGATGTCTGATGTTGGGGGCCCCTGTCAATGTCTGATGTTGGGGTCACTGTCAATGTCTGATGTTGGGGTCACTGTCAATGTCTGATGTTGGGGTCACTGTCAATGTCTGATGTTGTGGTCACTGTCGATGTCTGATGTTGGGCGTCAATGTCTGATGTTGGGGTCACTGTCAATGTCTGATGTTGGGGTCACTGTCAATGTCTGATGTTGGGGTCACTGTCAATGTCTGATGTTGGGGTCACTGTCGATATCTGATGTTGGGGTCACTGTCGATGTCTGCTGTTGGGGTCACTGTCGATGTCTGATGTTGGGGGGCCCCTGTCGATGTCTGATGTTGGGGTCACTGTCAATGTCTGATGTTGGGGTCACTGTTAATGTCTGATGTTGGGGTCACTGCCGATGTCTGATGTTAGGGGGCTCCTGTCGATGTCTGATGTTGGGGTCACTGTCAATGTCTGATGTTGGGGTCAATGTCTGATGTTGGGGTCACTGTCAATGTCTGATGTTGGGGTCACTGTCGATGTCTAATGTTTGGGTCACTGTCAATTTCTGATGTTGGAGGTCACTGTCAATGTCTGATGTTGGGGGTCACTGTCAATGTCTGATGTTGGAGGTTGATGTCTGATGTCTGATGTTGGGGTCACTGTCGATGTCTGATGTTGGAGTCACTGTCGATGTCTGATTTTGGGGTCCCTATCGATGTCTGATGTTGGGCGTCACAGTCGATGTCTGATTTTGGGGTCACTGTCAATGTCTGATGTTGGGGTCACTGTCAATGTCTGATGTGGGGGTCACTGTCGATGTCTAATGTTGGGGTCACTGTCAATTTCTGATGTTGGAGGTCACTGTCAATGTCTGATGTTGGGGTCACTGTCAATGTCTGATGTTGGAAGTTGATGTCTGATGTCTGATGTTGGGGTCACTGTCGATGTCTGATGTTGGAGTCACTGTCGATGTCTGATGTTAGGGTCACTGTCGATGTCTGATGTTGGGCATCACTGTCGATGTCTGATGTTGGGGGTCACTGTCGATGTCTGATGTTGGGGTTCAATGTCTGATGTTGGGGTCACTGTCGATGTCTGATGTTGGGGTGACTGTCGATGTCTGATGTTGGGGTCGATGTCTGATGTCTGATGTTGGGGTCACTCTCGATGTCTGATGTTGGGGGTCACTGTCGATGTCTGATGTTGGGGTCACTGACGATGTCTGATGTTGAGGGGCCCCTGTCGATGTCTGATGTTGGGGTCACTGTCGATGTCTGATGTTGGGGGGCCCCTGTCATTGTCTGATGTTGGGGTCACTGTCGGTGTCTGATGTTGGGGGTCAATGTTTGATGTTGGGGGTCCCTGTCGATGTCTGATGTTGGGGGTCACTGTCAATGTCTGATGTTGGTGTCACTGTCGATGTCTGATGTTGGGGACACTGTCTATGTCTGATGTTGGGGTCACTGTCGAAGTCTGATGTTGGGGTCCCTGTCGATGTCTGATGTTGGGGTCACTGTCGATGTTGATGTTGGGGGGCCCCTGTCGATGTCTGATGTTGGGGTCACTGTCGATGTCTGATGTTGGAGGCCCCTGTCGCTGTTTGATGTTGGGGTCACTGTCGATGTCTGATGTTGGGGGTCACTGTCGATGTCTGATGTTGGGGGTCACTGTTGATGTCTGATGTTGGGGTCACTGTCAATGTCTGATGTTGGGGTCACTGTCAATGTCTGTTGTTGGGGTCACTGTCGATGTCTGATGTTGGGGGTCACTGTCGATGTCTGATGTTGGGGTTCAATGTCTGATGTTGGGGTCACTGTCGATGTCTGATGTTGGGGGTCACTGTTGATGTCTGACATTGGCGGTCAATGTCTGATGTTGGGGTCACTGTCAATGTCTGATGTTGGGGTCACTGTCGATGTCTGATGTTGGGGTCACTGTCGATGTCTGATGTTGGGGTTCACTGTCGATGTCTGATGTTGCGGGTCAATGTCTGATGTTGGGGTCACTGTCAATGTCTGATGTTGGGGTCACTGTCGATGTCTAATGTTGGGGTCACTGTCAATTTCTGATGTTGGAGGTCACTGTCAATGTCTGATGTTGGGGGTCACTGTCAATGTCTGATGTTGGAGGTTGATGTCTGATGTCTGATGTTGGGGTCACTGTCGATGTCTGATGTTGGAGTCACTGTCGATGTCTGATTTTGGGGTCCCTATCGATGTCTGATGTTGGGCGTCACAGTCGATGTCTGATTTTGGGGTCACTGTCAATGTCTGATGTTGGGGTCACTGTCAATGTCTGATGTTGGGGTCACTGTCGATGTCTAATGTTGGGTCCACTGTCAATTTCTGATGTTGGAGGTCACTGTCAATGTCTGATGTTGGGGTCACTGTCAATGTCTGATGTTGGAAGTTGATGTCTGATGTCTGATGTTGGGGTCACTGTCGATGTCTGATGTTGGAGTCACTGTCGATGTCTGATGTTAGGGTCACTGTCGATGTCTGATGTTGGGCATCACTGTCGATGTCTGATGTTGGGGGTCACTGTCGATGTCTGATGTTGGGGTTCAATGTCTGATGTTGGGGTCACTGTCGATGTCTGATGTTGGGGTGACTGTCGATGTCTGATGTTGGGGTCGATGTCTGATGTCTGATGTTGGGCGTCACAGTCGATGTCTGATTTTGGGGTCACTGTCAATGTCTGATGTTGGGGTCACTGTCAATGTCTGATGTTGGGGTCACTGTCGATGTCTAATGTTGGGTCCACTGTCAATTTCTGATGTTGGAGGTCACTGTCAATGTCTGATGTTGGGGTCACTGTCAATGTCTGATGTTGGAAGTTGATGTCTGATGTCTGATGTTGGGGTCACTGTCGATGTCTGATGTTGGAGTCACTGTCGATGTCTGATGTTAGGGTCACTGTCGATGTCTGATGTTGGGCATCACTGTCGATGTCTGATGTTGGGGGTCACTGTCGATGTCTGATGTTGGGGTTCAATGTCTGATGTTGGGGTCACTGTCGATGTCTGATGTTGGGGTCACTGTCGATGTCTGATGTTGGGGTCGATGTCTGATGTCTGATGTTGGGGTCACTCTCGATGTCTGATGTTGGGGGTCACTGTCGATGTCTGATGTTGGGGTCACTGACGATGTCTGATGTTGAGGGGCCCCTGTCGATGTCTGATGTTGGGGTCACTGTCGATGTCTGATGTTGGGGGGCCCCTGTCATTGTCTGATGTTGGGGTCACTGTCGGTGTCTGATGTTGGGGGTCAATGTCTGATGTTGGGGGTCCCTGTCGATGTCTGATGTTGGGGGTCACTGTCAATGTCTGATGTTGGTGTCACTGTCGATGTCTGATGTTGGGGTCACTGTTGATGTCTGACGTTGGGGTCACTGTCGATGTCTGATGTTGGGGACACTGTCTATGTCTGATGTTGGGGTCACTGTCGAAGTCTGATGTTGGGGTCCCTGTCGATGTCTGATGTTGGGGTCACTGTCGATGTTGATGTTGGGGGGCCCCTGTCGATGTCTGATGTTGGGGTCACTGTCGATGTCTGATGTTGGAGGCCCCTGTCGCTGTTTGATGTTGGGGTCACTGTCGATGTCTGATGTTGGGGGTCACTGTCGATGTCTGATGTTGGGGGTCATTGTTGATGTCTGATGTTGGGGTCACTGTCGATGTCTGATGTTGGGGTCACTGTCAATGTCTGATGTTGGGGTCACTGTCGATGTCTGATGTTGGGGGTCACTGTCGATGTCTGATGTTGGGGTTCAATGTCTGATGTTGGGGTCACTGTCGATGTCTGATGTTGGGGGTCACTGTTGATGTCTGACATTGGCGGTCAATGTCTGATGTTGGGGTCACTGTCAATGTCTGATGTTGGGGTCACTGTCGATGTCTGATGTTGGGGTCACTGTCAATGTCTGATGTTGGGGTTCACTGTCGATGTCTGATGTTGCGGGTCAATGTCTGATGTTGGGGTCACTGTCAATGTCTGATGTTGGGGACACTGTCGATGTCTGATGTTGGGGTCACTGTCGATGTCTGATGTTGGGGTCACTGTCAATGTCTGATGTTGGGTTCACTGTCAATGTCTGATGTTGAGGTCACTGTCAATGTCTGATGTTGGAGTCACTGTCAATGTCTGATATTGGGATCACTGTCAATGTCTGCTTTTGGGGTCACACTCAATGTCTGATGTTGAGGTCACTGTCAATGTCTGATGTTGGGGTCACTGTCAATGTCTGATGTTGGGATCACTGTCAATGTCTGATGTTGGGGTCACTGTCGAAGTCTGATGTTGGGGTCACTGTCAATGTCTGATGTTGGGGTCACTGTCTATGTCTGATGTTGGGGTCACTGTCGATGTCTGATGTTGGGCTCACTGTCGATGTCTGATGTTGGGGTCACTGTCAATGTCTGATGTTGGGGTCACTGTCAATGTCTGATGTTGGGGTGATTGTCGATGTCTGATGTTGGGGGCCCCTGTCAATGTCTGATGTTGGGGTCACTGTCGATGTCTGATGTTGGGGTCACTGTCAATGTCTGATGTTGGGGTCACTGTCGATGTCTGATGTTGGGCGTCAATGTCTGATGTTGGGGTCACTGTCAATGTCTGATGTTGGGGTCACTGTCAATGTCTGATGTTGGGGTCACTGTCAATGTCTGATGTTGGGGTCACTGTCGATATCTGATGTTGGGGTCACTGTCGATGTCTGCTGTTGGGGTCACTGTCGATGTCTGATGTTGGGGGGCCCCTGTCGATGTCTGATGTTGGGGTCACTGTCAATGTCTGATGTTGGGGTCACTGTCAATGTCTGATGTTGGGGTCACTGCCGATGTCTGATGTTAGGGGGCTCCTGTCGATGTCTGATGTTGGGGTCACTGTCAATGTCTGATGTTGGGGTCACTGTCAATGTCTGATGTTGGGGTCACTGTCGATGTCTAATGTTGGGGTCACTGTGAATTTCTGATGTTGGAGGTCACTGTCAATGTCTGATGTTGGGGGTCACTGTCAATGTCTGATGTTGGAGGTTGATGTCTGATGTCTGATGTTGGGGTCACTGTCGATGTCTGATGTTGGAGTCACTGTCGATGTCTGATGTTAGGGTCACTGTCGATGTCTGATGTTGGGCATCACTGTCGATATCTGATGTTGGGGTCACTGTCAATGTCTGATGTTGGGGTCACTGTCAATGTCTGATGTTGGGGTCACTGTCGATGTCTGATGTTGGGAATCACTGCCGATGACTGATGTTGGGGTCACTGTCGATGTCTGATGTTGGGGTCACTGTCTATGTCTGATGTTGGGGTCACTGTCGATGTCTGATGTTGGAGTCACTGTCGATGTCTGATGTTGGGGTCACTGTCAATGTCTGATGTTGGGGTCACTGTCGATGTCTAATGTTGGGGTCACTGTCAATTACTGATGTTGGAGGTCACTGTCGATGTCTGATGTTGGGGTCACTGTCAATGTCTGATGTTGGGGTCACTCTCAATGTCTGATGTTGGGGTCACTGTCGATGTCTGATGTTGGGAATCACTGCCGATGTCTGATGTTGGGGTCACTGTCGATGTCTGATGTTGGGGTCACTGTCAATGTCTGATGTTGGGGTCACTGTCAATGTCTGATGTTGGAGTCACTGTCGATGTCTGATGTTGGGGTCACTGTCAATGTCTGATGTTGGGGTCGATGTCTGATGTCTGATGTTGGGGTCACTGTCGATGTCTGATGTTGGGGTCACTGTCGATGTCTGATGTTTAGGGTTACTGTCAATGTCTGATGTTGGGGTCACTGTCAATGTCTGATGTTGGGGGGCCCCTTTCGATGTCTGATGTTGGGGGTCACTGTCGATGTCTGATGTTGGGGTGACTGTCGATGTCTGATGTTGGGGTCGATGTCTGATGTCTGATGTTGGGGTCACTGTAGATGTCTGATGTTGGGGGTCACTGTCGATGTCTGATGTTGGGGTCACTGTCAATGTCTGATGTTGGGGGACGCCTGTCGATGTCTGATGTTGGGGTCACTGTCGATGTCTGATATTGGCGGCCCCTGTCGTTGTCTTATGTTGGGGTCACTGTCGATGTCTGATGTTGGGGGTCAATGTCTGATGTTGGGGGTCCCTGTCGATGTCTGATGTTGGGGTTACTGTCAATGTCTGATGTTGGGGTCACTTTCAATGTCTGATGTTGCGGGGGCCCCTTTCGATGTCTGATGTTGGGGGTCACTGTCGATGTCTGATGTTGGGGTGACTGTCGATGTCTGATGTTGGGTGTCGATGTCTGATGTCTGATGTTGGGGTCACTCTCGATGTCTGATGTTGGGGGTCACTGTCGATGTCTGATGTTGGGGTCACTGACGATGTCTGATGTTGAGGGGCCCCTGTCGATGTCTGCTGTTGGGGTCACTGTCGATGTCTGATGTTGGGGGGCCCCTGTCATTGTCTGATGTTGGGGTCACTGTTGATGTCTGATGTTGGGGGTCAATGTCTGATGTTGGGGGTCCCTATCGATGTCTGATGTTGGGGGTCACTGTCAATGTCTGATGTTGGTGTCACTGTCGATGTCTGATGTTGGGGTCACTGTTGATGTCTGCCGGTGGGGTCACTGTCGATGTCTGATGTTGGGGACACTGTCTATGTCTGATGTTGGGGTCACTGTCGATGTCTGATGTTGGGGTCCCTGTCGATGTCTGATGTTGGGGTCACTGTCGATGTTGATATTGGGGGGCCCCTGTCGATGTCTGATGTTGGGGTCACTGTCGATGTCTGATGTTGGAGGCCCCTGTCGCTGTTTGATGTTGGGGTCACTGTCGATGTCTGATGTTGGGGGTCACTGTCGATGTCTGATGTTGGGGGTCACTGTTGATGTCTGATGTTGGGGTCACTGTCAATGTCTGATGTTGGTGTCACTGTCGATGTCTGATGTTGGGGTCACTGTCGATGTCTGATGTTGGGGGTCAATGTCTGATGTTGGGGGTCCCTGTCGATGTCTGATGTTGGGGGTCACTGTCAATGTCTGATGTTGGTGTCACTGTCGATGTCTGATGTTGGGGTCAATGTTGATGTCTGACGTTGGGGTCACTGTCGATGTCTGATGTTGGGGACACTGTCTATGTCTGATGTTGGGGTCACTGTCGATGTCTGATGTTGGGGTCCCTGTCGATGTCTGATGTTGGGGTCACTGTCGATGTCTGATGTTGGGGGGCCCCTGTCGATGTCTGATGTTGGGGTCACTGTCGATGTCTGATGTTGGAGGCCCCTGTCGCTGTTTGATGTTGTGGTCACTGTCGATGTCTGATGTTGGGGGTCACTGTCGATGTCTGATGTTGGGGGGTCACTGTTGATGTCTGATGTTGGGGTCACTGTCAATGTCTGATGTTGGGGTCACTGTCAATGTCTGATGTTGGGGTCACTGTCGATGTCTGATGTTGGGGGTCACTGTCGATGTCTGATGTTGGGGTTCAATGTCTGATGTTGGGGTCACTGTCGATGTCTGATGTTGGGGTCCCTGTCGATGTCTGATGTTGGGGTCACTGTCGATGTTGATATTGGGGGGCCCCTGTCGATGTCTGATGTTGGGGTCACTGTCGATGTCTGATGTTGGAGGCCCCTGTCGCTGTTTGATGTTGGGGTCACTGTCGATGTCTGATGTTGGGGGTCACTGTCGATGTCTGATGTTGGGGGTCACTGTTGATGTCTGATGTTGGGGTCACTGTCAATGTCTGATGTTGGTGTCACTGTCGATGTCTGATGTTGGGGTCACTGTCGATGTCTGATGTTGGGGGTCAATGTCTGATGTTGGGGGTCCCTGTCGATGTCTGATGTTGGGGGTCACTGTCAATGTCTGATGTTGGTGTCACTGTCGATGTCTGATGTTGGGGTCAATGTTGATGTCTGACGTTGGGGTCACTGTCGATGTCTGATGTTGGGGACACTGTCTATGTCTGATGTTGGGGTCACTGTCGATGTCTGATGTTGGGGTCCCTGTCGATGTCTGATGTTGGGGTCACTGTCGATGTCTGATGTTGGGGGGCCCCTGTCGATGTCTGATGTTGGGGTCACTGTCGATGTCTGATGTTGGAGGCCCCTGTCGCTGTTTGATGTTGTGGTCACTGTCGATGTCTGATGTTGGGGGTCACTGTCGATGTCTGATGTTGGGGGGTCACTGTTGATGTCTGATGTTGGGGTCACTGTCAATGTCTGATGTTGGGGTCACTGTCAATGTCTGATGTTGGAGTCACTGTCGATGTCTGATGTTGGGGGTCACTGTCGATGTCTGATGTTGGGGTTCAATGTCTGATGTTGGGGTCACTGTCGATGTCTGATGTTGGGGGTCACTGTTGATGTCTGACATTGGCGGTCAATGTCTGATGTTGGGGTCACTGTCAATGTCTGATGTTGGGGTCACTGTCGATGTCTGATGTTGGGGTCACTGTCGATGTCTGATGTTGGGGTTCACTGTCGATGTCTGATGTTGCGGGTCAATGTCTGATGTTGGGGTCACTCTCAATGTCTGATGTTGGGGACACTGTCGATGTCTGATGTTGGGGGTCACTGTCGATGTCTGATGTTGGGGTCACTGTCAATGTCTGATGTTGGGTTCACTGTCAATATCTGATGTTGGGGTCACTGACAATGTCTGATGTCGGGGTCACTGTCGATGTCTGATGTTGGGGTCACACACAATGTCTGATATTGAGGTCACTGTCAATGTCTGATGTTGGAGTCACTGTCAATGTCTGATGTTGGGATCACTGTCAATGTCTGATGTTGGGGTCACTATCGAAGTCTGATGTTGAGGTCACTGTCAATGTCTGATGTTGGGGTCACTGACGATGTCTGATGTTGGGGTCACACTCAATGTCTGATGTTGAGGTCACTGTCAATGTCTGGTGTTGGGGTCACTGTCAATGTCTGATGTTGGGATCACTGTCAATGTCTGATGTTGGGGTCACTGTCGAAGTCTGATGTTGGGGTCACTGTCAATGTCTGATGTTGGGATCACTGTCTTTGTCTGATGTTGGGGTCACTGTCGATGTCTGATGTTGGGGTCACTGTCGATGTCTGATGTTGGGGTCACTGTCAATGTCTGATGTTGGGGTCACTGTCAATGTCTGATGTTGGGGTGATTGTCGATGTCTGATGTTGGGGGCCCCTGTCAATGTCTGATGTTGGGGTCACTGTCAATGTCTGATGTTGGGGTCACTGTCAATGTCTGATGTTGGGGTCACTGTCAATGTCTGATGTTGGGGTCACTGTCGATGTCTGATGTTGGGCGTCAATGTCTGATGTTGGGGTCACTGTCAATGTCTGATGTTGGGGTCACTGTCAATGTCTGATGTTGGGGTCACTGTCGATATCTGATGTTGGGGTCACTGTCGATGTCTGAGGTTGGGGTCACTGTCGATGTCTGATGTTGGGGGGCCCCTGTCGATGTCTGATGTTGGGGTCACTGTCAATGTCTGATGTTGGGGTCACTGTCAATGTCTGATGTTGGGGTCACTGTCGATGTCTGATGTTAGGGGGCTCCTGTCGATGTCTGATGTTGGGGTCACTGTCAATGTCTGATGTTGGGGTCACTGTCAATGTCTGATGTTGGGGTCACTGTCAATGTCTGATGTTGGGGTCACTGTCAATGTCTGATGTTGAGGTCACTGTCGATGTCTGATGTTGGGGGTCAATGTCTGATGTTGGGGGTCAATGTCTGATGTTGGGGTCACTTTCGATGTCTGATGTTGGGGTCACTGTCAATGTCTGATGTTGGGGTCACTGTCAATGTCTGATGTTGGGGTCACTGTTGATGTCTGATGTTGGGGTGACTGTCGATGTCTGATGTTGGAGTCACTTTCGATGTCTGATGTTGGGGTCACTTTCAATGTCTGATGTTGGGGGGCCCCTGTCGATGTCTGATGTTGGGGTCACTGTCAATATCTGATGTTGGGGTCACTGTCGATGTCTGATTTTAGGGGGCCACTGTCGATGTCTGATGTTGGGGTCACTGTCAATGTCTGATGTTGGGGTCACTGTCAATGTCTGATGTTGGGGTCACTGTCAATGTCTGATGTTGGGGTCACTGTCAATGTCTGATGTTGGGGTCACTGTCGATGTCTAATGTTGGGGTCACTGTCGATGTCTGATGTTGGGGTCACTGTCAATTTCTGATGTTGGAGGTCACTGTCGATGTCTGATGTTGGGGTCACTGTCAATGTCTGATGTTGGAGGTCGATGTCTGATGTCTGATGTTGGGGTCACTGTCGATGTCTGATGTTAGGGTCACTGTCGATGTCTGATGTTGGGTTTCACTGTCGATGTCTGATTTTGGGGTCACTGTCAATGTCTGATGTTGGGGTCACTGTCAATGTCTGATGTTGGGGTCACTGTCGATGTCTGATGTTGGGAATCACTGCCGTTGTCTGATGTTGGGGTTACTGTCAATGTCTGATGTTGGGGTCACTGTCAATGTCTGATGTTGGGGTCACTGTCGATGTCTGATGTTGGGAATCACTGCCGTTGTCTGATGTTGGGGTCACTGTCGATGTCTGATGTTGGGGTCGATGCCTGATGTCTGATGTTGGGGTCACTGTCGATGTCTGATGTTGGGGTCACTGTCGATGTCTGATGTTAGGGTCACTGTCGATGTCTGATGTTGGGCTTCACTGTTGATGTCTGATTTTGGGGTCACTGTCAATGTCTGATGTTGGGGTCACTGTCAATGTCTGATGTTGGGGTCACTGTCGATGTCTGATGTTGGGAATCACTGCCGTTGTCTGATGTTGGGGTCACTCTCGATGTCTGATGTTGGAGTCACTGTCGATGTCTGATGTTGGGGTTACTCTCAATGTCTGATGTTGGGGTCACTGTCAATGTCTGATGTTGGGGTCACTGTCGATGTCTGATGTTGGGAATCACTGCCGTTGTCTGATGTTGGGGTCACTGTCGATGTCTGATGTTGGGGTCGATGTCTGATGTCTGATGTTGGGGTCACTGTCGATGTCTGATGTTGGGGTCACTGTCGATGTCTGATGTTGGGGTTACTGTCAATGTCTGATGTTGGGGTCACTGTCAATGTCTGATGTTGGGGGGGTCCCTTTCGATGTCTGATGTTGGGGGTCACTGTCGATGTCTGATGTTGGGGTGACTGTCGATGTCTGATGTTCGGGTCACTGTCGATGTCTGATGTTGGGGGTCCCCTGTCGTTGTCTTATGTTGGGGTCACTTTCGATGTCTGATGTTGGGGGTCAATGTCTGATGTTGGGGGTCCCTGTCGATGTCTGATGTTGGGGTTACTGTCAATGTCTGATGTTGGGGTCACTGTCAATGTCTGATGTTGGGGGGGCCCCTTTCGATGTCTGATGTTGGGGGCCCCTGTCGATGTCTGATGTTGGGGTCACTGTCGATGTCTGATGTTGAGGGTCACTGTCGATGTCTGATGTTGGGGGTCACTTTTGATGTCTGATGTTGGGGTCACTTTCAATGTCTGATGTTGGGGTCACTGTCAATGTCTGATGTTGGGGTCACTGTCGATGTCTGATGTTGGGGGTCACTGTCGATGTCTGAAGTTGGGGTTCAATGTCTGATGTTGGGGTCACTGTCGATGTCTGATGTTGGGGGTCACTGTTGATGTCTGACGTTGGCGGTCAATGTCTGATGTTGGGGTCACTGTCGATGTCTGATGTTGGGGTCACTGTCGATGTCTGATGTTGGGGTCACTGTCGATGTCTGATGTTGGGGGTCACTGTCGATGTCTGATGTTGCGGGTCAATGTCTGATGTTGGGGTCACTGTCAATGTCTGATGTTGGGTTCACTGTCAATTTCTGATGTTGGGGTCACTGACAATGTCTGATGTTGGGGTCACTGTCGATGTCTGATGTTGGGGTCACACTCAATGTCTGATGTTGAGGTCACTGTCAATGTCTGATGTTGGAGTCACTCTCAATGTCTGATGTTGGGATCACTGTCAATGTCTGATGTTGGGGTCATTGTCGAAGTCTGATGTTGAGGTCACTGTCAATGTCTGATGTTGGGGTCACTGACGATGTCTGATGTTGGGGTCACACTCAATGTCTGATGTTGAGGTCACTGTCAATGTCTGATGTTGGGGTCACTGTCAATGTCTGATGTTGGGATCACTGTCAATGTCTGATGTTGGGGTCACTGTCGAAGTCTGATGTTGGGGTCACTGTCAATGTCTGATGTTGGAGTCACTGTCGATGTCTGATGTTGGGGTCACTGTCGATGTCTGATGTTAGGGTCACTGTCGATGTCTGATGTTGGGCTTCACTGTCGATGTCTGATTTTGGGGTCACTGTCAATGTCTGATGTTGGGGTCACTGTCAATGTCTGATGTTGGGGTCACTGTCGATGTCTGATGTTGTGAATCACTGCCGTTGTCTGATGTTGGGGTCAGTCTCGATGTCTGATGTTGTGGTCACTGTCAATGTCTGATGTTGGGGTCACTGTAGATGTCTGATGTTGGAGTCACTGTCGATGTCTGATGTTGGGGTTACTGTCAATGTCTGATGTTGGGGTCACTGTCAATGTCTGATGTTGGGGTCACTGTCGATGTCTGATGTTGGGAATCACTGCCGTTGTCTGATGTTGGGGTCACTGTCGATGTCTGATGTTGGGGTCGATGTCTGATGTCTGATGTTGGGGTCACTGTCGATGTCTGATGTTGGGGTCACTGTCGATGTCTGATGTTGGGGTTACTGTCAATGTCTGATGTTGGGGTCACTGTCAATGTCTGATGTTGGGGGGGTCCCTTTCGATGTCTGATGTTGGGGGTCACTGTCGATGTCTGATGTTGGGGTGACTGTCGATGTCTGATGTTGGGGTCACTGTCGATGTCTGATGTTGGGGGACGCCTGTTGATGTCTGATGTTGGGGTCACTGTCGATGTCTGATGTTGGGGGTCCCCTGTCGTTGTCTGATGTTCGGGTCACTTTTGATGTCTGATGTTGGGGGTCAATGTCTGATGTTGGGGGTCCCTGTCGATGTCTGATGTTGGGGTTACTGTCAATGTCTGATGTTGGGGTCACTGTCAATGTCTGATGTTGGGGGGGCCCCTTTCGATGTCTGATGTTGGGGGTCTCTGTCGATGTCTGATGTTGGGGTGACTGTCGATGTCTGATGTTGGGGTCGATGTCTGATGTCTGATGTTGGGGTCACTCTCGATGTCTGATGTTGGGGGTCACTGTCGATGTCTGATGTTGGGGTCACTGACGATGTCTGATGTTGGGGGGCCCCTGTCGATGTCTGATGTTGGGGTCACTGTCGATGTCTGATGTTGGGGGGCCCCTGTCGTTGTCTGATGTTGGGGTCACTGTCGATGTCTGATGTTGGGGGTCAATGTCTGATGTTGGAGGTCCCTGTCGATGTCTGATGTTGGAGGTCACTGTCAATGTCTGATGTTGGTGTTGTGGGTCAATGTCTGATGTTGGAGGTCCCTGTCGATGTCTGATGTTGGGGGTCACTGTCAATGTCTGATGTTGGGGTCACTGTTGATGTCTGACGTTGGGGTCACTGTCGATGTGTGATGTTGGGGACACTGTCGATGTCTGATGTTGGGGTCACTGTCGATGTCTGATGTTGGGGTCACTGTTGATGTCTGACGTTGGGGTCACTGTCGATGTCTGATGTTGGGGTCACTGTCGATGTTGATGTTGGGGGGCCCCTGTCGATGTCTGATGTTGGGGTCACTGTCGATGTCTGATGTTGAGGGTCACTGTCGATGTCTGATGTTGGGGGTCACTGTTGATGTCTGATGTTGGGGTCACTGTCAATGTCTGATGTTGGGGTCACTGTCAATGTCTGATGTTGGGGTCACTGTCGATGTCTGATGTTGGGGGTCACTGTCGATGTCTGAAGTTGGGGTTCAATGTCTGATGTTGGGGTCACTGTCGATGTCTGATGTTGGGGGTCACTGTTGATGTCTGACGTTGGCGGTCAATGTCTGATGTTGGGGTCACTGTCGATGTCTGATGTTGGGGTCACTGTCGATGTCTGATGTTGGGGGTCACTGTCGATGTCTGATGTTGCGGGTCAATGTCTGATGTTGGGGTCACTGTCAATGTCTGATGTTGGGGACACTGTCGATGTCTGATGTTGGGGGTCACTGTCGATGTTTGATGTTGGGGTCACTGTCAATGTCTGATGTTGGGTTCACTGTCAATTTCTGATGTTGGGGTCACTGACAATGTCTGATGTTGGGGTCACTGTCGATGTCTGATGTTGGGGTCACACTCAATGTCTGATGTTGAGGTCACTGTCAATGTCTGATGTTGGGGTCACTGACGATGTCTGATGTTGGGGTCACACTCAATGTCTGATGTTGAGGTCACTGTCAATGTCTGATGTTGGGGTCACTGTCAATGTCTGATGTTGGGATCACTGTCAATGTCTGATGTTGGGGTCACTGTCGAAGTCTGATGTTGGGGTCACTGTCAATGTCTGATGTTGGAGTCACTGTCTATGTCTGATGTTGGGGTCACTCTCGATGTCTGATGTTGGGGTCACTGTCGATGTCTGATGTTGGGGTCACTGTCAATGTCTGATGTTGGGGTCACTGTCAATGTCTGATGTTGGGGTGATTGTCGATGTCTGATGTTGGGGGCCCCTGTCAATGTCTGATGTTGGGGTCACTGTCAATGTCTGATGTTGGGGTCACTGTCAATGTCTGATGTTGGGGTCACTCTCAATGTCTGATGTTGGGGTCACTGTCGATGTCTGCTGTTGGGGTCACTGTCGATGTCTGATGTTGGGGGGCCCCTGTCGATGTCTGATGTTGGGGTCACTGTCGATGTCTGATGTTGGGGGTCACTGTCAATGTCTGATGTTGGGGTCACTGTAGATGTCTGATGTTGGGGTCACTGTCGATATCTGATGTTGGGGTCACTGTCGATGTCTGCTGTTGGGGTCACTGTCGATGTCTGATGTTGTGGGGCCCCTGTCGATGTCTGATGTTGGGGTCACTGTCAATGTCTGATGTTGGGGGTCACTGTCAATGTCTGATGTTGGGGTCACTGTCGATGTCTGATGTTAGGGGTCTCCTGTCGATGTCTGATGTTGGGGTCACTGTCAATGTCTGATGTTGGGGTCACTCTCAATGTCTGATGTTGGGGTCACTGTCAATGTCTGATGTTGGGGTCACTGTCGATATCTAATGTTGGGGTCACTGTCAATTTCTGATTTTGGAGGTCACTGTCAATGTCTGATGTTGGGGTCACTGTCAATGTCTGATGTTGGAGGTTGATGTCTGATGTCTGATGTTGGGGTCACTGTCGATGTCTGATGTTGGAGTCACTGTCGATGTCTGATGTTAGGGTCACTGTCGATGTCTGATGTTGGGCATCACTGTCGATGTCTGATGTTGGGGTCACTGTCAATGTCTGATGTTGGGGTCACTGTCAATGTCTGATGTTGGGGTCACTGTCGATGTCTGATGTTGGGAATCATCTGCCGATGTCTGATGTTGGGGTCACTGTCGATGTCTGATGTTGGGGTCACTGTCAATGTATGATGTTGGGGTCACTGTCGATGTCTGATGTTGGAGTCGCTGTCGATGTCTGATGTTGGGGTCACTGTCAATGTCTGATGTTGGGGTCGATGTCTGATGTCTGATGTTGGGGTCACTGTCGATGTCTGATGTTGGGGTCACTGTCGATGTCTGATGTTGGGGTTACTGTCAATGTCTGATGTTGGGGTCACTGTCAATGTCTGATGTTGGGGGGGCACCTTTCGATGTCTGATGTTGGGGGTCACTGTCGATGTCTGATGTTGGGGTGACTGTCGATGTCTGATGTTGGGGTCGATGTCTGATGTCTGATGTTGGGGTCACTGTAGATGTCTGATGTTGGGGGTCATTGTCGATGTCTGATGTTGGGGTCACTGTCGATGTCTGATGTTGGGGTACGCCTGTCGATGTCTGATGTTGGGGTCACTGTCGATGTCTGATGTTGGGGGCCCCTGTCGTTGTCTTATGTTGGGGTCACTGTCGATGTCTGATGTTGGGGGTCAATGTCTGATGTTGGGGGTCCCTGTCGATGTCTGATGTTGGGGTTACTGTCAATATCTGATGTTGGGGTCACTGTCAATGTCTGATGTTGGGGGGGCCCCTTTCGATGTCTGATGTTGGGGTCACTGTCGATGTCTGATGTTGGGGTGACTGTCGATGTCTGATTTTGGGGTCGATGTCTGATGTCTGATGTTGGGGTCACTCTCGATGTCTGATGTTGGGGGTCACTGTCGATGTCTGATGTTGGGGTCACTGACGATGTCTGATGTTGGCGGGCCCCTGTCGATGTCTGATGTTGGGGCCACTGTCGATGTCTGATGTTGGGGGTCAATGTCTGATGTTGGGGGTCCCTGACGATGTCTGATGTTGGGGGTCACTGTCAATGTCTGATGTTGGTGTCACTGTCGATGTCTGATGTTGGGGTCACTGTTGATGTCTGACATTGGGGTCACTGTCGATGTCTGATGTTGGGGACACTGTCGATGTCTGATGTTGGGGTCACTGTCGATGTCTGATGTTGGGGTCCCTGTCGATGTCTGATGTTGGGGTTACTGTCGATGTTGATGTTGGGGGGCCCCTGTCGATGTCTGATGTTGGGGTCACTGTCGATATCTGATGTTGGAGGCCCCTGTCGCTGTTTGATGTTGGGGTCACTGTCGATGTCTGATGTTGGGGGTCACTGTCGATGTCTGATGTTGGGGGTCACTGTTGATGTCTGATGTTGGGGTCACTGTCAATGTCTGATGTTGGGGTCACTGTCAATGTCTGATGTTGTAGTCACTGTCGATGTCTGATGTTGGGGGTCACTGTCGATGTCTGATGTTGGGGTTCAATGTCTGATGTTGGGGTCACTGTTGATGTCTGATGTTGGGGGTCACTGTCGATGTCTGATGTTGCGGGTCAATGTCTGATGTTGGGGTCACTGTCAATGTCTGATGTTGGGGACACTGTCGATGTCTGATGTTGGGGGTCACTCTCGATGTCTGATGTTGGGTTCACTGTCAATGTCTGATTTTGGGTTCACTGTCAATGTCTGATGTTGGGGTCACTGACAATGTCTGATGTCGGGGTCACTGTCGATGTCTGATGTTGGGGTCACTGTCGATGTCTGATGTTGGGGGTCACTGTCGATGTCTGATGTTGCGGGTCAATGTCTGATGTTGGGGTCACTGTCAATGTCTGATGTTGGGGACACTGTCGATGTCTGATGTTGGGGGTCACTCTCGATGTCTGATGTTGGGTTCACTGTCAATGTCTGATGTTGGGTTCACTGTCAATGTCTGATGTTGGGGTCACTGACAATGTCTGATGTCGGGGTCACTGTCGATGTCTGATGTTGGGGTCACACTCAATGTCTGATATTGAGGTCACTGTCAATGTCTGATGTTGGAGTCACTGTCAATGTCTGATGTTGGGATCACTGTCAATGTCTGATGTTGGGGTCACTATCGAAGTCTGATGTTGAGGTCACTGTCAATGTCTGATGTTGGGGTCACTGACGATGTCTGATGTTGGGGTCACACTCAATGCCTGATGTTGAGGTCACTGTCAATGTCTGATGTTGGGGTCACTGTCAATGTCTGATGTTGGGATCACTGTCAATGTCTGATGTTGGGGTCACTGTCGAAGTCTGATGTTGGGGTCACTGTCAATGTCTGATTTTGGGGTCACTGTCTATGTCTGATGTTGGGGTCACTGTCGATGTCTGATGTTGGGGTCACTGTCGATGTCTGATGTTGGGGTCACTGTCAATGTCTGATGTTGGGGTCACTGTCAATGTCTGATGTTGGGGTGATTGTCGATGTCTGATGTTGGGGGCCCCTGTCAATGTCTGATGTTGGGGTCACTGTCAATGTCTGATGTTGGGGTCACTGTCAATGTCTGATGTTGGGGTCACTGTCAATGTCTGATGTTGGGGTTCACTGTCGATGTCTGATGTTGCGCGTCAATGTCTGATGTTGGGGTCACTGTCAATGTCTGATGTTGGGGTCACTGTCAATGTCTGATGTTGGGGTCACTGTCAATGTCTGATGTTGGGGTCACTGTCGATATCTGATGTTGGGGTCACTTTCGATGTCTGCTGTTGGGGTCACTGTCGATGTCTGATGTTGGGGTCACTGTCGATGTCTGATGTTAGGGGGCACCTGTCGATGTCTGATGTTGGGGTCACTGTCAATGTCTGATGTTGGGGTCACTGTCAATGTCTGATGTTGGGGTCACTGTCGATGTCTAATGTTGGGGTCACTGTCAATTTCTGATGTTGGAGGTCACTGTCAATGTCTGATGTTGGGGGTCACTGTCAATGTCTGATGTTGGAGTCACTGTCGATGTCTGATGTTAGGGTCACTGTCGATGTCTGATGTTGGGCATCACTGTCGATATCTGATGTTGGGGTCACTGTCAATGTCTGATGTTGGGGTCACTGTCAATGTCTGATGTTGGGGTCACTGTCGATGTCTGATGTTGGGAATCACTGCCGATGTCTGATGTTGGGGTCACTGTCGATGTCTGATGTTGGGGTCACTGTATATGTCTGATGTTGCGGTCACTGTCGATGTCTGATGTTGGAGTCACTGTCGATGTCTGATGTTGGGGTCACTGTCAATGTCTGATGTTGGGGTCGATGTCTGATGTTGGGGTCACTGTCGATGTCTGATGTTGGGGTCACTGTCGATGTCTGATGTTGGGGTCACTGTCAATGTCTGATGTTGGGGTCACTGTCGATGTCTGATTTTGGGGTCCCTATCGATGTCTGATGTTGGGCGGCCCCTGTCGTTGTCTGATGTTGGTGTCACTGTCGATGTCTGATGTTGGGGTGACTGTCGATGTCTGATGTTGGGGTCGATGCCTGATGTCTGATGTTGGGGTCACTGTTGATGTCTGATATTGGGGGTCACTGTCGATGTCTGATTTTGGGGTCACTGTCGATGTCTGATGTTGGGGGGCCCCTGTCGATATCTGATTTTGGGGTCCCTGTCGATGTCTGATGTTGGGGGGCCCCTGTCGTTGTCTGATGTTGGGGTCACTGTCGATGTCTGATGTTGGGGGTCAATGTCTGATGTTGGGGGTCCCTGTCGATGTCTGATGTTGGGGGTCACTGTCAATGTCTGATGTTGGTGTCACTGTCGATGTCTGATGTTGGGGTCACTGTTGATGTCTGACGTTGGGGTCACTGTCGATGTCTGATGTTGGGGACACTGTCGATGTCTGATGTTGGGGTGACTGTCAATGTCTGGTGTTGGGGGTCACTGTCGATGTCTGATGTTGGGGTCACTGTCAATGTCTGATGTTGTGGTCACTGTCAATGTCTGATGTTGGGGTCACTGTCGATGTCTGATGTTGGAGGTCATTCTCAATGTCTGATGTTGGGGGGCCCCTGTCGATGTCTGATGTTGGGGTCACTGTCGATGTCTGATTTTGGGGACCCCTGCCGATGTCTGATGTTGGGGTCACTGTCGATGTCTGATGTTGGGGTCACTGTCGATGTCTGATTTTGGGGTCCCCTGCCGATGTCTGATGTTGGGGTCACTGTCGATGTCTGATGTTGGGGGTCACTGTCGATGTCTGATGTTGGGGTCACTGTCAATGTCTGCTGTTGGGGTCACTGTCAATGTCTCATGTTGGGTTCACTGTGGATGTCTGATGTTGGGGGTCACTGTCGATGTCTGATGTTGGGGGTCAATGTCTGATGTTGGGGTCACTGTCGATGTCTGATGTTTGGGTCACTGTCAATGTCTGATGTTGGGGTCACTGTCGATGCCTGATGTTGGATTCACTGTCGATGTCTGATGTTGGGGTCACTGTCAATGTCTGATGTTGGGGTCGATGTTTGATGTCTGATGTTGGGGTCACTGTCGATGTCTGATGTTGATCTCACTGTCAATGTCTGATGTTGGGGTCACTGTCGATGTCTGATGTTGTGGGGGCCCCTTTCAATGTCTGGTGTTGGGGGTCACTGTCGATGTCTGATGTTGGGGTCGATGTCTGATGTCTGATGTTGGGGTTACTGTCGATGTCTGATGTTGGGGGTCACTGTCGATGTCTGATGTTGGGGTCACTGTCGATGTCTGATGTTGGGGGGCCCCGTCGATGTCTGATGTTGGGGTCACTGTCGATGTCTGATGTTGGGGTCACTGTCAATGTCTGATGTTGGGGTCACTGTCAATGTCTGATGTTGGGGTGATTGTCGATGTCTGATGTTGGGGGCCCCTGTCAATGTCTGATGTTGGGGTCACTGTCAATGTCTGATGTTGGGGTCAATGTCAATGTCTGATGTTGGGGTCACTGTCAATGTCTGATGTTGGGGTTCACTGTCGATGTCTGATGTTGCGCGTCAATGTCTGATGTTGGGGTCACTGTCAATGTCTGATGTTGGGGTCACTGTCAATGTCTGATGTTGGGGTCACTGTCAATGTCTGATGTTGGGGTCACTGTCGATATCTGATGTTGGGGTCACTTTCGATGTCTGCTGTTGGGGTCACTGTCGATGTCTGATGTTGGGGTCACTGTCGATGTCTGATGTTATGGGGCACCTGTCGATGTCTGATGTTGGGGTCACTGTCAATGTCTGATGTTGGGGTCACTGTCAATGTCTGATGTTGGGGTCACTGTCGATGTCTAATGTTGGGGTCACTGTCAATTTCTGATGTTGGAGGTCACTGTCAATGTCTGATGTTGGGGGTCACTGTCAATGTCTGATGTTGGAGTCACTGTCGATGTCTGATGTTAGGGTCACTGTCGATGTCTGATGTTGGGCATCACTGTCGATATCTGATGTTGGGGTCACTGTCAATGTCTGATGTTGGGGTCACTGTCAATGTCTGATGTTGGGGTCACTGTCGATGTCTGATGTTGGGAATCACTGCCGATGTCTGATGTTGGGCTCACTGTCGATGTCTGATGTTGGGGTCACTGTATATGTCTGATGTTGCGGTCACTGTCGATGTCTGATGTTGGAGTCACTGTCGATGTCTGATGTTGGGGTCACTCTCAATGTCTGATGTTGGGGTCGATGTCTGATGTTGGGGTCACTGTCGATGTCTGATGTTGGGGTCACTGTCGATGTCTGATGTTGGGGTCACTGTCAATGTCTGATGTTGGGGTCACTGTCGATGTCTGATTTTGGGGTCCCTATCGATGTCTGATGTTGGGCGGCCCCTGTCGTTGTCTGATGTTGGTGTCACTGTCGATGTCTGATGTTGGGGTGACTGTCGATGTCTGATGTTGGGGTCGATGCCTGATGTCTGATGTTGGGGTCACTGTTGATGTCTGATATTGGGGGTCACTGTCGATGTCTGATTTTGGGGTCACTGTCGATGTCTGATGTTGGGGGGCCCCTGTCGATATCTGATTTTGGGGTCCCTGTCGATGTCTGATGTTGGGGGGCCCCTGTCGTTGTCTGATGTTGGGGTCACTGTCGATGTCTGATGTTGGGGGTCAATGTCTGATGTTGGGGGTCCCTGTCGATGTCTGATGTTGGGGGTCACTGTCAATGTCTGATGTTGGTGTCACTGTCGATGTCTGATGTTGGGGTCACTGTTGATGTCTGACGTTGGGGTCACTGTCGATGTCTGATGTTGGGGACACTGTCGATGTCTGATGTTGGGGTGACTGTCAATGTCTGGTGTTGGGGGTCACTGTCGATGTCTGATGTTGGGGTCACTGTCAATGTCTGATGTTGTGGTCACTGTCAATGTCTGATGTTGGGGTCACTGTCGATGTCTGATGTTGGAGGTCATTCTCAATGTCTGATGTTGGGGGGCCCCTGTCGATGTCTGATGTTGGGGTCACTATCGATGTCTGATTTTGGGGACCCCTGCCGATGTCTGATGTTGGGGTCACTGTCGATGTCTGATGTTGGGGTCACTGTCGATGTCTGATTTTGGGGACCCCTGCCGATGTCTGATGTTGGGGTCACTGTCGATGTCTGATGTTGGGGGTCACTGTCGATGTCTGATGTTGGGGTCACTGTCAATGTCTGCTGTTGGGGTCACTGTCAATGTCTCATGTTGGGGTCACTGTGGATGTCTGATGTTGGGGGTCACTGTCGATGTCTGATGTTGGGGGTCAATGTCTGATGTTGGGGTCACTGTCGATGTCTGATGTTGGGGTCACTGTCAATGTCTGATGTTGGGGTCACTGTCGATGCCTGATGTTGGATTCACTGTCGATGTCTGATGTTGGGGTCACTGTCAATGTCTGATGTTGGGGTCGATGTTTGATGTCTGATGTTGGGATCACTGTCGATGTCTGATGTTGATCTCACTGTCAATGTCTGATGTTGGGGTCACTGTCGATGTCTGATGTTGTGGGGGCCCCTTTCAATGTCTGGTGTTGGGGGTCACTGTCGATGTCTGATGTTGGGGTCGATGTCTGATGTCTGATGTTGGGGTTACTGTCGATGTCTGATGTTGGGGGTCACTGTCGATGTCTGATGTTGGGGTCACTGTCGATGTCTGATGTTGGGGGGCCCCGTCGATGTCTGATGTTGGGGTCACTGTCGATGTCTGATGTTGGGGTCACTGTCAATGTCTGATGTTGGGGTCACTGTCGATGTCTGATGTTGGGGGTCACTGTCGATGTCTGATGTTGGGGTGATTGTCGATGTCTGATATTGGGGGCCCCTGTCAATGTCTGATGTTGGGGTCACTGTCAATGTCTGATGTTGGGGTCAATGTCAATGTCTGATGTTGGGGTCACTGTCAATGTCTGATGTTGGGGTTCACTGTCGATGTCTGATGTTGCGCGTCAATGTCTGATGTTGGGGTCACTGTCAATGTCTGATGTTGGGGTCACTGTCAATGTCTGATGTTGGGGTCACTGTCAATGTCTGATGTTGGGGTCACTGTCGATATCTGATGTTGGGGTCACTTTCGATGTCTGCTGTTGGGGTCACTGTCGATGTCTGATGTTGGGGTCACTGTCGATGTCTGATGTTATGGGGCACCTGTCGATGTCTGATGTTGGGGTCACTGTCAATGTCTGATGTTGGGGTCACTGTCAATGTCTGATGTTGGGGTCACTGTCGATGTCTAATGTTGGGGTCACTGTCAATTTCTGATGTTGGAGGTCACTGTCAATGTCTGATGTTGGGGGTCAATGTCTGATGTTGGGGGTCCCTGTCGATGTCTGATGTTGGGGGTCACTGTCAATGTCTGATGTTGGTTTCACTGTCGATGTCTGATGTTGGGGTCACTGTTGATGTCTGACGTTGGGGTCACTGTCGTTGTCTGATGTTGGGGACACTGTCGATGTCTGATGTTGGGGTGACTGTCAATGTCTGATGTTGGGGGTCACTGTCGATGTCTGATGTTGGGGGTCACTGTCGATGTCTGATGTTGGGGTCACTCTCGATGTCTGATGTTGGGATCACTGTCAATGTCTGATGTTGTGGTCACTGTCAATATCTGATGTTGGGGTCACTGTCGAAGTCTGATGTTGGGGTCACTGTCGATGTCTGATGTTGGGGGGCCCCTGTCGTTGTCTGATGTTGGGGTCCATGTCGATGTCTGATGTTGGGGGTCAATGTCTGATGTTGGGGGTCCCTGTCGATGTCTGATGTTGGGGGTCACTGTCAATGTCTGATGTTGGTGTCACTGTCGATGTCTGATGTTGGGGTCACTGTTGATGTCTGACGTTGGGGTCACTGTCGTTGTCTGATGTTGGGGACACTATCGATGTCTGATGTTGGGGTGACTGTCAATGTCTGATGTTGGGGGTCACTGTCGATGTCTGATGTTGGGGGTCACTTTCGATGTCTGATGTTGGGGTCACTGTCGATGTCTGATGTTGGGGTCACTGTCGATGTCTGATGTTGGGGTGACTGTCAATGTCTGGTGTTGGGGGTCACTGTCGATGTCTGATGTTGGGCGTCAATGTCTGATGTTGGGGTCACTGTCGATGTCTGATGTTGGGGTCACTGTCAATGTCTGATGTTGGGGTCACTGTCAATATCTGATGTTGGTGTCACTGTCGATGTCTGATGTTGCAGTCACTTTCGATGTCTGATGTTGGGGTCACTGTCGATGTCTGATGTTGGGCGTCACTGTCGATGTCTGATGTTGGGGTCACTATCAATGTCCGATGTTGGCGTCACTCTCAATGTCTGATGTTGGGGTCACTGTCGATGTCTGATGTTGGGAATCACTGTCGATGTCTGATGTTGGGGTCACTGTCAATGTCTGATGTTGGGGTCACTGTCGATGTCTGATGTTGGGGTCCCTGTCGATGTCTGATGTTGGGGTCACTGTCGATGTCTGATGTTGGGGGGCCCCTGTCGATGTCTGATGTTGGGATCACTGTCGATGTCTGATGTTGGGGTGCCCCTGTCGATGTCTGATGTTGGGGTCACTGTCGATGTCTGATGTTGGGGGTCACTGTCGATGTCTGATGTTGGGGGTTACTGTCGATGTCTGATGTTGGGGTCACTCTCAATGTCTGATGTTGGGATCACTGTCAATGTCTGATGTTGGGGTCACTGTCGATGTCTGATGTTGGGGGTCACTGTTGATGTCTGATTTTGGGGGTCAATGTCTGATGTTGGGGTCACTGTCGATGTCTGATGTTGGGGTCACTTTCGATGTCTGATGTTTGGGTCACTGTCGATGTCTGATGTTGGGGGTCACTGTCGATGTCTGATGTTGGTGGTCAATGTCTGATGTTGGGGTCACTGTCGATGTCTGATGTTGGGGTCACTGTCGATGTCTGATGTTGGGGTCACTGTCAATATCTGAAGTTGGGGTCACTGTCAATGTCTGATGTTGGGGTGACTGTCGATGTCTGATGTTGGGGGCCCCTGTCAATGTCTGATGTTGGGGTCACTGTCGATGTCTGATGTTGGGCGTCAATGTCTGATGTTGTGGTCACTGTCAATATCTGATGTTGGGGTCACTGTCGATGTCTGATGTTGGGGTCCCTGTCGATGTCTGATGTTGGGGTCACTGTCGATGTCTGATGTTGGGGGGCCCCTGTCGATGTCTGATGTTGGGATCACTGTCGATGTCTGATGTTGGGGGGCCCCTGTCGATGTCTGATGTTGGGGTCACTGTCGATGTCTGATGTTGGGGGTCACTGTCGATGTCTGATGTTGGGGGTTGCTGTCGATGTCTGATGTTGGGGTCACTGTCAATGTCTGATGTTGGGGTCACTGTCAATGTCTGATGTTGGGGTCACTGTCGATGTCTGATGTTGGGGGTCACTGTTGATGTCTGATGTTGGGGGTCAATGTCTGATGTTGGGGTCACTGTCGATGTCTGATGTTGGGGTCACTTTCGATGTCTGATGTTTGGGTCACTGTCGATGTCTGATGTTGGGGGTCACTGTCGATGTCTGATGTTGGTGGTCAATGTCTGATGTTGGGGTCACTGTCGATGTCTGATGTTGGGGTCACTGTCGATGTCTGATGTTGGGGTCACTGTCAATATCTGATGTTGGGGTCACTGTCAATGTCTGATGTTGGGGTGACTGTCGATGTCTGATGTTGGGGGCCCCTGTCAATGTCTGATGTTGGGGTCACTTTCAATGTCTGATGGGGTGACTGTCAATGTCTGATGTTGGGGTCACTGTCGATGTCTGATGTTGGGCGTCAATGTCTGATGTTGGGGTCACTGTCGATGTCTGATGTTGGGGGGCCCTTGCCGATGTCTGATGTTGGGGTCACTGTCAATGTCTGATGTTGGGGTCACTGTCAATGTCTGATGTTGGGGTCACTGTCGATGTCTGATGTTAGGGGGCTCCTGTCGATGTCTGATGTTGGGGTCACTGTCAATGTCTGATGTTGGGGTCACTGTCAATGTCTGATGTTGGGGTCACTGTCAATGTCTGATGTTGGGGTCACTGTCAATGTCTGATGTTGGGATCACTGTCGATGTCTGATGTTGGGGTCACTGTCGATGTCTGATGTTGGGGTCACTGTCAATGTCTGATGTTGGGGTCACTGTCAATATCTGATGTTGGTGTCACTGTCGATGTCTGATGTTGCAGTCACTTTCGATGTCTGATGTTGGGGTCACTGTCGATGTCTGATGTTGGGCGTCACTGTCGATGTCTGATGTTGGGGTCACTATCAATGTCTGATGTTGGCGTCACTCTCAATGTCTGATGTTGGGGTCACTGTCGATGTCTGATGTTGGGGTCACTGTCGATGTCTGATGTTGGGGTCACTGTCAATGTCTGATGTTGGGGTCACTGTCGATGTCTGATGTTGGAGTCACTGTCGATGTCTGATGTTGGGGTCACTGTCAATGTCTGATGTAGGAGTCACTGTCGATGTCTGATGTTGGGGTCACTGTCAATGTCTGATGTTGGGGTCGATGTCTGATGTCTGATGTTCGGGTCACTGTCGATGTCTGTTGTTGGGGGTCACTGTCAATGTCTGATGTTGGGATCACTGTCGATGTCTGATGTTGGGGTCACTGTCAATGTCTGATGTTGGGGTCACTGTCAATGTCTGATGTTGGGGTCGATGCCTGATGTCTGATGTTGGGGTCACTGTCGATGTCTGATGTTGGGGGTCACTGTCGATGTCTGATGTTGGGGTCACTGTCGATGTCTGTTGTTGGGGTCACTGTCGATGTCTGATGTTGGGGGGCCCCTGTCGATGTCTGATGTTGGGGTCACTGTCGATGTCTGATGTTGGGGGTCACTGTCGATGTCTGCTGTTGGGGTCACTGTCGATGTCTGATTTTGGGGAACCCCTGTCGATGTCTGATGTTGGGGGTCCCTGGCAATGTCTGATGTTGGAGTCACTGTCGATGTCTGATGTTGGAGTCACTGTCGATGTCTGATGTTGGGGTCACTGTCAATGTCTGATGTTGGGGTCGATGTCTGATGTTGGGCTCACTGTCGATGTCTGATGTTGGGGTCACTGTCGATGTCTGATGTTGGGGTCACTGTCAATGTCTGATGTTGGGGTCACTGTCGATGTCTGATTTTGGGGTCCCTATCGATGTCTGATGTTGGGCGGCCCCTGTCGTTGTCTGATGTTGGTGTCACTGCCGATGTCTGATGTTGGGGTGACTGTCGATGTCTGATGTTGGGGTCACTGTCGATGTCTGATTTTGGGGACCCCTGCCGATGTCTGATGTTTGGGTCACTGTCGATGTCTGATGTTGGGGGTCACTGTCGATGTCTGATGTTGTGGTCACTGTCAATGTCTGCTGTTGGGGTCACTGTCAATGTCTGATGTTGGGGTCACTGTGGATGTCTGATGTTGGGGGTCACTGTCGATGTCTGATGTTGGGGGTCAATGTCTGATGTTGGGGTCACTGTCGATGTCTGATGTTGGGGTCACTGTCAAAGACTGATGTTGGGGTCACTGTCGATGTCTGATGTTGGATTCACTGTCGATGTCTGATGTTGGGGTCACTGTCAATGTCTGATGTTGGGGTCGATGTTTGATGTCTGATGTTGGGGTCACTGTCGATGTCTGATGTTAGTCTCACTGTCAATGTCTGATGTTGGGGTCACTGTCGATGTCTGATGTTGTGGGGGCCTCTTTCAATGTCTGGTGTTGGGGGTCACTGTCAATGTCTGATGTTGGGGTCGATGTCTGATGTCTGATGTTGGGGTTACTGTCGATGTCTGATGTTGGGGGTCACTGTCGATGTCTGATGTTGGGGTCACTGTCGATGTCTGATGTTGGGGGGCCCCGTCGATGTCTGATGTTGGGGTCACTGTCGATGTCTGATGTTGGGGGGCCCCTGTCGTTGTCTGATGTTGGGGTCACTGTCGATGTCTGATGTTGGGGGTCAATGTCTGATGTTGGGGGTCCCTGTCGATGTCTGATGTTGGGGGTCACTGTCAATGTCTGATGTTGGTGTCACTGTCGATGTCTGATGTTGGGGTCACTGTTGATGTCTGACGTTGGGGTCACTGTCGTTGTCTGATGTTGGGGACACTGTCGATGTCTGATGTTGGGGGGCCCCTGTCGATGTCTGATGTTGGGGTCACTGTCGATGTCTGATGTTGGGGGTCACTGTCGATGTCTGATGTTGGGGGTCACTGTCGATGTCTGATGTTGGGGTCACTGTCAATGTCTGATGTTGGGGTCACTGTCAATGTCTGATGTTGGGGTCACTGTCGATGTCTGATGTTGGGGGTCACTTTTGATGTCTGATGTTGGGGGTCAATGTCTGATGTTGGTGTCACTGTCGATGTCTGATGTTGGGGGTCACTATCGATGTCTGATGTTGGGGGTCAATGTCTGATGTTGGGGTCACTGTCGATGTCTGATGTTGGGGTCACTTTCGATGTCTGATGTTGGGGTCACTGTCGATGTCTGATGTTGGGGGTCACTGTCGATGTCTGATGTTGGTGGTCAATGTCTGATGTTGGGGGTCACTGTCAATGTCTGATGTTGGGGTCACTGTCGATGTCTGATGTTGGGGTCACTGTCAATGTCTGATGTTGGGGTCACTGACAATGTCTGATGTTGGGGTCACTGTCACTGTCTGATGTTGGGGTTCACTTTCGATGTCTGATGTTGGGGTCACTCTCAATGTCTGATGTTGGGGTCACTGTAAATGTCTGATGTTGGGGTCACTGTCGATGTCTGATGTTGGGGTCACTGTCAATATCTGATGTTGGGGTCAATGTCAATGTCTGATGTTGGGGTGACTCTCGATGTCTGATGTTGGGGGCCCCTGTCAATGTCTGATGTTGGGGTCACTTTCAATGTCTGATGGGGTGACTGTCAATGTCTGATGTTGGGGTCACTGTCGATGTCTGATGTTGGGCGTCAATGTCTGATGTTGGGGTCACTGTCAATGTCTGATGTTGGGGTCACTGTCAATGTCTGATGTTGGGGTCACTGTCAATGTCTGATGTTGGGGTCACTGTCGATGTCTGATGTTGGGGTCACTGTCGATATCTGATGTTGGGGTCACTGTCGATGTCTGATGTTGGGGGGCCCTTGTCGATGTCTGATGTTGGGGTCACTGTCAATGTCTGATGTTGGGGTCACTGTCGATTTCTAATGTTGGGGTCACTGTCGAAGTCTGATGTTAGGGGGCTCCTGTCGATGTCTGATGTTGGGGTCACTGTCAATGTCTGATGTTGGGGTCACTGTCAATGTCTGATGTTGGGGTCACTGTCAATGTCTGATGTTGGGGTCACTGTCAATGTCTGATGTTGGGATCACTGTCGATGTCTGATGTTGGGGTCACTGTCGATGTCTGATGTTGGGGTCACTGTCAATGTCTGATGTTGGGGTCACTGTCAATGTCTGATGTTGGTGTCACTGTCGATGTCTGATGTTGCAGTCACTTTCGATGTCTGATGTTGGGGTCACTGTCGATGTCTGATGTTGGGCGTCACTGTCGATGTCTGATGTTGGGGTCACTATCAATGTCTGATGTTGGCGTCACTCTCAATGTCTGATGTTGGGGTCACTGTCGATGTCTGATGTTGGGAATCACTGTCGATGTCTGATGTTGGGGTCACTGTCGATGTCTGATGTTGGGGTCACTGTCAATGTCTGATGTTGGGGTCACTGTCGATGTCTGATGTTGGAGTCACTGTCGATGTCTGATGTTGGGGTCACTGTCAATGTCTGATGTTGGGGTCGATGTCTGATGTCTGATGTTGGGGTCACTGTCGATGTCTGATCTTGGGGGTCACTGTCAATGTCTGATGTTGGGGTCACTGTCGATGTCTGATGTTGGGGGTCACTGTCGATGTCTGATGTTGGGGGTCACTGTCGATGTCTGATGTTGGGGTCACTGTCAATGTCTGATGTTGGGGTCACTGTCAATGTCTGATGTTGGGGTCACTGTCGATGTCTGATGTTGGGGGTCACTGTTGATGTCTGATGTTGGGGGTCAATGTCTGATGTTGGTGTCACTGTCGATGTCTGATGTTGGGGGTCACTGTCGATGTCTGATGTTGGGGGTCAATGTCTGATGTTGGGGTCACTGTCGATGTCTGATGTTGGGGTCACTTTCGATGTCTGATGTTGGGGTCACTGTCGATGTCTGATGTTGGGGGTCACTGTCGATGTCTGATGTTGGTGGTCAATGTCTGATGTTGGGGGTCACTGTCAATGTCTGATGTTGGGGTCACTGTCGATGTCTGATGTTGGGGTCACTGTCAATGTCTGATGTTGGGGTCACTGACAATGTCTGATGTTGGGGTCACTGTCACTGTCTGATGTTGGGGTTCACTTTCGATGTCTGATGTTGGGGTCACTCTCAATGTCTGATGTTGGGGTCACTGTAAATGTCTGATGTTGGGGTCACTGTCGATGTCTGATGTTGGGGTCACTGTCAATATCTGATGTTGGGGTCAATGTCAATGTCTGATGTTGGGGTGACTCTCGATGTCTGATGTTGGGGGTCCCTGTCAATGTCTGATGTTGGGGTCACTTTCAATGTCTGATGGGGTGACTGTCAATGTCTGATGTTGGGGTCACTGTCGATGTCTGATGTTGGGCGTCAATGTCTGATGTTGGGGTCACTGTCAAAGTCTGATGTTGGGGTCACTGTCAATGTCTGATGTTGGGGTCACTGTCAATGTCTGATGTTGGGGTCACTGTCGATGTCTGATGTTGGGGTCACTGTCGATATCTGATGTTGGGGTCACTGTCGATGTCTGATGTTGGGGGGCCCTTGTCGATGTCTGATGTTGGGGTCACTGTCAATGTCTGATGTTGGGGTCACTGTCGATTTCTAATGTTGGGGTCACTGTCGATGTCTGATGTTAGGGGGCTCCTGTCGATGTCTGATGTTGGGGTCACTGTCAATGTCTGATGTTGGGGTCACTGTCAATGTCTGATGTTGGGGTCACTGTCAATGTCTGATGTTGGGGTCACTGTCAATGTCTGATGTTGGGATCACTGTCGATGTCTGATGTTGGGGTCACTGTTGATGTCTGATGTTGGGGTCACTGTCAATGTCTGATGTTGGGGTCACTGTCAATGTCTGATGTTGGTGTCACTGTCGATGTCTGATGTTGCAGTCACTTTCGATGTCTGATGTTGGGGTCACTGTCGATGTCTGATGTTGGGCGTCACTGTCGATGTCTGATGTTGGGGTCACTATCAATGTCTGATGTTGGCGTCACTCTCAATGTCTGATGTTGGGGTCACTGTCGATGTCTGATGTTGGGAATCACTGTCGATGTCTGATGTTGGGGTCACTGTCGATGTCTGATGTTGGGGTCACTGTCAATGTCTGATGTTGGGGTCACTGTCGATGTCTGATGTTGGAGTCACTGTCGATGTCTGATGTTGGGGTCACTGTCAATGTCTGATGTTGGGGTCGATGCCTGATGTCTGATGTTGGGGTCACTGTCGATGTCTGATGTTGGGGGTCACTGTCGATGTCTGATGTTGGGGTCACTGTCGATGTCTGTTGTTGGGGTCACTGTCGATGTCTGATGTTGGGGGGCCCCTGTCGATGTCTGATGTTGGGGTCACTGTCGATGTCTGATGTTGGGGGTCACTGTCGATGTCTGCTGTTGGGGTCACTGTCGATGTCTGATTTTGGGGAACCCCTGTCGATGTCTGATGTTGGGGGTCCCTGGCAATGTCTGATGTTGGAGTCACTGTCGATGTCTGATGTTGGGGGTCACTGTCGATGTCTGATGTTGGGGGTCACTGTTGATGTCTGATATTGGGGGGCCCCTGTCGATGTCTGATGTTGGGGTCACTGTCGATGTCTGATGTTGGGGGTCACTGTCGATGTCTGATGTTGGGGGTCAATGTCTGATGTTGGGGTCACTGTCGATGTCTGATGTTGGGGTCACTGTCGATGTCTGATGTTGGGGTCACTGTCGATGTCTGATGTTGGGGGTCACTGTCGATGTCTGATGTTGGGGGTCAATGTCTGATGTTGGGGTCACTGTCGATGTCTGATGTTGGGGTCACTGTCGATGTCTGATGTTGGGGTCACTGTCGATGTCTGATGTTGGGGTCACTGTCGATGTCTGATGTTGGGGGTCACTGTCGATGTCTGATGCTGGTGGTCAATGTCTGATGTTGGGGTCACTGTCAATGTCTGATGTTGGGGTCACTGTCGATGTCTGATGTTGGGGGTCACTGTCGATGTCTGATGTTGTGGTCACTGACAATGTCTGATGTTGGGGTCACTGACAATGTCTGATGTTGGGGTCACTGTCACTGTCTGATGTTGGGGTTCACTTTCGATGTCTGGTGTTGGGGTCACTCTCAATGTCTGATGTTGGGGTCACTGTAAATGTCTGATGTTGGGGTCACTTTCAATGTCTAATGTTGGGATCACTGTCAATGTCTGATGTTGGGGTCACTGTCGATGTCTGATGTTGGGGTCACTGTCGATGTCTGATGTTGGGGTCACTGTCAATGTCTGATGTTGGGGTCACTGTCAATGTCTGATGTTGGGGTGACTGTCGATGTCTGATGTTGGGGGCCCCTGTCAATGTCTGATGTTGGGGTCACTGTCAATGTCTGATGTTGGGGTCACTGTCAATGTCTGATGTTGGGGTCACTGTCGATGTCTGATGTTGGGGGTCAATGTCTGATGTTGGGGTCACTGTCAATGTCTGATGTTGGGGTCACTGTCAATGTCTGATGTTGGGGTCACTGTCAATGTCTGAGTTGGGGTCACTGTCGATGTCTGATGTTGGGGTCACTGTCGATGTCTGATGTTGGGGTCACTGTCGATGTCTGATGTTGGGGGGCGCTTGTCGATTTCTGATGTTGGGGTCACTGTCAATGTCTGATGTTGGGGTCACTGTAGATGTCTGATGATGGGGTCACTGTCAATGTCTGATGTTGGGGTCACTGTCAATGTCTGATGTTGGGATCACTGTCGATGTCTGATGTTGGGGTCACTGTCGATGTCTGATGTTGGGGTCACTGTCGATGTCTGATGTTGGGGTCACTGTCAATGTCTGATGTTGATGTCACTGTCGATTTCTGATGTTGCAGTCACTGTCGATGTCTGATGTTGGGGTCACTGTCGATGTCTGATGTTGGGCGTCACTGTCGATGTCTGATGTTGGGGTCACTCTCAATGTCTGATGTTGGCGTCACTCTCAATGTCTGATGTTGGAGTCACTGTCGATGTCTGATGTTGGGGTCACTGTCAATGTCTGATGTTGGGGTCGATGTCTGATGTCTGATGTTGGGGTCACTGTCGATGTCTGATGTTGGGGGTCACTGTCGATGTCTGATGTTGGGGTCACTGTCGATGTCTGATGTTGGAGTCGATGTCTGATGTCTGATGTTGGGGTCACTGTCGATGTCTGATGTTGGGGGTCACTGTCGATGTCTGATGTTGGGGTCACTGTCGATGTCTGTTGTTGGGGGGCCCCTGTCGATGTCTGATGTTGGGGTCACTGTCGATGTCTGATGTTGGGGGGCCCCTGTCGATGTCTGATGTTGGGCTCACTGTCGATGTCTGATGTTGGGGGTCACTTTCGATGTCTGCTGTTGGGGTCACTCTCGATGTCTGATTTTGGGGGGCCCCTGTCAATGTCTGATGTTGGGGGTCCCTATCAATGTCTGATGTTGGGGTTCCTGTCGATGTCTGATTTGGGGAATATAAGAAGGTCTAAGATAGGTTTACAGTGCATGTGTGTGAACTGCAGTAAATAAGGTGAGCTGCAGGTGCAAATTGACACAGTGGAAATTTTAGAGACCTGGCTGAAAAATGGGAAGGATTGGGTACTAAATATTCCTCGGTTTAAGGTGTTCAGGAAAGTTAGGGAAGGAAAGAAGGGAGGTGGGATGGCAGTATTGATTAAGGAGAATGTTACAGTACTGGAGAGAGAGGAAGTCCTGGAGGGGTCAAGGACAGAATCTATTTGGTTGGAGTTAAGAAACAATAAAGGTGCCATTACACTACCAGGTGTATTCTGTCGGCCGCCAAATAGTGAGAAGGATATAGAGGGGCACATTTGCAGGGAAATTACAGAGAGGTGCAAGAACTATAGAGTAGTGATGGGGGACTTCAACTTCCTAATATAGACTGTGATAGTAATAGTGGAAAGGGCAGAGAGGGGGAAGAATTTCTGAAGTGTGTTCAGTCGAATTTTCTTGATCAGTACGTTTCTGGCCCGACGAGGTAGAAGGCATTGCTGGATGTGGTTCTGGGGAATGAGGTCGGTCAAGTGGAGCAAGTGTCAGTAGGGGAACATTAGGGAACATTGATCGTAGTATCATAGGGTTTAGATTATCTATGGAAAAAGTCAGTGAGCAATCTAGAGTAAAAATACTTAATTGGAGGAAAGCCAATTTCAGTGGGTTGAGAATGGATCTGGCCCGGGTAAATTAGATCCAACTAATTTTCCCGGGCCAGATTTGGCCCGGCAGGCAAAACTGTCATTGAATAATGGGCTGCCTTTAAAGAAGAGATGGTTCGGGTACAGTCGAGGTCTATTCCCACGAGGGGGAAAGGTAAGACAACTAAAGCCAGAGCTCCCTGGATGACGAAAGAGAGAGTAACGATGAAGCAGAAAAAGACGAGGTATGACAGATGGCAGGTTGAGAACCAGGCTGAATATAGAAAGTTCAGAGGGAACTTTTTCAGTCATGATGTGAGTAGTAAGGTCACATGAGATGGCAAGATCAAGGAGGTAGCAGTGAACATGGGGAGGCGAATTTCTATGGAGAGAGATAGAGAGAGATTAAGGAAGCATGGGAGGGCCGTGAACTCAGAGGCGAGAGAGAGCATGATGAGTTGTGATGAAGGTCGAAATGACTGAAGATGAGAAGTCACTTGGCACACAGGCTGAGGGAGGAAAGCAGTGAAGATATCTCAGTGAGAACTTGGCAAGGTACTTGGTTGGGCGGTAGTGTAGCGATCTGCTCAATCACACCCTCCCCTCCACCTTCGATGCCCCAGTCACTATTAAAACCATGACTTTCTCTTCCTGGTCGTTCCCCCTGCTACGCTCCTCATTTCCAGTCCCTTAATTCCAAGGGACGCAGACTTGAACATTTATGATGCAGAAGTGCCAGATCTGGCTGGACTACATAACACACTATCGGGTCCTGCTCTCATGTGCGAAATTCGCTCACTATTTCAGGATCATCCTGGAATGCGAAGATAACCCCCGACTTCTCTTCCCCAGTACCAACTGGCTTCTTACTCCTTCCCCCCACCCCCCTTCCCTTCCCCTCCTCCTCCCCTTCCCCTCACCTCGCTCACAGCCAAGAAGTGTGAGCAGCTCATAATTGTTTGTCAGTAAGATTGAGACAATCTGTTTAGCTGCCTTTGCCACAGCACTGAAACGTTCCTCATCAAAGTCACAACTTACATCCTATGTGACCATGACTGTGGTAAACTATCCCTCATCCTTCGACTTGTCTGCAGCCTTTGACAGTTGACCACTCCATCCTCCTCTAAAGTTTCTCTTCTGTCGCCGAGCTGGGTGGGACTTCATTCATAAGACACAAGACACAAGACCGTAAGAAATAGGAGCAGGAGTCGACCCAACGGCCCCTCGAGCCATATCAATATCATGGCTGATAATCGACCTCAACTCTACTTTCCTGCCTGATCTTCATATCCCTTTATTCCTAGATTCCAAACATCTATCTATCTCAGCCTTAAATATATTCAGAGACTCAGCATCCACAGCATCCAGAGAATTCCAAAGATTCACAGCCCCAAGTGAAGAAATTCCTCCTCATCTCGGTCTTAAATGGCCAACCCTTTATCCTGAGACTATGACTCCAGGTTCTAGACACTCCAGCCCAGGGGAAACAACGTCTCAGCATCTACCCTGTCAATCCCCTTCAGAATCTTGCATGTTTCAATGAGATCACCTCGCATTCTTCTAAACTCGAGAATAGAGACCCATTCTACACAATCTATCAGAAGACAGCCCTCTCCTCCCAGGAATCAATCTAGTGAACCTTCGTTGCACCGCCTCCAAGGCAAGTCAATTAGATAAGGAGCCAGAACTGCACAGCACTCCAGGTGTGGTCTCACCAAGGCCCTCTATATTTATAGCAAGACTTCCTCCTCCTTAAAATAAAGGACAACATGCCACTTGCCTTCCTTATTGGTTGCTATACCTGGATGCCAGCTTTCTGTGTATCTTGCACACCTAAATCTTTCTGAACAACATTTAAAATTTTCTCACCATTTAAAAAATATCCTACCAAAGTGAATAACCTCACACTTCACTCAATCTGCAACCTTACTGCCCACTCACTTAGTATCTATATCCCTTTGCAGACACTGTTCTCACAGCTTACTGTCCCACCTAGCTGTGTATCATCAGCAAACTTAGATACCTTACACTCGGTCCCTTCATCTAGGTCATTATATAGATTGTAAATAACTGAGGCCCCAGCACTGATCCTTGCGGCACCCCACTGGTTACAGCCTGCCAACCTGAATACATTAGTTTATCCCTACTCTAGTGTGTCCACTAACCAATCCTCTATCCATGCTAATACATTAGCTCAAATCCCATGAGACCTTGTCTTATATAATAACCTTTTATGTGGCACCTTATTGAATGCCTTTTGGAAATCCAAATATACTACATCCACTGGTTGCCCTTTACCTATCCTCAAAACTCTTGATAAATTTGTCAAACACGATTTCCCTTTCATAAAACCATGTTGACTCTGCCTAATCAGGTTATGATTATTTAAGTGCCCCAATACCACTTCCTAAACAATGGATTAAAGCATTTTCCCAATGACTGATGTCAGGCTAACTGGCCTGTAGTTCTCCGTTTTCTCTCTCCCTCCTTTCTTGAATAGCAGTGTTACATTTGCTACCTTCCAATCCGCTGGGACCATTCTAGAATTTAGGGAATTTTGAAAGATCACAACCAATGCATCACTATCTTTGCAGCCACCACTTTTAGAATGCTAGCATGTAGGCTGTCGGGTCCTGGGGATTTGTCGGCTTTTAGTCCCATTCGTTTCTCGAGCACTTTTTCCTCTACTGATGATATTAATTACATTAAGTTCCTCACCTCATTAGACCTTTGGTTTCCCACCATTTTAGGTATGCTTTTTGCATCTTCTACTGTGAAAACAGGTACAAAATATTTGTTCAACATTTCTGCCATTTCTTCCTGCCCCATAATTTCTCCTGCCTCAGTCTCTAAGGGACTAATCTTTACTTTCGTTCCTCTTCATTTTTACATATTTGTAGAAGCTCTTACAATCTGTTTTTATATTTCTTGCATGTTTTTCAGTTCTTTTTTTCCCTTTTTATCAATGTTTTGGTCATCCTTTGCTGGTTTCTGAAACTCTCCCAATCCTCAGGCTTACTACTGTTCTCCGCAACATTATAAGCTTTTGCTTTCAATCTAATGCTACCCTTAACTTCTTTCGTTAGCCACGGATGGATCACTTTTCCTGTGGAGCTCTTGTTTCTCAATGGAAGGTATTTTTGTTGAGAATTATGAAATATTTCTTTAAATGCTAGCCAATGCTTATCTACTGCCATACCTTGTAATCTATTTTTCCAATCTACCTTTGCCAACTCGTCCTTCATACCTATGTAATTGGATTTATTTAAGGTTAAGATTCTAGTTTCGGACTTAAGCAAGTTACTCTCAAACGTAACGTGAAATTCTATTGTATTATGATCACTCTGCCCTAGAGGATCCTTTACAATGAGATTGCTAATTAACCCTGTCTCATTACACAATACAAGATCTAAAACAGCCTGTTCCCTGGTTGGTTCCATGACGTATTGTTTTAGGAAACTGTCCCGAATGCATTCAATGAATTTGTCCTCGAGACGACCTTTGCCAGTTTGATTTGTCCAGTCTCAATGAAGATTAAAGTCCCCCACGATTATTGCATTAACTTTATTACAAGCTCCTACTATTTCTTGATTAATATTCTGTCCAATGGTATAGCTAATGTTAGGGCCCTATATACTACTCCCACCAGTGTTTTCTGCCCCTTGTTATTCCGTATCTCCACCCATACTGATTCTACTTCCTGACCTTCAGAGCCCAGATCCTTTCTCTCTACTGTCCTTCTGTCATCCTTTATTATCACGGCTTCCCTCCTCCTTTACCATTCTGCCTGTCTTTTTGAAGCGTCAAGTACCCTGGAACATTTAGTTCCCAACCTTGGTCACCTTGCAACCACATCTCTGTATTAGATCAAACACATTTATCTCTACTTGTGCCGCGAGTTCATCTATCTTATTACGAATTCTCCGTGCACTCAGAAAAAGAGGCATTTATTTGTAAAACCATTATTCCCAGCGTTGACCAGCGGCACTGCTTTCATTGAACTCTGTCCCTTCCTATCACACTCAGATTATTTTACCCAAATGGCTGCACTGCTCGATTGCATTGACCTTTCTCTTTAGATACCCAAATTTCCCCTCACCTGACCCCCCCGCCCCGGCCACCATTTTGTTTTAAAGTTTAAAGCTCCAACTTCACCTGGGTCCATGCCTGCCAGTCAAAATGGCTGCCCCTATGGGAGTTATAGGGCATTTGGGGGCATTTCAATGCAAATGTAAAAGTTTTAGAGCATATTTGGATCGGCTAGAAATGTTTTTCACTGCAAATAAGATCATCAAAATTCCCGGTAATGAAGACAATAACCAGGTGGTGTTGGAACAAAAAAGAGCTATATTCTTAACTGAGGCTGGGCCCGAGTTGTATGAAACGCTGATAAATTTGCTTGTGCCTAACAAGCCAAAGGATACAATGCTGAAACAAATTCTAACTAAGTTAGAACAACATTACAGCCCCGTTCCATTAGAAATTGCTGAAAGATATCGTTTCAGAATACGAAATCAGAAGGCCGAAGAAAATATCAGTGAGTACATTGTAGCATTGAAAAAGCTATCCATTCACTGTAATTTTGGAGACTTTCAGAACCAAGCATTGCGAGACCACTTTGTTTGTGGGATGAAAAATGATGCAATCAGAAGAAAGTTATTGACAATGCCTGACTTGACTTTTGATTTAGCTTGTCAGACAGCTAGGTCGATGAGCATGGCTGACCAATATTCCCAAGAATTTCACACTAATTTCAGTCATCAGACAACCGAGCTGAATCGCCTGCAGATTCAAAGTAAATGGCGGCGGAGCCCCAAAGTCTCAGAAACTGGAAATGGGAACAGAGCATTGACGTCCTGCTATCGGTGCCTAGGACAACACAGTGCTCAAAGTTGTCCCATATGTGAGAAGGCAGAGTGTTTCGTCTGCAGGAAAACTGGGCATCTTGCGAAGCATGCCGACTGAAGGACAAATCAACTTTCAAAGCTATGAGTAGAAATCCCCAGAGACTATATAGCATGGAAGAACAACAAAAGGACGAGGAGATGTTAGAGTTAAACGTCATTAGGAGCACGAGGTTAACGGATGGTGATTCGAAAAGTATCATAATCCACATAGATGTTGCAGGATTCAAGATAGCCATGGAAATTGACACTGATGCATCCATGAGTGCAGTACCGGAGTCGCTATACCTCGACAAATTGCGGGTTTTCCCATTGGAGAAATCCAAGATAGAGCTGCGAGGCTACTCGGGAGAGAACATTCCGGTGGTAGGTTGTATCACCATACTGGTGAAATACAAGGTTCAAGTTCAGAGTATGTCTCTAATAGTAGTGGCAGGAGACAAGCCTGCCTTACTCGGAAGTATTGGTTGGGATCACTGAAGCTGGATTGGAGTGAAATTTTCGTGTTGAAACGAGATTTGCATCAAAGGATGATGTCATCAAGAATTATCCGAAGGTGTTCTGTGAAACGGGCAGTCCGATCCAAGACTTCAAGGCGAGTGTCAGGGTACAGAAGGACGCTAGATCAATTTACTACAAGCCACATTCTGTACCATATGCACTCAAGGAGAAAGTTGAGCAAGAACTCAAAAGACTAGAGATTGAGAACATTATTTCTAAGATAGATCGATGTAATTGGGCTACACCCATTGTTGTTGTACCTAAGTCCGATGATAAGGTAAGATTGGGTGGTGATTATAAAATAACCGTAAACCAGGTTCTAGAGGGTAATGTCCCCAATACATTGCCAAATATAGAAGATTTGTTCACAACACTGACACGGGGTCAGATTTTCTCAAAGTTGGATCTGATGAATGCCTACTTACAGCTTGAACTAGATGAGGAGTCCAAGTCATGCTTGACTATAAATACTCATCTAGGCCTACATCAATTTAATAGGCTACCATTTGGAGTGTCTTCCGCCCCTGCCATATTCCAAAGGGTAATGAACCAGATTTTGCAAGGTATTGAAAGGGTAGTATGTTGTTTAGAAAAATGTCTAACCATGGCAACTTTCAACAATTCGCTGATGGGGAAGATTGGGATGCTTTTATGGAAAGGTTAGAACACTACTTCATTGCGAACGACCTGGCTGGGAACACACCGACCTTGCTGGCTGATAAGTGCCAAGCTATCCTGCTCAGCAGTTGTGGGCCCACCATTCATAGCCTTGTCAGGGACTTGCTAGCCCCAGAGAAGACAACAACAAAAACGTTCGTGGAGCTCGTAACATTGGTACAGGAACAGCTCAAGCCGAAAGAGAGCACCCTCACAGCCAGACACCGGTTCTACACACACCGGCGGCCTGAAGGCCAAGAAATCACAAAATATGCTGCAGACCTCAGACGATTGGCTGCACCGTGTGATTTTAGCGACCACCTCACCGAAGCACTGAGGGAAATCTTTGTTTTTGGAATCGGCCACAAAGGCCTCCTCCACAAGCTGCTCTCTGCGGACACTACGGTCACCTTGCAGAAGGCAATTAACGTGAGCAAAGCGTTCATGGCCTCGGCCTGCGATTCCAGAAGGATGATAACTCAACCCCAGGACTCTAACCCGGCAAGTACAGTGAACCGAATAGTGCCTTTCAGAGGCAAGACTGTGACCCTGAGCCCCGCAACCCTGAGTTCGCCGCAAGGGGTCAACCGGTCAACCCCATGCTAGTGCTGTGGAGGAAATCACAGAGCCCACCAGTGCCGATACAGAGACTGTACTTGCAAAGGCTGTAACACTAAAGGCCATCTCCAGCGAATGTATAAAAGAAATTTTACTCGACGAGTCGCAGAAGAGTTGGCCGATCACCCGGGCTCCAGCGCTGATGACGAAGAGAGAGTCCAGGAGGCAGCTCAGCCCCAGGAAGAGGTGTACGGAGTGTTTGCCTGCTCCACCGAGAGTTCTCCATTGAAAATGGAAGTGGAAATCAAAGGTGTTCCAGTCTCGATGGAGGTTGACACAGGGGTGAGCCAATCGCTGATGAACCAGGTGGCCTTCGAGAAACTCTGGGACAATCCAATCGAACAACCTAAAATGCTCCTGATCCAGGAGAAGCTGCTCACTTACATAAACGACACCATCCCAGTTGTTGGCAGCGTGGATGTCCAGTGTCCTACAGCGGCGCGATGCACAAGCTATCTTTGTGGATCATTGCTGGTGATAGTCCAACGCTGCTAGGAAGAAGATGGATGAAACAAATCCAAATCTGTTGGAGCTGGGAAAGCCTCCAGGCCCCAGCGATCGACGTCCTTCGTGGCCCCAAATTTGGATCCATCGCAGCATCTGAAGATCTTACCGTCCAACTCGACTGCGCGGTGACGACACAGACCACACAACCCAATAGCGAGATGATCCAACCCAAACAACCAGACCTTACCTTCCGGGCTCAAGTGGCAGGGCTCTGAAGGAAGAAGATCAGTGCAGAAGGTAAATTCCTCGCTTCCGTGGCAGAACCTGGGAGAAAAGGATCACCGCAGCCTGAAATCAAGATGGCCGTGACCAGACCACGAGGGGCAGCATTGAGGGAGCAACACGTGATGCCGAGCAGTGAACCGGATTGGGGTAAAGATTGCAAGGCCCTCTTAAAGGGGACCAGCAACCCAGAATAATTAAAAGGGACAGTTCCACTTTTTGTACAGCGATGCCGGTGATACTTATGTAAGAGATGTAATTAACAAATGCAAGTATCTAAATGTACTGTTGAACAGCGATGTCGGTAGGATATGTGGAAAAGATGTCATTAATGAATACAAGTATCTAAGTGTAATATTGTGCAGTGATGCCGGCAATATACAGGGAAAATATATAATTGAGCGAAAAGATGTAATTGACAAATGTGAATTAGTACCTGAGTGCGATCGGAGCCGATGTATCATGAAGGTAAATAATGGAATAATGTGTGATGCCGGGTTCAATATGCATGTCGACAAAACCAAGGGCAACCTGCCGTTTGAAGCACCCAGGTACAGCGCCTGTAGCCTGTGCCTCCGGGACCAATGTGATGCCGGGACACAGTGGGAGCATACCCATTACAGGGCCAGCGATCAGCGGACGGCACAGGCACCACCACGGGCACCCTGCCCCAGAATGGCCCTACCTCTCTGGCCACCAGGGCCAGCACCCTCCAGACCTCCCAACGGGACCTGGGATACCGGGCTCCCACTACCGCTGAAGGGCAGCAGGGAGTCCCTGCAGCCCTGAAAGGAGGACAGCGAGGCCACATATTTCTGTGGCTCTGCCCACCACTAGGCAACGGCAAAGTCCCTGAGACCCAGCCAGGGGAGCAATCCGAGCTCACCCAGCTGGCAGGGTGTGCAGTGCCACCATCAGACAATCTGGACACAGTCTGGTTACTCTGGAAATAGTGTCCTCACCCACCTGCACCTATACCCCAGGGGCAAGACTGTAACGCCATGTATGTACCTTACCTGTAATATGTACTTGTTCCACTTCTGCAAAACCCAAACAGTGATGTAACCAATCCTACTTTCTTTTCCATTCTCTGTACATGTATGGAAATGCAGGTGTCGAGCCACACACATGGTCTATGTATGGCGGAGGTAATGGATGTATGTAGACATGGACACACATGGATCACACCCAGAACCCACTCAAACCCCACTGCAACCTCCAACCGTCCACTGTTGACCATTTCCCAATGTCGTGGCAATAAAGACTTGGGGGTCTACAGGGAGAGAGCCATTCCCAAGCAGAGACAAAGTGCAAGGGCTTTGGGCGCTCAAGTCGAGGGCCAGAGCACGCAATGCAAAGGTGAGTGGCACAAGACTTAGGGATGTATATACCTTGTACAGTTACATAAGACCACTGAATGTATCTTCACACTGTATACATTATGCCTGTAGCACCAAAGGTTGTAACTGGTGGAGATCTAGAGGTCACCTGCACATCGCAGGTAATCAAGTACAAAAGGGAGCCCACCTTACTGTAACCTCATTCAGGAGCTGCAATAAATGGACTGTCACAACAGTTCACATGCAATACCTTACCTCATGGAATCATTACTACAATGCTTACAGACACAATAGGGAGGAGAGACCAATTGCTTTTGCTTCACGCACTCTCAGTGCCAGTGAGCATAATTATGCACCAATCGAAAGGTAAGCATTGGCATTAATTTTTGGGATCAAGAAGTTCGACATATGCTTGTATGGTCGTAAGTTTACTCTCGTTACGAACCATAAACCCCTGACAGCAATCCTCTATCCAAAGTCCCCAGTTTCAACATTAGCTACAGCCCAAATGCAGAGATGGACTTTGATTTTGTCAGCAGATACATATGATATTGAATACAGACAATCAGCTGATCAAAGTAATGTTGATGCTATGTCTAGATTGCCTTCCCTGTCACAAGTTACACCCGATAGGGAAGAGGTATTCTATTTTCCGTATATAGAAACATAGAAACATAGAAAATAGATTCAGAAGTAGGCCGTTCAGCCCTTCGAGCCTGCGCCACCATTCAATAAGATCATGGCTGATCATTCCCTCAGTACCCCTTTCCTGCTTTCTCTCCATACCCCTTGATCCCTTTAGCCATAAGGGCCATATCTAACTCCATCTTGAATATATCCAATGAACTGGCATCAACAACTCTCTGCGGCAGGGTATTCCACAGGTTAACAACTCTCTGAGTAGAGAAGTTTCTCCTCATCTCAGTCCGAAATGGCCATCCCTTATCCTAAGACTGTGTTCTCGGGTTCTGGACTTCTCCAACATCGGCAACATTCTTCCCGCATCTAACCTGTCCAGTCCTGTCAGAATCTTATATGTTTCTATGAGATCCCCTCTCATCCTTCTAAACTCCAGTGTATAAAGGCCCAATTGATCCAGTCTCTCCTCATACGTCAGACCAGCCATCCCGGGAATTAGTCTGGTGAACCTTCGCTGCACTCCCTCAGTAGCAAGAACATCCTTCCTCAGATTAGGAGACCAAAACTGAACACAATATTCCAGGTGAGGCCTCACCAAGGCCCTGTACAACTACAGTAAGACCTCCCTGCTCCTATACTCAAATCCCCTAGCTATGAAGGCCAACATACCATTTGCCTTCTTCACCACCTGCTGTACCTGTATGCCAACATTGAATGACTGATGAACCATGACACCCAGGTCTCGTTGCACTTCCCCTTTTCCTAGTCTGCCGCCATTCAGATAATATTCTGCCTTATGTTTTTGCCCCCAAAGTGGATAACCTCACATTTATCCACATTATACTGCATCTGCAATGCATTTGCCCACTCACCTAACCTGTCCAAGTCACCCTGCAGCCTCTTAGCATCCTCCTCACAGATCACACCGCCACCAAGTTTAGTGTCATCTGCAAACTTGGAGATATTACACTCAGTTCATTCAACTAAATCATTAATGTATATAGTAAAGAACTGGGGTTCCAGCACTGAGCCCTGCGGCACTCCACTAGTCACTGCCTGCCATTCTGAAAAGAACCCGTTTATCCCCACTCTCTGCTTCCTGTCTGCCAACCAGTTCTCTATCCACGTCAGTACATTACCCCCAATACCATGTGCTTTGATTTTGCACACCAATCTCCTGTGTGGGACCTTGTCAAAAGCCTTTTGAAAGTCCAAATACACCACATCCACTGATTCTCCCTTGTCCACTCTACTAGTTACATCCTCAAAAAATTTCAAAAGATTTGTCAAGCATGATTTCCCTTTCATAAATCCATGCTGACTTGGACTAATCCTGTCACTGCTTTCCAAATGTGCTGCTATTTCATCCTTAATAATTGATTCCAACATTTTCCCCACTACTGATGTCAGGCTAACTGGTCTATAATTACCCGTTTTCTCTCTCCTTCCCTTTTTAAAAAGTGATGTTACATTAGCTATCCTCCAGTCCATAGGAACTGATCCAGAGTCGATAGACTGTTGGAAAATGATCACCAATGCATCCATTATTTCTCGGGCCACTTCTTTAAGTACTCTGGGATGCAGACTATCAGGCCTCGGGGATTTATCGGCCTTCAATCCCATCAATTTCCCGAACACAATTTCCCGCCTATTAAGGATATCCTTCAGTTCCTCCATCTCACTAGACCTTCGGTCCCCTAGTACTTCCGGAAGGTTATTCGTGTCTTCCTTGCTGAAGACAGAACCAAAATATTTGTTCAATTGGTCTGCCATTTCTTTGTTCCCCATTATAAATTCACCTGAATGCGACTGCAAGGGACCTACGTTTGTTTTCACTAATCTTTTTCTCTTCACATATCTATAGAAGCTTTTGTAGTCAGTTTTTATGTTCCTGGCAAGCTTCCTCTCCTACTCTATTTTCCCCCTCCTAATTAAACCCTTTGTCCTCTGCTGAATTCTAAATTTCTCCCAGTCCTCAGGTTTGCTGCTTTTTCTGGCCAATTTATATGCCTCTTCCTTGGATTTAACACTATCCTTAATTTCTCTTGTTAGCCACGGTTGAGCCACCTTCCCCATTTTATTTTTACTCCAGACAGGGATGTACAATTGCTGAAGTTCATCCATGTTATCTTTAAATGTTTGCCATTGCCTATCCACCGTCAACCCTTTAAGTATCATTTGCAAGTCCATTCTAGCCAATTCACGCCTCAAACCATCAAAGTTACTTTTCCTTAAGTTCAGGACCATAGTTTCTGAATTAACTGTGTCACTCTCCATTTTAATGAGGAATTCTACCATATTATGGTCACTCTTCTCCAAGGGGCCTCACACAATAAGATTGCTAATTAGTCCTTTCTCATTACACATCACCCAGTCTAGGATGGCCAGCTCTCTAGTTGGTTCCTCGACATATTGGTCTAGAAAACCATCCCTAATACACTATAGGAAATCCTCCTCCATCGCATTGCTACCAGTTTGGTTCGCCCAATCAATAATGTAGATTAAAGTCACCCATGATAACTGCTGTAACTTTATTGCACGCATCCATAATTTCTTGTTTGATGCTGTCCCCAACCTCACTACTACTGTTTGGTGGTCTGTAGACAACTCCCTCTAGCATTTTCTGCCCTTTGGTATTCCGTAGCTCAACCCAAACCGATTCCACATCATCCAAGCTAATGTCCTTCCTTACTATTGCATTAATTTCCTCTTTAACCAGCAATGCCACCCGCTTCCTTTTCCTTTCTGTCTATCATTCCTAAATGTTGAGTTCTTCTGGATGTTGAGTTCCCAGCCTTGGTCACCCTGGAGCCATGTCTCTGTGATGCCAATTACATCATATCCGTTAACTGCTATCTACGCAGTTAATTCGTCCACCTTATTCCGAATACTCCTCGTATTGAGGCACAGAGCCTTCAGGCTTGTCTTTCAAACACACTTTGCCCCTTTAGAATTTTGCTGTAATGTGGCCCTTTTTGCTTTTTGCTTTTTGCCTTGGGTTTCTCTGCCCTCCACTTTTACTTTTCTCCTTTCTATCTTTTGCTTCTGCTCCCATTCTACTTCCCTCTGTCTCCCTGCATAGGTTCCCATCCCCCTGCCATATTAATTTAACTCCTCCCCAACAGCACTAACAAACACTCCCCCAGGAGTGGAATCGGTATTGGTTCCAGTCCTGCCCAGGTGCAGACCGTCCGGTTTGTACTGGTCCCACCTCCCCCAGAACCGGTTCCAATGTCCCAGGAAATTTAAACCCTCCATTCTGCACCACTCCTCAAGCCACGTATTCATCTGAGCTATCCTGCGATTCCTACTCTGACTAGCACGTGGCACTGGTAGCAATCCTGAGATTACTACTTTTAAGGTCCTACTTTTTAATTTAGCTCCTAGCTCCCTAAATTCGTCTCGTAGGACCTCATCCCGTTTTTTACCTATATCGTTGGTACCAATATACACCACGACAACTGGCTGTGCACCCTCCCTTTTCAAAATGTCCTGCACCCGCTCCGAGACATCCTTGACCCTTGCACCAGGGAGGCAACATACCATCCTGGAGTCTCGGTTGCGGCCACAGAAACATCTATCTATTCCGCTTACAATAGAATCTCCTACCACTATAGCTCTCCCACTCTTTTTCCTGCCATCCTGTGCAGCAGAACCACCAAAGGTGCCATGAACTTTGCCACTGCTGCTCTCCCCTGATGAGTCATCCCCCCCAATGGTTTGGGTCAGGAAAACAAACAGTCTGAAGTTAGAGAGAGTTCAAATGGAAATCAAGGGCATCCCTTGGAGGAAAACTTCCCTCAGGATCAGCCTCGAATGAGTTTAAATTCAACTCCATGTTTGGAAGGTTCTGTTCGAGAGCGAAGGTATTCTCTTCGAAATAGAAAACAAGTGGTTAGCTTCATTTGTAAATATGCCAAAATAAGTCCATATCCTTTGCTTTATATAACCATGCAAGTTATGTATGATGATTGTTTGTTATCATAACTCTTCATTAATTGCGGAGAAGTGTAATGTCTGTAGCTCCACACTGTGAACGCCTGTGTTACTGCAGCTAGTGCTGTTTAATAAAGAACAGGTCACCTGACAAGCAGGTCAGACGTTTCCGGAACCTGCTGCCAGCTTACAGGTTGTGTGTTGTGTGCTCTCAGAAGATATGACAGTTCTGAAAGACATAACTGCCAGACTGGGCCTGTGGCAGGAGGTGACAGATCCAACACGAGGGAATAACCTACTTGAGCTTGTCCTCACCAATCTACCTGTCGCAGATGCATCTGTCCATGACAACATTGGTAGCAGTGACCCGAACACAGTCCGTATGGAGAATAAGTACCATCATCAGACTGAGGACACTCTCCATCGTGTTGTGTGGCACTACCACCGTACCATGTGGGATAGATTCAGAACAGATGTAGCAGCTCAAAACTGGGCATCCATGAGGCGCTGTGGGCCATCAGCAGCTGCAGAATTGTATTCCACCACAATCTGTAACCTTATGGCCCGGCATATCCCTCACTCTATTAGCTTCAAGCCAGGGGACCAACTCTGGTTCAAGGGGGATGTGAAGAGTATGCCAGGAGCAGCACCAAGCGGACGTAAAAATGAGGTACCAACCTGGGGAAGCTGCAACACAGGACTACATGCATGCTAAACAGTGGAAGCAGCATGCTATAGACAGAGCTAAGCGTTCCACAACAAATGGATCAAAGCAAAATTCTGCAATTCTGCCACATCCAGCCGTGAATGGTGGTGTAGAATTAAACAACTAATGGGAGGAGGAGACTCCATGAACATCCCCATCCTCAACGATGGTGGAGCCCGGCACACGAATTAAAAAGACAAGGCTCAAGTGTTCTCAACTATCTTCAGCCTCCTCATGATCCATCTCAGCCTCCTCTTGGGGTCTCCACCATCACAGAAGCCAGTCTTCAACCAATTAACATCACTCCACATTATATCAAGGAACAGCTGAGCACACTGGATACAGCAAAGGCTATGGGCCCCGACAACATCCCGGCTGTTGTGCTGTAGACTTGTGCTCCAGAACTAGCCACACCTCTAGCCAAGCTGTTCCAGTACAGCTACAACACTGGCGTCTATCCAACATTGAGGAAAACTACCCAGGTATGTCCTGTCCACAAAAAGCAGGACAAACCCAACCCGGCCAATTATCGGCCATCAGTCTACTCTCAATCATCAGCAAAGTGATGGAAGGAATGTTGAGCTGTCATACCTGCCCTTCTTTCAGCCATGCCTCAGTGATAGCTATAATATTGTACTCCCAAGTGACAATCTGTGCTCTCAGCTCATCTGCCTTATTCCCTATACTCCTTATATTGAACTATATACCATTTGGCATTGCCAAACTCCCTTGTTGACTATTTTCTAGCCTTGGTTTCCTCTGTCTTCCAAATCCACTTTCTACTTTTCCGCTGCCCAATTCCAGCTTTGCTTCTCTCGCAACTGAATCTATTTTCAGGTTCCCATCCCCCTGTCAAGCTAGTTTAAACCCTCCTCAACAGCACGAGCAAACCCCCCCCCCCCCCCCCCCCCCGCGAGGTGCAACCCATCCAGCTTGTACAGGTCCCACCTCCCCCAAAAACGGTCCCAATGCCTCAGGAATCTAAAGCCTTCCCTCCTGAACCATCTCTCCAGCCACGCATTCATCTGCTCTATCCTCCTAGTTCTGTACTCACTAGCACGTGACACCAGCATTAATCCAGAGATTACTACCTTTGAGATCCTGCTTTTTAATCTCTCTCCTAGCTCCCTAAACTCTGCCTGCAGGACCTCATCCCTCTTTCTTCCTATGTCATCGGTCCCGATATGGACCATGACCTCTGGCTGTTCACCCTCTTCCCCCCAGAATGCCCTGCAGCCATTCGGTGACAACCTTGACCCTGGCACCAGGGAGGAAACATACCATCCTGGAGTCACGTCTGCGGCCGCAGAAACGCCTGTCTGCTCCCCTGACTATAGAAACCGCTACCACTATCGCTCTTCCATTCTTCTTCCTCCCCGCCTGTGCAGCTGAGCCACCCGTGGTGCCATGGACTTGGCTCTGGCTGCACTCCCCGGAGCCATTATTGCCCGCACCGGTACTCAGAACAAAGTACCGATTGGAGAGTGAGATGGACTCAGGGGACTCCTGCACTACCTGCCTAGTCCTCCTATGCTGTCAGGCAGTCATCCACTCCCTCTCTGCCTACACACTCTTAAGCTGTGGGGTGACCACCTCTAGAAACGTGCTATCCACGTAGCTCTCAGTCTCACGGATGCACCGTGGTGACTCCAGCCACTGCTCCAGCTCCAAAACGCGGAGCTCGGGTTGGTGCAGCTGGAGACACCTCCTGCACATGTGGTCATCCCGGCTGCGTGAAGCATCCAGGATTTCCCACATGCCACAGGATGGCACTCTATGGGACTGAGATGCCCTGCCATCCCTCTAGTTATTAGATTAATTAACAAATGTTGTAGTATTCCCCTCTGCCTTAGTTAAAGACTCAAAGTCACCAGACAAAAAAAAAGTGAAGCTCACCGGCCCCGAATCTGAACAGCAGAGAGAAATGATGTGACCATTATCAACCAATCAGTTACCAGCGATCCTATGACGTCACTCCTTGTGTTTTTGTACCCTCGCTGCTGCCACTCCTGTATACTCCTTCCTGTCCGCACTCAGCCCCTCACAGGGGGGCTCCCCCCGCACTGCTCCAAACCCCCCTCACTGGTCCCAGAATCCCCCTCACTGGTCCCAGAATCCCCCTCACTAATCCCATAACCCCCCTCACTGGTCCCAGACAACCCGCACTGGTCCCAGAATCCCCCTCACTGGTCCCAGATCCCCCCTCACTGGTCCCAGATCCCCCCTCACTGGTCCCAGAACCCCCCTCACTGATCCCAGAACCCCCCTCACTGGTCCCAGAACCCACCTCACTGGTCCCAGAACCCCCCTCACTGGTCCCAGAAGCTCCCTCACTGGTCCCAGAAACCCCGTCAGTGGCCCAGAATCCCCCTCACTGGTCCCAAAATCCCCCTCACTGGTCCCAGATCCCCCTCACTGGTCCCAGAATCCCCCTCACTGGTCCCAGAATCCCCCTCACTGATCCCAGAACCCCCCCTCACTGGTCTCAGAATCCCCCTCACTAATCCCGGTCCCCCCTCACTGATCCCAGAACCCCCCTCACTAATCCCAGTCCCCCCTCACTGGTCCCAGAATCCCCCTCACTGGTCCTAGAACCCCCCTCATGGTCCCAGACCCCCCCCACCACCCCCAATTACAGACCTCAAAACATTCTGCTAAAATCTCAAACCTTTACTTGTACCTCTGAGACGTGTCAAGATGTGTGATTGCACACAATAAAGCGTTAGTGCGACCAGCCCGATTCTAGGCCGCAGTTGTCAATCCAGGCCCCAGGAATAGGCAGGGGCTATTTGTAACTCATTGTTAATACCAGTTACCAGGGAAAATTAAGGAGGTCACTGAGTATGAACTAGGAACTTCTGAATCACAGCAGCTTCCAGATATTTGCCCATTTAGTCCACACAGGGTGTAATAAAATCTAACAATGGCCTATTTTTCCAGCAATTTTCTCTGCTCCTTCATTTAAGATTTTGATTCTTTACTCGAGCAGTTCTGTGGAGTAGTTCAGCATGGCACGAGTGACCACTTTTTGTGGGAGCTTGAGTCGAAAGTACTGGCAGACTGTTCAAGATTGCCAAGCCAATCTTTCATTCATCCAAAATCCACATACATGGAGTTCCAGGAGAACCGCCTGGAGAGAAACCAGGAGCAGGATGCCTGGGGACAAAGCAGGAACGGCAATCCTGGAAGGTTTCTCCCTCCCTACAGGGGCTTTGGCTCAGATGAGCTAACTCAGCACAGACTGGATTAACCACATCTATATAATGCTACAAACTAATTATACATCCAACTAATCTGTAGATCCATTGAAGTGCATGAGTTAATGCCGAGCCCCTTTTGGATGGTTTGTTAATTATACTCTCGCCCACCTCACTGAACATCTTATTGACAAGAAACTGAAGTTTCTTGTGATTTTTGCCAAATAAAGTTCTCAAACTTTTAGGGGTCCAATGATTTCTCCCCAGCTCAAATCCCCAGGCCTCTCACACTCCCACAACATTGCTGCTCTTTCAACTATAATAAAGGGTTTGAATAATTGATGAAAAACATGATTCTGAAACTTTCCTCAGGAAACAGTCCCTGGGCATGCTGACAGCTGTTTGCGGTAAGGACATTTGAACAGAGCTGTGCCCAGCCTACAAACCACAGGCCCGGAACAGCCTACAATCCACAGGCCAGGAGCTGCCTACAAACCACAGGCCCGGAGCAGCCTACAAACCACAGGTCAGGAGCATCCTACGATCCACAGGCCCACAGCAGCCTACGATCCACAGGCCCAGAGCAGCCGACAATCCATAGGCCCACAGCAGCCTACGATCCATAGGCCCACAGCAGCCTACGATCCACAGGCCAGGAGCAGCCTACAAACCACAGGCCCAGAGCAGCCTACAAACCATAGACCTGGAGCAGCATACGATCCAAAGGCCCACAGCAGCCTACGATTCACAGGCCCACAGCAGCCTACGATCCACAAGCCAGGAGCAGCCTACGACCCACAGGCCCACAGAAGCCTACGATCCATAGGCCCGGAGCAGCCTACGATCCACAGGCCAGAAGCAGCCTACGCTCCACAGGCCCACAGAAGCCTATGATCCATAAGCCCACAGCAGTCTACGATCCACAGGCCAGGAGCAGCCTACAATCCACAGGCTAGGAGCAGCCTACAATCCACAGGCCCGGAGCAGCCTATGATCCACAGGCCCGGAGCAGCCTACGATCCACAGGCTCAGAGCAGCCTACAATCCACAGGCCCGGAGCAGCCTATGGTCCACAGGCCTGGAGCAGCCTACGATCCACAGGCACGGAGCAGCCTACAATCCACAGGCACGGAGCAGCCTACAATTTACAGGCCCGGAGCAGCCTAGAACCCACAAGCCCAGAGCAGCTTATGATCCACAGGCCCGGAGCAGCCTACAATCCACAGGCCTGGAGCAGCCTATGATCCACAGGCCTGGAGCAGCCTACAATCCACAGGCACGGAGCAGCCTACGATCCACAGGCCCGGAGCAGCTTACGATTCACAGGCCTGGAGCAGCCTACAATCCACAGGCCTGGAGCAGCCTACGATCCACAGGCCAGGAGCAACCTACGATCCACAAGCCTGGAGCAGCCTACAATCCACAAGCCTGGAGCAGCCTACGATCCACAGGCCCGGAGCAGCCTACAATCCACAGGCACGGAGCAGCCTACAATCCACAGGCCTGGAGCAGCCTATGATCCACAGGCCTGGAGCAGCCTATAATCCACAGGCACGGAGCAGCCTACGATCCGCAGGCCCGGAGCAGCTTACGATTCACAGGCCTGGAGCAGCCTACAATCCACAGGCCTGGAGCAGCCTACGATCCACAGGCCAGGAGCAACCTACGATCCACAGGCCTGGAGCAGCCTACAATCCACAGGCCCGGAGCAGCCTATGATCCACAGGCCCGGAGCAGCCTACGATCCACAGGCTCAGAGCAGCCTACAATCCACAGGCCCGGAGCAGCCTATGGTCCACAGGCCTGGAGCAGCCGACGATCCACAGGCACGGAGCAGCCTACAATCCACAGGCACGGAGCAGCCTACAATTTACAGGCCCGGAGCAGCCTAGAACCCACAAGCCCAGAGCAGCTTATGATCCACAGGCCCGGAGCAGCCTACAATCCACAGGCCTGGAGCAGCCTATGATCCACAGGCCTGGAGCAGCCTACAATCCACAGGCACGGAGCAGCCTACGATCCACAGGCCCGGAGCAGCTTACGATTCACAGGCCTGGAGCAGCCTACAATCCACAGGCCTGGAGCAGCCTACGATCCACAGGCCAGGAGCAACCTACGATCCACAGGCCTGGAGCAGCCTACAATCCACAGGCCTGGAGCAGCCTACGATCCACAGGCCCGGAGCAGCCTACAATCCACAGGCACAGAGCAGCCTACAATCCACAGGCCTGGAGCAACCTACAATCCACAGGCCCGGAGCAGCTTACGATCCACAGGCCTGGAGCAGCCTACGATCCACAGGCCCAGAGCAGCCTACAATCCACAGGCCTGGAGCAGCCTACGATCCACAGGCCTGGAGCAGCCTACGATCCACAGGCCCAGAGCAGCCTACGATCCACAGGCCTGGAGCAGCCTATGATCCACAGGCCCGGAGCAGCCTACAATCCACAGGCCCGGAGCAGCCTACGATCCACAGGCCTGGAGCAGCCTACGATCCACAGGCCTGGAGCAGCCTATGATCCACAGGCCTGGAGCAGCCTACAATCCACAGGCCTGGAGCAGCCTTCAATCCACAGGCCTGGAGCAGCCTACAATCCACAGGCCCGGAGCAGCCTACGATCCACAGGCCCGGAGCAGCCTACAATCCACAGGCCCGGAGCAGCCTACGATCCACAGGCCTGGAGCAGCCTACAATCCACAGGCCCGGAGCAGCCTACAATCCACAGGCCTGGAGCAGCCTAAAATTCACAGGCCTGGAGCAGCCTACAATCCACAGGCCCGGAGCAGCGTACGATCCACAGGCCCACAGCAGCCTATGATCCACAATCCCTTGGGAGCACCTGTAATTAAGGAGGCCTCATAGGCTGGAGAGGCACTTTGGAGACCTATAATAAAGGACTATGGTCACACTTTACTTTGAGCTCACAGTATCTGGTCAGACTCTTTATTCAATAAATAACAACTGGCGACGAGATACAGATGACAAACCCCACCACAACGATGCAGAGAACAGTGGGCATCCTGGAGAAATTTTTGGAGGGAGATGATTGGGAAACCTTCGTGGAGCGACTCAACCAATACTTCGTGGCCAACGAGCTGGAAGGAGAAGCGAACGCTGCCAAACGAAGGGCGATCCTTCTCACCGTTTGCGGGGCACCAACGTATGGCCTCATGAAAAATCTGCGTGCTCCAGCGAAACACACAGAGAAGTCATATGATGATTTGTGCACACTGGTCCGGGAGCATCTAAACCAAGGAAAGCGTTCTGATGGCGAGGTACCAGTTCTACACATACAAGAGGTCTGAAGGCCAGGAAGTGGCGAGCTTCGTCGTCGAGCTAAGACGCCTTGCAGGACATTACAAATTTGAAGGACACTTGGAGCACTTGCTCAGGGACTTCTTTGTACTTGGCATTGGCCATGAAGTAATACTTTGCAAACTTTTGAATGTAGAGACCCCAACCTTGAGTAAAGCCACAGCGATAGCCCAGGCGTTCATCGCCACCAGTGACAATACCAAAAAAATCTCTCAGCACATGAGTGCTGCTACAAGTACTGTGAACAAGGTAATGTTGTTTTCGAATCGCAACGTACAGGGCAGTCTCACATGCCTGCAGCTGCACATCCGCAGATGTCTCAGAGTCCACCATCAAGGGTGGTGAATGCGAGGCCATTAACACCTTGTTGATGCTGCGGGGGTGATCATCATTTCCATTCATGCTGCTTCAAAGGATACGTTTGCAAGGGCTGTGGAACAATGGGACATCTCCAAGTATGTGCAGGCGAGCTGCAAACCCTGCTAATCCTGCAAATTACCATGTTGCAGAGCAGGACAGATTCACAGTGGATCACGATGAACCAGAGCCTCAGATTGAGGAGGTAGAGGTATATGGGGTGCACACATTTACCACAAAGTGTCCCCCAATAATGCTGAAGGTTGAAATAAATGGAGTCCCAGTGTCAATGGAGCTGGACACGGGCGCGAGCCAATCCATTGTAAGCAAAAAGACTTGCGATAAATTGTGGTGCAGCAAGGCCTCAAGGTCAGTCCTGACTCCCATTCACACTAAACTGAGAATGTACACAAAGGAAATGATTCCCATAATCGGCAGTGCTACCGTAAAGGTCTCCTACGATAGAGCGGTGCACAAGACACCACTCTGGGTGGTGCCAGGCGATGGCCCCACGCTGCTCGGTAGGAGCTGACTGGGAAAGATACGCTGGAACTGGGACGATGTCCGAGCGCTATCGACGACACTTCATGTGCCCAGGTCCTAAACAAGTTCCCCTCGCTGTTCGAACCAGGCATCGGGAAGTTCCAAGGAGCAAAAGTGCAGATCCATCTGATTCCAGGGCGCAACCCATCCATCACAAGGCAAGAGTGATATCTTACATGATGAGAGAGAGGGTGGAGATCAAGCTGGACCAACTGCAATGAGAGGGCATCATTTAGCCGATTGAATTCAGCGAGTGGGCCAATCTGATTGTTCCAGTCCTCAAGGGAGACGGCACCATCAGAATCTGTGGTAATTACAACGTGACTATCAATCGTTTCTCCCTGCAGGATCAATACCCGCTACCAAAGATAGACGACCTATTTGCGACTCTGACGGGAGGAAAAACGATCACGAAGCTGGACTTGACTTGAGCAAGAGCTGGAGGAATCATCGAAGGGCCTCACCTGCATCAACACGCACAAACACGCACATTTACAACAGATGCCCATTTGGGATTCGATCAGCCGCGGCGATATTCCAGAGAAACATGGAAAGCTTACTGAAGTCGGTCCCGCGCACCGTAGTCTTCCAGAACGACATCTTGGTTACAGGTCGGGACACAGTCGATAATCTGCAGAACTTGGAGGAGGTTCTTAGTCGGCTTAATTGCGTGGGGCTCAGGTTAAAATGCTCGAAGTGCATTTTCCTGGCGCCTGAAGTGGAGTTCCTGGGGAGAAGAATCGCGGCGGACGGCATCAGGCCCACTGATTCGAAGACGGAGGCAATCGAGAATGCACCGAGACTACAGAATGTGATGGAGCTGCAGTCGTTTCTAGGACTCCTGAACTACTTTAATAACTTCTCACCGGGTCTTAGCACACTGTTAGAACCACTGTATGCTTTATTGCGTAAGGGAGACGAATGGGTATGGGGTAAAAGCCAAGAAAATGCCTTTGTAAAAGCTAGAAAACTGGTATGCTCAAACAAATTGCTTGTGTTGTATGATCCTTGTAAACGTTTGGTACTAGCATGTGATGTGTCGTCATACGGTGTCGGGTGTGTATTGCAACAAACGAATGAATCTGGGAAATTGCAACCAGTTGCTTATGCATCCAGAAGTCTGTTTAAGGCTGAGAGGGCCTACAGCATGATTGAAAAAGAGTTAGCGTGTGTTTATCGGGTAAAGAAAATGCATCAATATCTGTTTGGACTTAAATTTGAATTGGAAACCGACCATAAGACACTGATATCCCTTTTTTCTGAAAGTAAGGCGATAAATACGAATTCATCGGCCTGCAGCAGAGATAGGTGCTCATGTTGCCTGCATACAATTACACCATCCGCCACAGGCCAGGGCCCCTTACTGTCCTTAGTAAAAAATTGTGTGCTCCACGGGAGTTGGTCCAGTGTCCCGTTAGAAATGCAGAAAGAAATAAAGCCGTACCAGCGGGGCAAAGGTGAAATGTCTATACAAGCAGACTGCCTTCTGTGGGGTAATCGGGCAGTGGTACCAAAAAAGGGCAGGAACACTTTCATGAATGATCTCCACAGTACCCACCCAGGCATTGTAATGATGAAAGCGATAGCCAGATCCCACGTGTGGTGGTCCGGTATCGATGCAGACTTAGAGTCCTGCATGCATAAGTGTAATACATGTTCATGGTTAAGCACTGCACCCAGGGAGGCACCACTAAGTTATGGTCTTGGCCCTCCAAAGGTCTAGGGACAATGTCGACTATGCAGGCCCATTCTTGGGAAAAATGTTCCTAGGAGTTGTAGATGCATACTCCAAATGGATTGAATGTGAGATAATGTTGGCAAGCACGGCCGCTGCCACCATTGAAAATCTGCGGGCCATGTTTGCCACGCACGGCCTGCCTGATGTCCTTGTGAGTGACAATGTCCTTGTGAGTGCCGAGTTCAAAGAGTTCATGGCCCGTAATGGGATCAAACAAGTCACATCTGCCCCGTTCAAACCAGCATCCAATGGTCAGGCAGAGAGAGCAGTGCAAACTATCAAGCAGAGCTTGAAGAGGGTAACTGAAGGCTCACAGCAGACTCGTCTATCCCGAGTGCTGCTTAGTTAACGTACAAGACCCCACTCGCCCACTGGGATTTCCCTGCTGAACTGCTCATGAAAAGAGCACTTAAGACAAGGCTCTCGTTAGTCCACCCTGATCTACATGAACAGGTAGAGAGCATGCGGCTTCAACAGAATACATATCATGATCGCGCAAATGTGTCACACGAAATTGAGATAAATGACCCTGTATTTGTGTTGAACTATGGACAAGGTCCCAAGTGGCTTCCCCGTACTGTCGTGGCCAAAGAGGGAAGTAGGGTGTTTCTGGTCAAACTTTCAAATGGACACACCAACAGGAAACACTTGGACCAAACCAAACTCAGATTCAGGGACTATCCAGAGCAACCCACAATAGACTCTACCTGTTTTGACCCTCCAACACACACACCAGTGGCAATCGACACAGCGGTTGACCACGAAGCAGAACCCATCACCCGCAGCAGCCCAGCAGGGCTCACCAGCAAGGCCAGCTGCACAGTAGCCCAGTGCGGCTCCAACAAACGACTCACCAAAACCAGCATTTGCACCGAGACGATCAATGATGGAAAGCAAGGCCCCAGATCGCCTCACATTGTAAATAGTTACACTATTGACTTTAGTGGGGGGGGGGGGGGGGGGAGTGTTGTTATATATGTAAACCTGCAAATACCTTGTTTAACCACCAGAGGGCTCATCTCCTGGAGTCCCAAGGGATCCAATAATCCCTTGGGAGCACATGTACATAAGAAGGCCTCAGAGGCTGGAGAGGCACTCAGGAGACCTGTAATAAAGGACTGCGGTCACATTTTACTTTGAGCTCACAGGCCAGAGTCTTACTCTGGTTAGACTCATTATTCAATACATAACATCTACGATCCACAAGCCAATAGCACCCTACAATCCACAGGCCCGGAGCAGCCTATGATCCACAGGCCCACAGCAGCCTACGATCCACAGGCCCACAGCAGCCTACGATCCACAGGCCCAGAGCAGCCTACAATCCACAGGCCAGGAGCAGCCTACGATCCACAGGCCCACAGCAGCCCACGATCCACAGCCCCGGAGCAGCCTACAATCCACAGGCCCGGTGCAGCCTACGAGCCACAGGCCCAGAGCAGCCTTCGATCCACAAGCCCACAGCAGCCTACGATCCATCGGCCCAGAGCAGCCTATGATCCACAGGCCCAGAGCAGCCTACTATCCACAGGCCCGGAGCAGCCTACATTCCACAGGCCCACAGCAGCCCATGATCCACACGCCCACAGCTGCTTACAATCCACAGGCCCGGAGCAGCCTATGATCCATAGGCCCGGAGCATCTGGCTCCAAGCGCACTTCACTCTGCCTGTAAACAAAGTCCTATTTTGTTCATTTTCCTTCTCTATTTATTTCCCATCATCGACTGTTTATAATTCCTTCTGACCTCTAAACTTTGCCAACTCCATCTCCTCACCCTCTCCCACCTCCGATTTATTATTTATTGTTCAGTTAGTAGCAATCATCTCGAAGTCAGAAGGTTATTAACTCAAGCTCCCTGCCATGACTTCAGCCCATAAAATAGGTCACGTGATCACATGTTCTGCTCTTCACTCACTCTTACGTTCTGTTCTTCTTCTACCTCCCCTCATGACCTCTCCGGACTCACCTTGTCCATGAGCCCTGTCATGTATTCACCTGTCATTGTAATCCATGCATAAACTGACCTTGGTTGTACACCGTGAGAACACTGACCACTCGGTGGTGAACTTGTGGGAGACACTCCTAATCTGGACTTTCAGGTATAAAAGGGGAAGCTCCACCCATCTTCTCCACTTCAGTGCTGGCAAATAAAGGTTACTGGTGACAGAGTGACCTTCTCTCTAGCATGGGCTTCGTGTGCATCTGTACTGTATAGTAAGGACATATTATTGGTGATGAGAAACTGGGATTTAAACCACGCGAGCATGGCCACTAGCAACACAGATGAGAGGTACTGTGTTGGTGATGATTGGGACGATTTTATTGAGAGACAACAGCAAAGTTTCATCACTAACGAATGGCTGGGACAGGATTCGGCCGACAAACGCAGGGCTCATCTCCTGACGGTTTGTGGATCCAGGACGTACTCCCTGATGAAGGACCTTCTAGCGCCAGAGAAGCCGGCGGACAAGACTTTTGAAGAGCTCAGTAAGTTGATCGGGGAACATTTTAAACTGGCGAGCAGCATGCACATGGCGAGACAATGGCTAGCTGAACGGCGATTCATGCCATCGCAAGGGACAATACGGCCAGTAATGGGGCCATCAATACCTGTCAATGCTGCGTTTAAGGACAGTTACAGAGACAGTCAGAGACGATCGAGTGGTAATGGACCTTTTGTTTCCAACAACGGTGTGGAGGCAAACACACAGCCAGAGCTTGCAGGTATCAGCAATATACTTGCAGAAACTACAACGTCAGCAGTCACTTGGCACGTATCTGCAGGAAGCCTGCAGCCAGGTTGATGTACGAGGAGAACGGGCCCAATGTAAGCCTTACGAGGCAAAATCAATACTGGGGAAAATCGCTGGAAGCTGAAGTTCAGCGAGTTCATGTGGAACACATATACAGTTCATATACCAGGATGCCACCGATAATGATGAAAGTGCTCCTCAATGGCATCCCAGTATCAATGGAGCTAGACACGGGGGCCAGCCAGTTCCTGATGAGTATCAAACAGTTCGACAAGTTGTGGCCGTCCAAGGCCAGGAGGCCAAAATTATTGCCGATTGACCCATAGCTACGGACATATACAAAGGAGATCATTCCGGTGCTAGGCAGCGCCATGGTAGTCGTGATCCACAAAGATTCGGAGAACAGGTTGCCACTCTGGATTGTCCCGGGGGACAGTCCCGCACTGCTGGGGAGGAGTTGGCTTGCTGTCATGAACTGGAAATGGGGCGATGTCAATGCAATTTCTTCTGTGGAGCGAATATCATGCTCACAGGTCCTGGACAAATTTGACTCACCATTTCAACCTGGCATGGGCACTTTCAAGGTTCACAATCTGCTAGCCACGGAACCCACAGTCACCCTGACAAAAGCCATCACCATCAGCTGGGCATATATGACCTCGACTTGCTGCACCAAGCAAATGATCCGCAGAGTCTCGAACCCGGCAGGCACTGTCCACAGGATAGCGCCCACCACGGACAAAACTGCAGAACGTTGCTAGGACTCAGAGTCTGCTGAGGGGGGCCAATCGAGCAGCACTGTGCTGGCACTGCAGAGGAAGCTATGGGGCTCACCGGTGCAGGTTTGCGGAGTATACGTGCAATTCCTGCCACCTGAAAGGCCACCTTCAGCATATGTGTAAAAGAAATCGGACTCACCATGTGGCTGAGGAGATGGGGGATGATCCAATGTTCAGCGAGGAGCAGGCAGAAGATGATGAGGTGTTGGGACTGTATACGTGTACCGACGATTCGCCCCCAGTGATAATGGAAGTAAAAATTGACGGAGTCCCAGTGAGTATGGCAGTGGATACGGGATTGGGTCCGTCGCTGATGAGTCAGAGAACTTTTGAGAAACTGTGGGGTAACCTGGCTGCACGACCCAAGCTGGTCCCGGTCACGGTGAAGCTGCGTACCTACACCAAGGAACTGATACCTGTTCTTGGCAGAGCAGATGTGCAGGTATCTCACGGGGGCGAGACGCATGGTTTACCTTTGTGGGTCATTGCAGGCGATGGGCCGACGCTCCTCAGCAGAAGATGGATGGGAAAAGTCCGTGGGAGCTGGGAAGACTTCATTCCTCCACAGACCGCTGCTCCCCGGGTACCCAAAGAGCAGCGCCAACCGAGCTGGAGCTGCAGCCTAAATCCACACACAGGCGACAGCAGCCCAGAACTCCTGACCCCAAACAATCCTGCAGCCTCAGCCTCCACAGACTAGCAGACCCTGGAGGAACAAGTTTGCAGGTCAGCCTCCACAGACGAGCAGACCCTGGAAGAACAAGTTTGCAGGTACGGGCCGATTGCTGGGGTAAGGGCCGGCGGGGCGCTGCGGGCGACGAACGGGAGGTCCATCGAGGGCCGGCGGATCCAGGGGGCCCACGCAGAGGAAAAGCCGGGCGGCAGTAGCTGCTGCGATGGTGGCGGCCACAGCGGCCACAGGAGAGACGGCTACGGCGGCCGCAGGAGGGGTGGCAACTGCGAAGACAACGGTGGGAGCGGAGGCTGCGGCGGCGGCTGGCATGACTCAGGAGAACGCGAGCCAGAGTGGTGGATGCGGCAGCAAGTACGAGGGACTCACAGGGACTGTGACTGATCGAGTCCAGGGAGCCACTTCTGCTAAGATGGGTTTTTCTGGGCCGTTTTTTTCCCTTCCTTTCTTCCTTGTCCCTTCTGTTCTTTCTTCGCCAGCGAGCTCGAGTTGGTGGTGAGCCTTGTGGCAACGGAGCTCTGCAATCAAAGGCCAGCAGAATACCTAAGATGGCGGCGCCCAAGGGAAGCCTCGTGGGAGCCACAAGATGGCGTCTTAAAAGGGAAATGCACCCGGGAGTCTTAAAAGGGCTTTACACCTTTGGCGGTCCCCACATAAAGACTTTTGTAAGGCAAGAGCGAGTCTAAATGAGCTATGTGAATGTAGGATGACGGATTTATGATAAGAATTAACATTTTAGTGCTGAATGGTCACTGTGTTTAAAATAATGGATATGAATTACTAATTACGATAAGAGTTAATATTTCAATGCTGAACGGTCACTGTGTTTAAAATTATGGATATGAATTATGGAAAGAGTTAATACCACGAGGTTCTAGTAAAAGGGATATGGATCCATACCACATATTATATGTACCATACAAATGTACCGTCTATGTATACCTGCTTTCTGTTGGAGGTTATGCTCGTGTACCTTATCACCCATGTAAGGACTGCAAATACCACATGTGGGGGAGAAGAGGGAAGTGGATGGTCATGGACTCACACTCACAAATCAACCAGGACAAACAAGGCCGAGGTCACCAGTAATGGCTTTTGGAACTGGGGTAGGGGAGTGAGATGTTATGTATTGTCCAGGTACATTAAATGTATAAGTACAATGGTGCGCCACAGAGGGCGCTGTGGTGGGAGACCTTAAAGTACCTGCAAGACAGAGTATAAAAGGCTGCCCACCACATTTGAGAGGCACTCTGGAGTTACACAATAAAGGACTAAGGTCACAGCAGTTATATCAACACCAGACGGTGTGGAGTCATTGATTTGTGTGCTACATACACCAAAATGAGCACCCGGGCATTGTCATGATGAAGGCAATTGCCAGGTCACATGTTTGGTGGCCAGGGATAGATGCAGACCTGGAACTTTGTGTTCGCAGGTGCAACACGTGTGCCCAGCTGGACAATGCGCCCAGGGAAGCCCCCCTTAGCCCCTGGTCCTGGCCCTCCAAGCCATGGTCACGCATCCATGTGGACTACGCAGGTCCTTTCATGGGAAAAATGTTTTTGGTTGTAGTAGAAGCCTACTCCAAATGGGTCGAGTGTGACATTCTCAATTCAAGCACATCCTCTGCCACGGTAGAAAGTCTACGGGCAATGTTCGCCACCCATGGTCTACATGACATCTTGGTCAGCGACAATGGCCCGTGCTTTACAAGCATTGAATTCCAGGACTTCATGGCAGGAAATGGTATCAACCATGTCAGAACGGCACCGTTCAAGCCGGCCTCAAACAGCCAGGCGGAACGAGCAGTGCAGATAATCAAACAGGGAATGCTCAGAATCCAAGGGGATTCCCTACAAAGCCGCTTATCACGCCTCCTGTTGGCCAATAGATCCCGACCACACTTGCTCACAGGGGTTGCACCCGCTGAGCTGCTAATGAAAAGGACGCTCAAAACCAGGTTATCCCTTATACACCCCACTATGAAATAAATTGTTGAGAGCAGGCGCCGGTCACAATGTGACTACCATGACAGGAATGCGAGGTCACGATGTATTAATGTCAATGACCCTGTTTTTGTCCTCAACTATGCTGCAGGGCCCAAATGGCTCGCAGGCACTGTGATTGCCAAAGAGGGGAATAGGATTCTGGTAGTTAAACTTACCAATGGACAAATCTGCCGCAAACACGTGGATCAAACAAAAAGGAGGTTCAGCAATCCCATAGAAGAAGCAGAGGAAGAATACAACGTAGAGTTCACTCCACCACAGGTGACCGAACACTGGAACCAAGTGGAGGAGAGCCCAGTCACTGTGAGCAGTCCGGACAGGCCTGAGGCACCGCAAACAGCAGACACTCAGGCCAGTGCCCAACAACCGGAGCCCCAACTCAGGTTCTCTGCAAGGGAGCGTAAACCACCAGAGAGAGTCAACCTGTGATCCCAATAAGACTTTGGGGGGGAGGTGATGTCATGTATTCAACTGTCATTGTAATCCATGTATAAACCGACCTAAGTTGTACACCTTGAGACACTGATCAGTAGGTGGTGAACT